>NC_092147.1:76625808-76962058 GCF_045791955.1 Oncorhynchus clarkii lewisi | reverse complement strand
GTCCTCTCTAGCCACACCCCCCAGGGTCAGTCCCTCAACAAGCCTAAGTGAAATGGATGTGGCGGCTAGGAGGAAAATACCTCCCCTGCACCTAGCATCCCCTCCAACCATCCATCTCCGTTACTCGGGCTTCAGGTTGAGCTTTAGGGCTTGTCTGTCAGCCAACTCCCCCATGTGTGAGGCCCTCACCTGGGGGAGGTGGGAGTGGGTCCTCCATCCACTGAACATCCAGCCTAACTGAAATAGATGTCCAGTCGGTGACTCACCAGTGCCTGGATATGGGCTGCCTACAGACCTATCTTAGTAGCTGGTGAATGCTGCTGTCCATTTCCATACTGGATCCATGCACAGGTCTAACATTTTGCATACTGTCTGTGTGTGTATTTTAGGGGTCACAAAATCTATGTTTCATCTTTAAAAAAAATGACTTTGAATTAATTACAGGGCAACAGCAAAACATAACAAGCTAAGTTTTAGCCGAACACAGGCGGGGCAATGTTCTCATAGAAACAGTGGAACCATGTGGTGTGTGGAAATCTGACGCACCCCTTTGTGATGGGATTTGGGAGTGTTTATTGATTGACATGACTGACATGCTCCTTCCTCTCTCTCTGTGCAGGGTGTGCCCAAGCCTATAGCAGTGGAGCCATGTTGGGGGAGCAGGGCCGGCGTACTGACCGTCCTCATGTGTCTGCCCAGAGTCCCTTCAGGAATACCCCCTCCTGGCCAGTCTGGTAAGCACCTGTCTCCTCTCCACTCAGTGTCTGGCCTCTAGACCAGCCCTTCTCCGAGATCTAACACATTCTTCAGATACCACTATTTCCCTCTACCATTCCAGATATATACTGAGTATACCAAACATAAGGAACATCTTCCGAATATTGAGTTGCACCCTTTTTGCCCTCAGAACAGCCTCAATTTGTCTGGGCATGTTCTACAAGGTGTCGAAAGCGTTCCACAGGGATGCTGACCCATGTTGACTCCAATGCTTCCCACAGTTGTGTATAGTTGACTGGATGTCCTTTAGGTGGTGGACCATTCTTGATACACACAGGAAACTGTGTGAAAAACCCAGCAGCGTTACAGTTCCTGACACAAACTGGTGTGCCTGGCACCTACTACCATACAAAGGCACTTAAATCTTTTGTCTTGCCTTTTCACTCTCTGAATGGCACACATACACTATCCATGTCTCAATTATCTAAAGGCTTAAACATCCTTCTTTAACCTGTCTCCTCCCCTTCATCTACACTGATTGAAGTGGATTTAAAAAGTGACAATAAAGGATCATAACTTTCACCTGGTCAGTCTGTCATGGAAAGAGCTGGTGTTCCTAATGTTTTGTCCACTCAGTGTAGAACAAAAGAGAAAGAGAAAAAGTTTCCTTTAGAAAATACTTCCTACTATCTCTCTGTCTTTATCTCTGTCTCTCTCTGTCTTTATCTCTGTCTCTCTCTGTCTTTATCTCTGTCTCTCTCTGTCTTTATCTCTGTCTCTCCCTGTCTCTCTCTGTCTTTATCTCTGTCTCTCTCTGTCTCTCTCTGTCTTTATCTCTGTCTCTCTGTCTTTCTCTGTCTCTCTCTCTCTCTCTCTCTCTCTCTGTCTTTATCTCTCTCTCTGTCTTTATCTCTGTCTCTCTCTCTGTCTTTATCTCTCTCTCTCTGTCTTTCTCTGTCTCTCTCTGTCTCTCTCTGTCTTTATCTCTGTCTCTCTGTCTTTCTCTGTCTCTCTCTCTCTCTCTCTGTCTTTATCTCTGTCTCTCTCTGCCTCTGTCTCTCTCTGCCTCTGTCTCTCTCTGCCTCTGTCTCTCTCTGTCTCTCTCTGTCTCTCTCTCTCTCTGTCTCTCTCTGCCTCTGTCTCTCTCTGTCTTTATCTCTGTCTGTCTGTCTCTCTCTCTCTCTCTCTGTCACTGTCTCTCTCTGTCTTTATATCTGTCTCTCTCTCTGTCTCTCTCTTTATCTCTGTCTCTCTCTCTGTCTCTCAATTCAATTCAATTCAAGGGCTTTATTGGCATGGGAAACATGTGTTAACATTGCCAAAGCAAGTGAGGTAGATAATATATAAAGTGAATATATAAAGTGAAATAAACAATAAAAATTAACAGTAAACATTACACATACAGAAGTTTCAAAACAATAAAGACATTACAAATGTCATATTATATACAGTGCCTTGCGAAAGTATTCGACCCCCTTGAACTTTGCGACCTTTTGCCACATTTCAGGCTTCAAACATAAAGATATAAAACTGTCTTTTTTTGTGAAGAATCAACAACAAGTGGGACACAATCATGAAGTGGAACGACATTTATTGGATATTTCAAACTTTTTTAACAAATCAAAAACTGAAAAATTGAGCGTGCAAAATTATTCAGACCCTTTACTTTCAGTGCAGCAAACTCTCGCCAGAAGTTCAGTGAGGATCTCTGAATGATCCAATGTTGACCTAAATGACTAATGATGATAAATACAATCCACCTGTGTGTAATCAAGTCTCCGTATAAATGCACCTGCACTGTGATAGTCTCAGAGGTCCGTTAAAAGCGCAGAGAGCATCATGAAGAACAAGGAACACACCAGGCAGGTCCGAGATACTGTTGTGAAGAAGTTTAAAGCCGGATTTGGATACAAAAAGATTTCCCAAGCTTTAAACATCCCAAGGAGCACTGTGCAAGCGATAATATTGAAATGGAAGGAGTATCAGACAACTGCAAATCTACCAAGACCTGGCCGTCCCTCTAAACTTTCAGCTCATACAAGGAGAAGACTGATCAGAGATGCAGCCAAGAGGCCCATGATCACTCTGGATGAACTGCAGAGATCTACAGCTGAGGTGGGAGACTCTGTCCATAGGACAACAATCAGTCGTATATTGCACAAATCTGGCCTTTATGGAAGAGTGGCAAGAAGAAAGCCATTTCTTAAAGATATCCATAAAAAGTGTCGTTTAAAGTTTGCCACAAGCCACCTGGGAGACACACCAAACATGTGGAAGAAGGTGCTCTGGTCAGATGAAACCAAAATTGAACTTTTTGGCAACAATGCAAAACGTTATGTTTGGCGTAAAAGCAACACATCTGAACACACCATCCCCACTGTCAAACATGGTGGTGGCAGCATCATGGTTTGGGCCTGCTTTTCTTCAGCAGGGACAGGGAAGATGGTTAAAATGTATGGGAAGATGGATGGAGCCAAATACAGGACCATTCTGGAAGAAAACCTGATGGAGTCTGCAAAAGACCTGAGACTGGGACGGAGATTTGTCTTCCAACAAGACAATGATCCAAAACATAAAGCAAAATCTACAATGGAATGGTTCAAAAATAAACATATCCAGGTGTTAGAATGGCCAAGTCAAAGTCCAGACCTGAATCCAATCGAGAATCTGTGGAAAGAACTGAAAACTGCTGTTCACAAATGCTCTCCATCCAACCTCACTGAGCTCGAGCTGTTTTGCAAGGAGGAATGGGAAAAAATGTCAGTCTCTCGATGTGCAAAACTGATAGAGACATACCCCAAGCGACTTACAGCTGTAATCGCAGCAAAAGGTGGCACTACAAAGTATTAACTTAAGGGGGCTGAATCATTTTGCACGCCCAATTTTTCAGTTTTTGATTTGTTAAAAAAGTTTGAAATATCCAATAAATGTCGTTCCACTTCATGATTGTGTTCCACTTGTTGTTGATTCTTCACAAAAAAATACAGTTTTATATCTTTATGTTTGAAGCCTGAAATGTGGCAAAAGGTCGCAAAGTTCAAGGGGGCTGAATACTTTCGCAAGGCACTGTATATACAGTGTTTTAACAATGTACAAATGGTTAGGACACAAGATAAAATAAATAAGCATAAATATGGGTTGTATTTACAATGGTGTGTGTTCTTCACTGGTTGCCCTTTTCTCGTGGCAACAGGTCACAAATCTTGCTGCTGTGATGGCACACTGTGGAATTTCACCCAGTAGATATGGGAGTTTATCTAAATTGGATTTGTTTTCGAATTCTTTGTGGATCTGTGTAATCTGAGGGAAATATGTCTCTCTAATATGGTCATACATTGGGCAGGAGGTTAGGAAGTGCAGCTCAGTTTCCACCTCATTTTGTGGGCAGTGAGCACATAGCCTGTCTTCTCTTGAGAGCCATGTCTTCCTACGGCGACCTTTCTCAATAGCAAGGCTATGCTCACTGAGTCTGTACATAGTCAAAGCTTTCCTTAATTTTGGGTCAGTCACAGTGGTCAGGTATTCTGCCGCTGTGTACTCTCTGTGTAGGGCCAAATAGCATTCTAGTTTGCTCTGTTTTTTTGTTAATTCTTTCCAATGTGTCAAGTAATTATCTTTTTGTTTTCTCATGATTTGGTTGGGTCTAATTGTGCTGCTGTCCTGGGGCTCTGTAGGGTGTGTTTGTGTTTGTGAACAGAGCCCCAGGACCAGCTTGCTTAGGGGACTCTTCTCCAGGTTCATCTCTCTGTAGGTGATGGCTTTGTTATGGAAGGTTTGGGAATCGCTTCCTTTTAGGTGGTTATAGAATTTAACGGCTCTTTTCTGGATTTTGATAATTAGTGGGTATCGGCCTAATTCTGCTCTCTCTCTCTCTTTCTGTCTCTTCCCCTCTCTCTCTCTCTCTCTCTCTCTCTCTCTCTCTCTCTCCCTGTCTCTCTCTGTCTCTCTCTGTCTCTCTCTGTCTCCCTGCCTTCTTGCTTCAACCCTCTCTCCTCACCTCCACCTTGCCCAGACAACTGCTGGCTGAAGCATGACAGCATAGAGAGGTGAAAACTCTCCTCTCCTCCCCCAACCTCCCTTACCTATCCTCTTTCTCTGTTAGATCTCAGCCCTACCTCCTCTACAACCCAATCTCTGTCAGACTGTCTTTCTCTCCTTCAGGCAGTTACATTTGGAAACCTGTGTACCATCTTGTTTGACGGACACAGATCTACTAGCTATTCGGGGCTTTGATTTGAGAGAGAGAAGGAAACTTGTTAGACCGGGAGGAATTAGCAGGCTGTTGGATCGATTGTTCCCTCCAATAGGTTTTCCAGCAGAGCCCAGCTGACCTCCTGTTTCTCCTAAGAGGATACGTGATATTTCAGAGGTGCTGAATATGCCGCTGTGCTGTGAATAGATGAATAGGGAGATGACCATTTGAATGGCACACAGTGTCACAGAGATGAGCTAGGGACTCCTTTAGAACTTGTATCACTGACAGCACCCAGCTAAATATGTCTTTCCCTCTGTCACTCTTTCCCCTTAAACATACAAGCACACATTGTCTCTATCACTCACTCTATCACTCACTCTATCACTCACTCACTCTATCACTCACTCTCACTCACTCAATCACTCACTCACTCTATCACTCACTCTATCTCTATCACTCACTCTATCACTCACTCTATCACTCACTCTCACTCAATCACTCACTCTCACTCACTCACTCTATCACTCACTCACTCACTCTATCACTCACTCACTCACTCTATCACTCACTCTCACTCACTCTATCACTCACTCTATCACTCACTTACTCACTCACTCTATCACTCACTCACTCTATCACTCACTCTATCACTCACTCTCACCCAATCACTCACTCTCACTCAATCACTCACTCACTCTATCACTCACTCTATCACTCACTCTATCACGCTCTCACTCTATCACTCACTCTATCACTCACTCTATCACTCACTCACTCTATCACTCACTCTATCACTCACTCTCACTCAATCACTCACTCTCACTCAATCACTCACTCAATCACTCACTCACTCACTCACTATCACTCACTCTATCACTCACTCACTCTATCACTCACTCTATCACTCACTATCACTCACTCTCACTCAATCACTCACTCTCACTCAATCACTCACTCAATCACTCACTCAATCACTCACTCAATCACTCACTCACTCACTCACTCACTCTATCACTCACTTACTCACTCACTCTATCACTCACTCACTCTATCACTCACTCTCACTCACTCTATCACTCACTTACTCACTCACTCTATCACTCACTCACTCTATCACTCACTCTCACTCACTCTATCACTCACTTACTCACTCACTCTATCACTCACTCACTCACTCTATCACTCACTCTCACCCAATCACTCACTCTCACTCAATCACTCACTCACTCTATCACTCACTCTATCACTCACTCTATCACTCACTCTATCACTCACTCTCACTCTATCACTCACTCTATCACTCTCTATCACTCACTCACTATATCACTCACTATATCTCACTATCTCTCATTCACCTCTCTCTCTGCCTCTCGCTTTCTTTGTTTTTCAGTTTCTCTCTTTCTCGCTTATTTTATTCCTCTCCTTTTCTCTCCTGTTTCCCCTGAAGCCCAAGTCTTTCTGAGAGAGTGCTGTCAGCTCATCATGCAGGTATAATAAACTAGCTGAAATACGAGCAGGTGTTAAAGTGACTGCAGCAGGAAGCCTGTAAAAGACGGTAGAAGTTAAGCACTTTGCAAGGCAGCGGGTTCTCATGCTGGGAAAAGCTGCTTATATTACATTTAGAGGAGCCTTAAAAGCCACCAGTACTGGGAAAATAGTAGCAGCTTATAAGTTCAGCCAGTAAGTGCAGGCTACGGTACTGGCTACTGCTGCTGGGTAAATGCATACTGTACAGTCAGTCCCTTGAGGATTTCACACAGTTTTTTGTGATAGTTGCGGCCAAAAATGCTTGATTTTGATTTTGCTGTGGTAATTCTGACATTTTGCATGTCAATTTGCGATTTTCATCAAATTTTTCAAGAAATGTGGGACGAGTGAGAAGTCTGTTGACGTTGAGCTTGATTGAACCATTTCATGCAGTCAAAGTGCAGTGACTGGTTAACATTGCTAGCCCTCTTTTTGTAGTGCAGTGGTCAGACAGTTTTATGTGGTAATATTGGGGTGATTAGGAATTTGATATGCATATCATACATGGAACTATAGTAATGGAAGTGTCACTCTGCAGCAAGTCCTGAAGCAGTGCTGTGAAACCAGGAAGAGGGAAGGGATTGGAATGCCTCAGGGGCTTTATGGGACACTCGGGGTGTAAACTGGAAATGGCTATTTAGCTGGTCCCATCTGTTTAGCACATCCCATCTGTTTAGCACATCCCATCTATTTAGCACATCCCATCTATTTAGCACATCCCATCTATTTAGCACATCCCATCTATTTAGCACATCCCATCTATTTATCTGGTCCCATCTGTTTAGCACATCCCATCTATTTAGCACATCCCATATATTTAGCACATCCCATCTATTTAGCACATCCCATCTATTTAGCTGGTCCCATCTGTTTAGCACATCCCATCTATTAAGCACATCCCATCTATTTAGCACATCCCATCTATTAAGCACATCCCATCTATTTAGCACATCCCATCTATTTAGCACATCCCATCTATTTAGCACATCCCATCTATTTAGCACATCCCATCTATTTAGCTGGTCCCATCTGTTTAGCACATCCCATCTATTTAGCACATCCCATATATTTAGCACATCCCATCTATTTAGCACATCCCATCTATTTAGCTGGTCCCATCTGTTTAGCACATCCCATCTATTTAGCACATCCCATCTATTTAGCACATCCCATCTATTTAGCTGGTCCCATCTATTTAGCACATCCCATCTATTTAGCACATCCCATCTATTTAGCACATCCCGTCTGTTTAGCACATCCCGTCTATTTAGCACATCCCGTCTGTTTAGCACATCCCGTCTGTTTAGCACATCCCGTCTGTTTAGCACATCCCATCTATTTATCACATCCCATCTGATGTGGGCAGACTGGTCAGGGATAGATGCCTACACTAGTTAGTATGTGAGTGCATGTGGGTGTGTTTTTCAGTTTGTGTTTGAATGTGTCAGTGTGTGATACATTAACTACCTTGTCATGTGCCCAGGAACCATCACTCTCCTCCTCTGAATATTCCAAAATACTAGAAGCATTTAAAAGTGCAAATATAGTCAGATGTTAACCCAGTAACATCCTAACTTCAAAGGCTAATGACATAGCCCCAGTCTGGTTAATGTGGAGAGGATTATTCTGTGATGTAGGAAATAGTCCGAATTGTCACACCGTGTTATCACTTAGAAACATGTATAGTATGTATGATGATGCTGGACAATACAGTTTTGTGTGGATTAGTTTTTCCCTGAGTACTACGCGTTCATGTGTGTGTCGCTGGAAGTTCTGGGAGGTTTGTGAGAAAAGGGTCAGAGAAGATCAGGGAGATCGCTAGGAGTGCAAATGCACACTACACACTAGAGGGAAAGGAAGAGAATGGGTAGATAAAGTCCTCTCTGAATGAAACAGACTATTTCACCCTCCTTCCCTTGCTTTATTTTCTCTCTCTCTCTCTCTCTCTCTCTCGCTCTCTCTCTCTCTCTCTCTCTCTCTCTCTCTCTCTCTCTGCCTCCCTGTCTCTCTGTCTCTCTCTCTCTCTGCCTCCCTGTCTCTCTGCCTCTCTCTGTCTTTATCTATCTCTCTCCTCTCTCTCTCTCTCTCTCTGTCTCTCTCTGTCTTTATCTCTCTCTCCTCTCTCTCTCTCTCTCTCTGTCTTTATCTCTCTCTCTGTCTCTCTCTCTCTGTCTTTATCTATCTCTCCTCTCTCTCTCTCTCTCTGTCTCTCTCTGTCTTTATCTCTCTCTCTGTCTCTCTCTCTCTGTCTTTATCTCTCTCTCTCTCTCTCTCTCTCTCTCTCTCTCTCTCTCTCTCTCTCTCTGCCTCCCTGTCTCTCTGCCTCTCTATCTCTGTCTTTCTCTCTGTCTCTCTCTGTCTCGCTCTCTCTCCTCTCTCTGTCTCTGTCTCTGTCTCTGTCTCTGTCTCTGTCTCTGTCTCTCTCTCTCTCTCTCTCTCTCTCTCTCTCCTCTCTCTGTCTCTGTCTCTGTCTCTGTCTCTGTCTCTGTCTCTGTCTCTGTCTCTGTCTCTGTCTCTGTCTCTGTCTCTGTCTCTCTCTCTCTCTCTCTCTCTCTCTCTCTCTCTCTCTCTCCTCTCTCTCTCTGGAGAGGCCCTTCTAGGATCAGAGCTGTTCCACCATTGATCTGAGTGTGTGTGGAAGTGAAGTCACTTTAGGCGTGCTCAGCCCGTTCCCAGCACTCTCTGTGGACTCACTTCAAGAGGAATGTTTCATGAGCACAAGTTATTTTTACCTCTCTTTGTTTTTTCGTCTGCTCTCTCGTCGTTCCTTCCCCTAGTAGCGTCACCATTATCTGACCCCCTTCCTAGAAGCGGGGAAGAGGAATGTATACAATTGTTTGTGTAGTGAAAGGCATCCCCTGCATGCAGTCCTTGTTTTAATATTTAAAAGCGCCAGTTTCAAACTGAGTCTCCTCTCTCTCCTTATGTGGTGGTTAAGAACTCCATAGTAATCCGCCTCTTAGAATCTTGATGCTTTTTCTGATTTTGGGAAGTGTGTGGATGTTGGGGTGCTGGAGGTTTTGTGCTGGGTAGAGCAGCCCTACCTGGTCCAGTGCTCTAACACATTGTTCTGTAATGCTGCTAACAGCAGAGCTGAGGCTCCCAGGATGGCACAGGTGGATACCGGGTTCATCTTCATAGGAAAAGGCACATAGTATATGTTTTTGTTGTATAGGTTGTTATCTGGTATAGACAATCTGCCTACATGTACACAAGCATACCCACACATACCCACACACACACTCCCTTCTTATTCTGCCTAATGGATAACATATCCGACAGACATGCTCCATTTTGCTGAAGGGACAGAGACTGACAGATAGACAAATTGATGGACATATGTCTATCAGCCATCTACCTCTGTTTCCCTGCTACCTCTCATCCTTCCATCATGTCTACCTCCTCCTCCATTGTTGTGGGCCCCTAATGGATGAGAACAAGGTCAAGACAGGGAAGGAGCCATCTGCCTGCCAGATACCAGCATGTTCTCAGGGGTTTAAACATAGTCTCAATACAAACACAGCAATCCCCTTCTCATCAACGATAATCTGCCTATTCAGGAGGAGATGTGGACCAACCATGACAGAGAGAGTAAGAGAGAAAGGAAGCGGGAGAGAGAGAGAGCAGGATGGAGGTGTGAAGGAGATTTATTGAACAAGTGCGGTCTGAGGTAAGAGTCTGTGGTGGCACCCTCAACCCCCAGCGCCTAGCGATTTGCATTTAGCTGTGGTGCCTGGAGAGACACGTCTTCCAGTCCCAGGTGGTTGATAAATCCCTTGGCGTTCCCCAAGCCAGCGGAGGAAAATGAAGAAAAAACACAATCAGGGCCCCGTTATCTCTCCTGTTCTGCTCCATCTCTCTATCTCTCTCTCTGCCGTGTTGCCTCCAATGGTGCCCCGTTCCCCATCACAGCCTCGTGGTCCGGTGGCCTGGGCTTTTCCTGAGCGCATTAAACTAACGTGCTGCTGAGTGTGTTGAGGAAAGATTAAGCACACAAAATAAAGATATGAGTTAAACATTTTTCCTTAATCCCTTTTTCTTTTGGAATGATGTCACCATTATTGGGAATGTAAGGAAATGCTGGTGTATGGTGTTCTGTTTTCAGGCAGAGTGTCTATGAACATCCAGCCTCTGGGCTCTCTGTCTCTCTCTGGCCGACAGTGCAGGCTGGGTCCTCTACAGTTTTGTTCTGAGGGTACCAGAAACATCATCTTGTCTCCAGAGCGGATTGACCCAGAGTGGATCCTCTATGTAAACCTTTCATTGACTTCCAGTCTAAGATAGTATCTGTCCTGTAATGTTTGGTGATGGGGTTTTAAAGGACTATTAATAAGTAGTTATTTAACATGTGAAAAACAGTATGCATTACATTTCGTTACTATAGGAACTGCCTTTGGGATGAAGCTATCACATCTGGTCTACATTGTCAACCACATTTTCCACATTGTCAGGTGAAGATATCAACCTAGGACTAGGTTTCAACAAGGATTCTCACTCTCCTGTTTGATTTAATTTTCTGTGCATTTGGGGTCCCTTCCTGTTCGGAAGCACTTTGTACATTAATGGTCCAGGAACCTCACCTGACAAAACAATCCCATTTATAGGTTTCATTAGTAGGGAGCGCCCTTCACCTCCACTCATCTGTATCCTGATTTGATTATGTTGTCCAATTAATTGAATTTGAGATGGATATCTCATGTCATCCAGAAACCATTGGCTTTAAATAGTACTCTGTCATGACCAAAAAGCTATTTTGTAGTTAGCGTTCATCTTCGGTTGAGTTACCTCAACTGGCATCTAGACAGACAACTTTTTCATGAAATGTTTTTAGTTTTTGATTAAAAAAAATAAAAGTAGAGTTTAAAAAATATATATATATTTAAAGTGTATAAAGTTTGTCTTTCAAGGGTTACACATGGTGGTGGTTTCTATCCAAGAGTAGTGGTGGCTTTCAATCCCGTGGTATTCAAGGTCAGACATATTAGCTGCACTGTTACATGTAGTGATTGCTATAGAAAAGTGTCAGGTAACTGTGTTGGAAGGATCTAGTTGGGATTTGGAGTGAACTGGCTGACAGGTAATCTGGTCTGGGATGGTTCCCCCAACCACACACGTCAGACTGTAGACTAGAGTGTCGGGCCCAGACTCTTTTCTCTCCTCCACCCCCATCTTCATCCCTCCATCCATCCCTGTTTAAGTCGTACATCTTGTTTTATAATCAATGCTGAAGGCCTGCCTTCTGTCCGTGGCAGCGGGCAGCGAAAGACGGTGGGAAAGGGCACTGAAGCGATTTTTGCGATGAAGGGAGCACTGTGGCTGGACCAGACAGACACACACACACACACACACACACACCCACAATTGGTTTTCCCTCTGCAGTAGCCCAGGAATCACTGGTGTGTGAAATGCTTAAGCATGTTGTGTCCAAATTGGTGAGCTTTTCCTTGTTTTTCTGCTTCTGTTTTTTTGGCTGCATACAAGAAGATTTAGTCCCTGTCCTAATGAGTATACTAGTCAAGCCTACTGCTGTACAGAGGGCAAGCCATGCTGAAAATCCATATGAATTACAGCATGCCAACAGAATGCAGGAACATCTGTTGTCATTGTGTTCTCTACTTGTCTGCCTTTTGGAGAAAATAGCTGACCAATCAGATTGTTGTATTGAGAGAAATAACAGCCCAGAGGGGTGTAGAGCTATGCTTCAGTGACCTGTAGGCTGTCGTTGCATCCTGCTGAACTCTGATATGTGAGGGCTTGGACTAGAGTTGGGGAAGTGGTGCTAGGGAGTTGGGAATGGGTTTAAGCCGGCGGGAGGCAGTGAGCTCATTACTGGTCACTGTGTTTTACCTGCCACGCTGCTGTTTACTTTGAAGCTCACCTTCATTTTTCTGTCTCTCTCCCTCCTCCCTGTAGGCATTGCCATCGCCAGTGCCCTGATCGACACCTCACAGCAGAAACCTGGAGACTTCAGAGACAAGTACCATGGCCTGAAGAATCGTAAACCGCACGCAGTAACGCATCAGGGGACCTGTGTTTGAAACGCCTGACCAAAAGGGGAGCCTGAATACACCTGAAAGGACCGCAAACGCTTCTGTTTTCTGACAAGTTCTTGCTCTCTTTTTACCCGTCTCAACAGCACGGCGTGCTGAAGTGAACCCGATGACAACGGAAGCCCTTTATTGTGACGTTGAGTGTCCACTACGTGTGCCTCCTCACCTCCACACGCTGTAATGGAGTTTATCCAGAGTGACTTGTCTGCTCCCTGGTTGGGTCTCTGCCCAGCCCAGCTGGGGGGGTTCTGCACATCCCATTGGCTCTCAGCCAGGAAGTTTGTAGTCTGCACTTCCTCCCTGTGGATACATCTCCTTAAGAGTTTAGGAGGAGCAGGTCGCCACTTGAGGTTTGACTGTCATGTGACGTGAGTCTGAAAGAACAATGCCACAGGTCTCTTGCTGGTGAGATATGTGCTCATTTTGATACAAAGACATTAGAGAGAAAAAAGCTCCCTCGTGTTTTCTGTTGTGTTTTCTTTTAATGTACGATCTGCCCAAATTCAATCCATGCTAAATAAACAGAGCAGCCTATGGGTCTAGAATAACTTGACTTGACTATATGATGGCCTCACTCTGAGTTAGTATATCCTGTGCTGAAAGACGGTTCTGCACTGAGTTCCTCACAGTATGCACCAAGAGCCTTGACTTAGCCTACCAGCAGTAGAGTACGTCACGGGCCAATGAAGTAGTTGGATGCAAAGAACAGCAAAAAAAGAAAGAAAACTTGTATATCAGAAACGAAACCTGCCTGTGTTTATTATGTTAAGGTCATTGTCAAAGCGCAATGGCATGACATGTATTCTGGCATTCAAATGCATGACCTTTCCTTGTTCCATAGCTGTGATGTTTCAACATATTTCTCATTATCCCTCAACACATATCCTTTATACATTTCAAGGTTTATTTAATTATAGATTTAGAATATAAAATACTATTTTAATTACTACTCATATTGTTTTATTTTGCCATCTTTTATTGTGAATGATTGTGTTTCTAATGAAATGATGAAGACAATACGATCATAAAAGGTACTTAGTTCTAATGTTTTCTTGTACAGTATGTTAATAATAAAAAATCATTTAAAAAAATGTTGAAAAAAAATATTAATTTAACCTCAAATCCAGGTCCATTAATTTGTTTTACACACTTACTCAGCTTCAATCATGCAACTCGATTCAGCCTATAACATTCTCAGGCCCTGTTCCAAAATGCTACATTCATTTCCTTTCCTACTCTCTGGGATTTCTTCAAGAGAGGAAGGAAGCATGAATTGGAAGTATTGGAAGATAACCTCAGTCAGGGTGTGGGTCCTGTGGTTCCTTCATCCCACAGTATCATATGAAGAAATCTTTTTTTGTTTCCATTTTTATATTTCTTTTACTTATTTTTGGCATTTGGACAGTTTGACTGTTTTCTCTGTATCACTTTGAAGTTCATTGTGTTTACACTTTTATCCGAAGCATCCCATATTCTGTCGCATTTTGTTCTGTCTTGTAAATCAGTGTAAACGTAACCTAATAAATGGTTTACGCTTTTAAATGTACATAAGAAATGTATAAATGTGAGAGATCTGATGTTTTCCGTTTAGGTGAACACTACATGTAATGTATCTTACACCGATCTGTTGAAATGTGTATGAATGAAGAGCGGCTCACCTCATTATTTTCTTCATATGGGCATATTGTGTAAAGTTGCAAATAAACATTTTGATGCTTCTTCATACTGTAATTTAGAAATCGCTCCTTCGTATTTTGTGGCCTCAAGTCTCAAGCTTTGTTGATTTGATGCTCAGGATGTCAATATGATTGATTTGCAAGCATAGAGTACATAAAGAAACTGACATCGGACACCTTGATAGATTCCCCTGAATGATGTCTTGAAGAACGCTCTTTCGAAGAACGCGTGTTGATTTTGAATGTTTCTTAAGACTAGTTATATTTCCTCAAACACTTACATTGAATGTCTATTGTTTGTGTGCTTGAATAGTCGGCGAATTGTGAAGACATTTCGATGGGCATGGGGAGTGTAGATCTCAAAGATTTGAGGTAGTGTTTAATTAAGGTAGCAGTGCACCATCCAATGAGATACTGTCAATACATGCTGTCTTCTCCATTAGGGAGAGTTTGAAATATACTGTGTGGCGGGGGCTTTAAAAATATTTACACTGTTCACACATTAGCCAGCTTTTGACATAGTTTGTTCCACTCAACAGCGCCGGTATATAAAAATGTGTTATCAGATACTCTTCTATTTCTAACAGTGAATATTAGAATATCTGGCTATGGTATGATGCTGATGGACATCTCTAACAAATGAACAATTGTAATATAGGTACCTGGCTGCCGAGTCCGTGATAATTCTGTGGACCAGACCAAGTTGAAATAATACTACTCTTTTGTTCCCCAGATAGCCAGACGCTATTTGTGTGGTTTTTACAATAGATCAAACATGTCACAGATAGGGTTGCAAAGGGTCGGAAACATTCCGCTAAATATCCGTCATTTTTCCCAAAATCTTCAATGGGAAGTTAAGCTTGGGGATTTTGCTTAAATTCATCAAAATTAGCTTATAACAGTGAATCTTTTTTGTGGGATACACATGAGGCAATTCTCGGTCTTGTGGCATATTTTGGTTAAACTATCCCCAATTCAATGGAATTTCAACCCTCTATATGTACAGTGCATACTGCCATCACATGTACAGCTGATTCTCAAGATCTTGCACACTAATGAGATGCTATTGAGCTCACACTACTACACTGTCTGAGCCAAGGACTACATGCTTTCTGGTAAGTTTTGATTACAGTGCTGGTTGGGTGACTATCTTATATGACATACATTATTTGTTGTTAACTGGTATATAGTAGCCTACAGCAAAGTGTGTTTAAATCATTTCTAACTTGTTAACAATTTTTGCTAGTTCGTTTTTGCTACCATGTGGGTTTTAGCTTACTGAGGAGTGTTCATTCTTCTGTTTCCATATATGTTTCATTTTAAAACATGTATCTTACAAAGGAATTGTTTAATCTAACTGCTTAACTATTTATCTGTACATGGAATTGTTTTTTTTTTTTTACAAAATAAATTCTAGTCTTTAACAGGAAAATGCCACGGGCACTATTTGATGTGTGGAGACATTTCACTGCAGCTAATGTAGAAGGAAAAGCTGTGTACATTTGCGAATACTGTGCCAATCATATGTGAATAATGCAACAAAGATGCAGAATTATTTGGCCAAGTGCATAAAGTTCCCTTAGAGCTCACAACAAGCAACCTCTGACAAAAGTCCCTCTACAACAATTTGAGGTGAAAATTATGAATCAGACACCTTATCGATAGCAACAGCTCATGGTCCTCCTGGAATCACTCAATGGAGGAACGTAGTCAGAGAAAGGCTGATGAATGTCTTTTTCGAGCTGTGTATGCAACTGGTTCACCTCTGATGCTCACAGGCAATGTGTATTGGAAGAGATTTCTGAATGTTCTTTGCCCAGCATACATCCCTCCAACCAGACATGCTTTATCTACTATTTTTCTGAATGCAGAGTTCAACAGAGTTCAAGTGAAGGTCAAGCAAATCATAGAGAAAGCAGACTATTGTAATCATTTCTGATGGATGGTCGAATGTTCATGGGCAAGGAATAATTAACTACATCTCCACCCCTTAACCAATATTCTACAAGAGCACAGATACAAGGGACAACAGACACAACGGTCTCTACATTGCAGATGAGCTGAAGGCAGTCATCACTGACCTTTGACCACAGGAGGTATTTGCACTGGTGACAGACAATGCTGCGAACATGAAGGCTGCTTGGTATAAAGTGGAGGAGTCCTACCCTGTCATCACACCCATTGGCTGTGCTGCTCATGCATTGAATCTGCTCCTCAAGGACATCATGGCATTGAAAACAATGGATACACTCTACAAGAGTGCCAAGGAAATGGTTAGGTATGTGAAGCGTCATCAAGTTATAGCAGCAATCTACCTCACCAAGCAAAGTGAGAAGAATAAGAGCACCACATTGAAGCTGCCCAGCAACATGCGTCGGGGTGATGTTGTCATCATGTTTGACAGTGTCCTGGAGGGGATGGAGTCTCTCCCAAGAAATGGCCATATCACAGTCTGCCAATATAGACAGCTCCATCAAGAGGATCCTCCTGGATTATGTATTTTTTGTAGAGTGGGGTAAACAGCCTGAAACTCCTGGAACCTATAGCAGTAGCCATTACACAGATTGAGGGAGACAATGTCATCCTGTCTGATGTTCAGACTCTGCTTGCAGATGTAAGAGAAGAAATCCATACTGCCCTGCTCACCTCACTGTTGCTCCAAGCAGAGGAAACTGCAGTTCTGAAATACATCAAAAAGCATGAAGACTTCTGCCTGAAGCCCATACACACTGCAGCGTACATATTGGACCCCAAGTATGCTGGCAAGAGCATCCTGTCTGGTGCAGAGATCAACAAGGCCTATGGTGTCATCACTACTGTGTCTCGCCACCTTGGCCTGGATGAGGGCAAGGTTCTTGGCAGTCTGGTGAAGTAAACTTCCAAGCAAGGGCTTTGGGATGGAGATGCAATATGGCAGTCGTGCCAACATATCTCATCAGCCACCTGGTAAAAGGGACTTTGTGGATCTGAGGCTCTTTCCCCTGTTGCCTCCATCCTCCTACAAATCCCACCAACATCAGGCACCTCAGAGCGCAACTGGTCCTTGTTTGGGAACACACACACCAATACACACAAAAGGCTGACCAATACAAGGGTTGAAAAAATGGTGGCCAGCAGTGCAAATGTTTGGCTTTTTGAGCCTGACAAAGAGTCATCCTCAACAAGGTTGGACAGTGAAGATGAGGCCTCAGAGTCTGATGTTCAAGAGGTGGACCTTGAGGAGGTCCACGGAGAAGACATGGAAGCCTGAGAGGAAGACAACCAAAACTTTAGTTTCTAGACTTATCATTTTACAGATGTACTGTATGTTGAAAAATGTTTTTGGGAGATGTGATGGATCATTGGGGATCATTCAACATTCCCTTTCTTTTGTTGTTTAGTGAAAACATCCCATGTGAAGAGTCAACTCATTTAATTAAAGTTACATTTGTAAATATTATAATGTTATTTTATTTCTATTGGAAGGATTTAATAATTTGCAATTATGTCTACTTATGATAAGGTCAAATGTTTATGTTTCTGTCTCCATATGTTATGGTAAATTTATCCAATGCAAAAAAACATCTACATCTAAGAGGTGTTAATATTCATTTGCATATATTTACGTTAATTCCCAAATATTCCCATTAATTCCAACGGAAAGTTTCCACCTGAATATTCCCCAAAATGTGCAACCCTAGTCATAGATAATGTTTTGAAAATGTTACAAACACAAAATGGCAACTTGACCTATATCTGGGCCAACTGGCATGGCAAACACAAATGAAAAGTTTGAAGTGTACTGTAACAATGACAGTTCAGTGGCATCTGCTTAAAATGCTCGACCTCCAGGTGAGTATGAGGGGGGAGTTTAAGTAGAATTGTTACAAGCTTGTTTTGGCTGGTCTGTAGCTTATTCTTTATATGTTTGGGGCTACTGGTGAACCATGATGTGCAGGCATAATCAAAGTGACACTGGACAAGCACACTAGCTAGCATCTGAAGGTTGTCTATAGCTCGGTTTCCTTCAGGGTGTCTATAGCTAGGTTTCCTTCAGGGTGTCTATAGCTAGGTTTCCTTCAGGGTGTCTATATCTAGGTTTCCTTCAGGGTGTCTATATCTAGGTTTTCTTCAGGGTGTCTATAGCTAGGTTTCCTTCAGGGTGTCTATAGCTAGGTTTCCTTCAGGGTGTCTATATCTAGGTTTCCTTCAGGGTGTCTATAGCTAGGTTTCCTTCAGGGTGTCCATATCTAGGTTTCCTTCAGGGTGTCTATAGCTAGGTTTTCTTCAGGGTGTCTATAGCTAGGTTTTCTTCAGGGTGTCTATAGCTAGGTTTCCTTCAGGGTGTCTATAGCTAGGTTTTCTTCAGGGTGTCTATAGCTAGGTTTCCTTCAGGGTGTCTATAGCTAGGTTTCCTTCAGGGTGTCTATAGCTAGGTTTTCTTCAGGGTGTCTAGCTAGGTTTCCTTCAGGGTGTCTATAGCTAGGTTTCCTTCATAGCTAGGTTTTCTTCAGGGTGTCTATAGCTAGGTTTTCTTCAGGGTGTCTATAGCTAGGTTTCCTTCAGGGTGTCTATAGCTAGGTTTCCTTCAGGGTGTCTATAGCTAGGTTTTCTTCAGGGTGTCTATATCTAGGTTTCCTTCAGGGTGTCTATAGCTAGGTTTCCTTCATAGCTAGGTTTTCTTCAGGGTGTCTATAGCTAGGTTTTCTTCAGGGTGTCTATAGCTAGGTTTCCTTCAGGGTGTCTATAGCTAGGTTTCCTTCAGGGTGTCTATAGCTAGGTTTCCTTCAGGGTGTCTATAGCTAGGTTTTCTTCAGGGTGTCTATATCTAGGTTTCCATCCACCTGGTGATAGATTTTCATGCAAATATTCAAAAATCTGCATAAAAACAATATGCACAATTTCCCATCATAGTTGTGTTTCCATCAAATTGACTTGTTGGGGATAAAAGTCTGCTCGTAAATAGTAAATACGTAGTGCAGATATAAATAACTTTGTACCGAATAAAAAATAGAAGTTAAATGGGTTTCCATTGCATTTTCAACTCTAGGCCTACTGATGGTTTTGTCACAGAAAATGTTGCATAGATATAGCAAATGTGTCCACACTGGTACAGGCACCTGCGCTCTAGTCAACAGCTCACAGATACAGTGCAGGTATAGCCAACTACATGATGAGATTATTATGGACAAAAGTGCAATACATTTTTTTATTTGTCAAATGGCGACCGAGCATCGATCATCATGTCACCAGAATAAGACCCTCGATATTTATTGGAAAGGAGCATCAAGCTCATCATCTTTCACCACCCTGTGAAGTTCATCATAACTTATTTTATAAGTACCCTAAAAAACTGCATGCTTTCCCGAGTCATAGTGGAAGGACCACACAACATATCATCGCGTGACTCCAAATTGACTTCGATATGATGGTTATTAAATAAATATTTGTAAAGGCGTTTCCACCACCATTTCTCACGTGATTCATTTTACCGTCACAAAAATATCCAACTTTTTCTAGCATGTTTAGTTTTGTCAACATTTGGAATGTATACTGTTAAATTTTCTGTTTCCATCAGGTCTGTCAAAACATTTTTTTATCCAACTTTACTCACATTAAAAGGTTGGATGGAAACCTGGTTAATGTCAAGCCATTTTGAGAATGCTGGAATTATGTTTTTTAACCCCCTCGTGGGCCGAATGTTTGACACCCCTGCTTTAAATGGATTGTGACCGGCCGAACACTCTCACCTCATTGTGAAGACTCGGGGTCAACCGACCCACGTTCACATGATTGATCCCACACCCAGAACTCAATCTTTACATCATTACGCCATTATGTTCCAAATGCGGTGGGTCATTTCCACTCTGTAAATGACTGAGCAGGGCCGGCCCTCTTACAAAGCATATGGTTGTCCCCTGGACCCCCGTGGCCTCAGAAGAATGGTTCTGTGTTCTATCCCATACAAACCTGACCAATTTTACTTCATGCTCTTCACCACAACAAAAGGAGGCCTTCTCCTCACATCAGACCAAGAACAAAGAGAAAAGGAAAAAATTGAATATAATGACAAATTAGTATCTGATGAGATTGGGAAGAGTGATGGGAAAGTCTGGGTCTTCGGTCTGTGGGAGGGGGACTTCTATGTCAAGACTTTCGGTAACACTTTATTTGGATATTCCATCTGCTCTACAGACTATCAGTAACATTTCAACTAACTATCTACTAACGCTAGCCCTAACTTTAACCCTAAACTTAACCCTTACCCTAACCCTTATTCTAACCCTAACCGTAACCTTAGCATGCAGTTGCTTATCAACAGGTGTAGATAGTCTGACCATCTGAAGAGCATCTATAGATGGACTATCCAAATCAAGTGTGACCAAACTGAGTAGTGTTGCTCGTTCATGCCGTTGGACAGGCTTTCATCTGAATCAATTAGTAATACATTTTCCCATAAGAGCTACCATGCATGACAATAACATTGGTCTTTGGTACTTTATTAGGATCCCTATTAGCTGTTGCTAAAACAGCAGCTACTCTTCCTGGGGTCCACATGAAACATGACATAATACAGATCATTAATAGACAAGAACAGCTCAAGGACAGAACTACATCCATTTAAAAAAAAATGGTTACATTGTTATGTGAACTGTGGAATACAAGTTCATTTGTGAGCAAGATTCATCCAGGTCAGTATATCTTTACAATATCATTTGAAGGGACATACAGTACGGTTGTAAACTAGCCTCATTAAGGATTATGAAACAGTGGAATAATTACAGCCTTAACATTTATTAGTATTCATAAACCATTTGTCCACATGCCATTAACTGCCCGTGGGGGTTTCAGTAAAATACAGCAACCCACATGTGACATTTTTTTATAGATGTGAATTAATGCTTGTGTAAGGGGACTTGAAGTGTTTGATGCTCCCATGACGTCTTTTCAATTTTTAAAACCTATTAAGTAGTTTCAGAATTTACTTGCAGACTTATTCAGAGTATGGGTGTGGTCTCCACTAATAACAGCAATCTTTATGATCAGTTTAGTATAAAGATTGACATGGTAAGGCTGGATGAAGGGAGCAATATCTGACCAAATCGCTCTAAATTTCAGGGTTGTAATAGATGTTGTTGAAATAATATACAGTGCCTTCAGAAAGTATTAACACCCCTTGACTTTTTCCAAATTTTGTGGAGTTACAGCCTGAATTTAAATGGACTAAATTGGGATTTGTTGTGTCACTGGCCTACAGACAATACCCCATAATATCAAAGTGGAATAATTTGTTTCTAAATGTTTACAAATTAATGTCACTAGCTGTGCCAATATCATATGCATACACACACGCACGCACGCACGCACACACACACACACACACACACACACACACACACACACACACACACACACACACACACACACACACACACACACACACACACACACACACACACACACACACACACACACACACACACACTCAGTGCAGAGTTCTAGTGTATGCCTCTGGATACAGATGGACTGGCATAAATTGGGAGCTCATTAAACAGTATTTTACCACTGGTGTGATGGTGATCTTCACTGGGACAGCGTTGCTGTAAGTGATAGCTCTCTCCTGCTGCGGTGCTCTGGGAATGGTCAGGCCTGAGGCACAATGCAGACAGACAGTGTGGTCAGAATGAATGTTGAGGTTATTTCTGCTACTCAATATTATCTGTTGTCTTCATCTCAACTAAAATAGTGTACCATAATTTCTCCTTCCAATACTAACTCTGCCCAGGGACACAACGACTGTAGTAACTACTGTAAAAACTACTGTAATAGCTTCTTCCAATACTAACTTTGCCCAGGGACACAGCTACTGTAAAAACTACTGTAATAGCTTCTTCCAATACTAACTCTGCCCAGGGACACAACGACTGTAATAACTACTGTAATAGCTTCTTCCAATACTAACTTTGCCAGGGGACACATAACTACTGTAATAACTACTGTAATTTCTTCTTCCAATACTAACTCTGCCCAGGGACACAACTACTGTAATAACTACTGTAATAGCTTCTTCCAATACTAACTCTGCCCAGGGCCACATAACTACTGTAATAACTACTGTAATAGCTTCTTCCAATACTAACTCTGCCCAGGGACACATAACTACTGTAATAACTACTGTAATTTCTTATTCCAATACTAACTCTGCCCAGGGACACATAACTACTGTAATAACTACTGTAATTTCTTATTCCAATACTAACTCTGCCCAGGGACACATAACTACTGTAATAACTACTGTAATTTCTTATTCCAATACTAACTCTGCCCAGGGACACATAACTACTGTAATAACTACTGTAATTTCTTATTCCAATACTAACTCTGCCCAGGGACACAACTACTGTGATACGACTGTAATAGCTTCTTCCAATATTAACTCTGCCCAGGGACACTTAACTACTGTAATAACTACTGTAATTTCTTCTTCCAATACTAACTCTGCCCAGGGACACAACTACTGTAATAACTACTGTAATAGCTTCTTCCAATATTAACTCTGCCCAGGGACACATAACTACTGTAATAACTACTGTAATTGCTTCTTCCAATAATAACTTTTTTAGATTAGACACGTCCTGTGCAAGGCCAGCTTTATACAAAATGAGTTTCAATACGACTTCCTTATAAAGCTAGCTCATCACGTTCACCAATCTCCTCATTAGACCAGTCTCTTACAATACTCTTTTGTTAGAGCATTTTAGCCTTGTTAATTGCCTGAAAGATGTCTTCAGGTACTTCTGCTGATAGTCCAGTGTTTTCTTGAAGTGCAGTTAAAGGTCATCTCCATAGCCAAGGTTCCTTTAGGTCAGCACTATATTGAAGCCTCCTCAAGGTCTAGGCCAATAGATTAGGTAACACTTCCTAGTAAGCACATCTCCAATGTGAATTGCAGTTTGACTCTCATTATCAAACATCTAATTCCCCACATTTACGAGAACCAATGCTCAATATCTTTATTTTACTGTTCCCTTTTTTTGCCAGAGGGCTTTTTCATTTCAAGGTTGTGTATTGCATTTGTTTGACATTTATACCTTTTATCTTTCTGCCTGAAAAGGCATTATCCACCTTTAGCCATTTGTAACTATTTTTCGCTTTTATATGATTGGAAATATTGTGCGTGTGCGTTCGGGGGGGGGGGGGGGGGGGAGTTACATAACATTGGTATTATTTGGAACACATTCCATTCAACCTCAACTGATACATATTCGTCTCAGAAACCCAGGACTGAAATCTTGACTAGTTGCGTTAGATGCTTGATCAATGTTACGTGTATCTGTTCACGAGAGATTACCCATGTCTGACTACAGTATGTACAATATGTAACATGTCTTGTTATGATATAACTGTCTGGGCGGCAGGTAGCCTAGCAGGTAAGAGCGTTGGTTCAGTAACCGAAAGGGCGCTGGTTCGAATCCCTTAGCTGACTAGGTGGTCACTCTGGATAAGAGTGTCTGATAAATGACTGTCAAATATGGACCGGATTAATATAAAAGATACATATCAATCCAAGTTCAATAACTTAATGGTAAGACCTGATACTCGCCGCAAAAGTAGCATGAACATCTTCAGTGCTCATTTTCAACGTCACTCAGACCCATTTCAATGTACGTTTATCTCAGCTGCTGATGCTGCTGCTGCGTTCTGTCAATGTCTGTATCACATGTTATCCCATACTCATTATTTCTGTCCATCTTGAGATGAAGAAAATACCTGCAAGAAACACAGACTTACATGAAGTACCAGGTGACAACTGATATACTGTCGAAACAACCACAGCAGTGACATTTTACCTGCCGCTTGCATGCGTCCTGATATTGTCCTGATCACGCCAGTTCACTGTACACTTATAAGATCTGATCAAAATCAGTTCACAATGTGATTTTTAATCGTCTACACCTGTCTAAAAATGTGGGCACAATCGGAATGAGGAGAAGAACAGGACAAATGACGCATGTTAGAACCAGGTATAAACGGGGCTTTTGAGTTGATTTCTAAAAATAAAACTGAACAACTTGATGTAATAATTGTGAAGCTTTCTCTAATCTGAGGGATTGGAAAGGTCAACCCCGTTGGCTGTCTTTCTACCCATTGCAACTAAACAACCCCCTCCTGCGTCCAGGTAAAGGCCATAACTACAGCCATTGGATACTATTTTCTTGCGTCCCTGTGGAAAAGTGCATGCATGACATTTACCCTCCTTTCTGTCACGTTTTCTGTGTTTATGCATCTGAATTTATCTGTTTTTGCATTCCATGTTTTGTTCCTAGAATATTTCAGGTGGGATTACCTTGAATTTGACCACGTGTGTTCTGAGAATAATCTTGGCCCAGGGAACAGTCAAACATTTTCAGAACATTCTTGTGTTTAAATCATGACGCAAAGCTAATTTTTCATTTGACATTGTTGAACATTTTTCCTGGGAACATTGGAGCTGTTTAGCTGACATGGTAAAGCCAAGGCTGATGTCCTGCTCTCAGCATGTCATAGATGGCCAATCTTTTCAGCACAGCTCCAGATTCCACCACTCACACAGCACATCCACAGGTACCAGACAATGGCTACACATGTGTCTAATTAAGCAGACTCTCTCTGTCTCTCTCTCAGCCAGCAAAACAGAGTTATAACAGGCCACAAAACAACCCCTAAGCAACAGAAAAAACAACCTCACTGTTGGATGAGTCAACATTTTAATTATAATTTTATTTAGATTGTACATTTTCACAGGCTAAGAAGTATTGTGGATAGCTTAGGGATTCTTTGTTTTCAATCTGTATAAACATTGCAATTAGTTTCTTCTAGTTAAACAACCAATGTGATGTAAATGAATACAAATACTCAAGGGTATTTTATTTCTTCACCTGCCTCTTAGTGGGCTTATTATCCTCCCTCACCCACAAATTCCAACACATTCATCCTCTGTCACTGTGAAATATCAGCAATCTGACTACAGATACCAATGTGTTAAACCACCCAGCTGCCTCAGACCTCGTAGATAAAATGTTCGTCTTTATCCTTTATTGCATTTCCTATCACCCATGTGATTTTTTTGTACTTTAACCTCTGGGTACGGTCCTATATGCTCCTTACTTGTGCGGGATGTCAAAGTGTAATAAATAAAGGCCCAAATAGTAAAAGATAGAAAGAATAAGATGTTATATACCAAAAAACAATATCATATTCAGGCAACTGCATAAATGAAACTATGGTAGAATATTTGTTGGCTCAGGAAATATAACAGGAGAGCTAAGATCGATATCTTATCATTTACAATAGTTCCATCATATGTACTGGGGAAAATGTGTAGCTTGCTGTAAAACAAAAATGCTATTCTCTAATGTGATGTATTTTATGGGGAATTTGAATCTGATCTAAATTGCTCACAATGCTCCTGAGCAGGATAGAAATAGACATTTCTTATCCAATTACTGTTTCAATCAAGTACACACATCTAATTTTAATGCCTAGTAAATAACATGTAATATACATTGTTTTGAAAAGCCACACGAACCCAAGCAGCCTGTCATAAATGCTTTAAAATGTCCAGTAGCTAAAGTAATTGGCCGCACATGCCACATGTATGTGTGAAGTGACTGTGTGCTGGGTAGTCCACATGAGGAAATTATTATTTCAAATGTATCTCAAAATGAATTGACAACTTGCACATTACATCTGAGAAGTTACATATGGTTATGATACAAGGTTGATACTTTCTCAGCGATTCTCAGGAGACATACAAAATGCTACAATTTACGTACAAGAGTCACATGTTCTGCGTCAGCTTGACTCAGATGCCAATCGCATAAGATTTACAAGGCTTTGTTCCAATAAGATTGACAGTTTTATTGTGAAGGCAACATGACAATAGATTGAGAGAAAATTGATGCTAATGTGTTGAATGGTTGTGTGTAATTAAAGTGTACACAACAAAAGCGGTAAGTATGAGAATCCATCTGTCACGTGATCTGTTACAACTCTTAACGCCGTCATCTGTACGGCTGTACAGCTCCAGAGCGCTTTACGACGCTTACAGAGCAGAGAGTATAAACTCATTCAGGTAGGAATGGTCTGTCTACCGGAGAAAACCTTACACCCATTCCCCCCCTTTCATCCAGTATAGAGAAAATATGTCAAACTGCTTTGATAGACTCATATAATGTTTGACTCCATAATGTACATTCGCCATATCCCCCAAATAGCTCATTGTACATGTTAGGAAGAAACTAACCTTGACATGTGTGTACTGCATGTGTATTTGCGTGTGTGTTTTTTGCATGCGCTACAATGTCAAAGTGAGCTCTTGAAATTAGTGTTTTGCTGCAGAGGGCCGAGTTAGTGACAAAATGGTGGCCTCCCAACAGAATAATGAGTTCTGTAGACCATTCTAGATGAAAGGTTCCATGGTGGTCTAGCCATCTATACTGTCTGTCCTCTGGGCCTTCGTAACTCCATCTCCAAGTGATACCATATCAAAACACACACACACACACCACAGATGAGATATATTGACACCTAAAAAGCTGCCTACCTCATTTAAACCACTGCCATCAAAGTGATGGGGATTTTTTGCTTCTTCAAAGACCTCAGCCTTAACACACAAAGTCCCTTGGATAAAAGCGCCTGCCTAATGACCGTACCATTATTAATACAGTAAATCCCATTGTACCAGGAACTGACAAAAAGCCACCCGCCATTGTGTATTGGAATGTAGCAATGCATCCTATATTCTCATGATCGCCCAGTGACCGACACAGAAGCTTTTCCCTTTGTAAAACAGAAACGGGAGAAACACAGCGAAACTGAGATCACTTTAGCACACTGCTTCAACGTAAGCCTCTTCAAACTAGAGTTTAAAAATAATCAGAGAGAAGGGAAATAAAAATACAACAGGTATACTGGGAACAGAGAATATCATTTTGTCTTTTTACAAATTTAGTCTGTCCATGCTTTTGAAAGGTAGCATGGCTACAAGACTGCTGCGGGGTAGAGCGCCGCCAGGGTGCAGTGTAGCAGCGCGACCAGCAGGGGCAGCAGTGAGTAGAGGTGTGTATTAGATGATGGCAGACCGGCTGAATTCCTGGCGATGGAGTTGGAGGTACCGGAGTCGTCGATCTGTGGGTCCTGTGGAGGGAGGGACAGAGAATGTCAGAGGAGCGAAAGAACAAGTTAACTTAGGCCTGATCAAATGCTTTTTCTGGGGGGACATTTGTGCCATCACTTTGCTTGCTTTTAGACTTTTGTCCAACTGTCAAATTGAAGCAATCTGACAAATCCCGGCTGCATCTATAACCCCTGCATTTACATTGTCCACATTCATGCTTTCTTGGGGATACACTCGCAAAACACTATAATAAAGAAAAATAAACAATTAGAGAACTGACATAATCCAAATCAAATAAGAATGTCTTAATAACACCACAAAAGTGTGTGATTAAATTGTCCCAATAGATTAGAAAAAAAAGGTTGTTTTGAGAACCAAAATGCCAGTTGGCTCTATCATATCCATGTGTTGCTTTGGAGATGAGATTTAAAAAAAGAAGGTATTTGACGCACTAATGAAACGTTGAGCTGAAAAGGGGCCGTCTCTTTTCAGGTTGTTTGAACCTGCCACTGCCTCCTTAAATGTCACTCTATGGAATAATGCTGCTTTATTATGTACAATGACATTTACTGAACTTTAAAAGGCACTAGATAAGCAATGCTCACGTCAGCGTAGAGGACTACAAAGACCATGAGCACATGTGCAAGAGGGGTCGCCTTGACTTCTGTCTGTAGGCCTGTGACCTTTGGCATGAGATCAGGGTCTGAGTAGTCTTTCCTTGTAATTGAAAATCGACACTACTGTTCATACATGTAATTTTACATTTATCAATGATGAACTAGGACCCACACAGATTTTTCTGGTTAGGTCATGTGTTCAGGAAAAACTCCTGGCCTTAGTCATAATCAATTGTTAGTTGATAGTTCTGGCTTAAACTGAGTATAATCTTTTTTTTTCCTCAAACAAGAGTAATCAGGATAATCAAATTATGTAGATATGCTGTACACTTACCACGCAAAGCACACCATCGACTGAAACGTTGGACTTCAGTTTCTGAGCCTGTAAAACCAAGAGAGATGGAGAGATATGGTCAAAACCACCCTACTGTGTGTGTTCATGTGTGTGCTGAGTGTGTGCCGTTTGAATTTGTTGCCGTGCTCAAACATCAGTGATTTGTTGCTTTGGAAGGATCTCTGCTGAAGCATATGTCGCCGTTGATCCTTATACAGCATTTAGATCCAGTTTGTTACAGATGACTTGAAAGCGATGGGACTTCCTGTATTTCCCAGACTAGACTGTATGAGGATATGTCTCCAGTCACAGTAAACTCTGAGATTTTCCTCTTCTTAACCTTTTTTATTTATAATTTGCCTTGAATAAGAGCAAGGCTGCTGTAGGTAATTTAATATCCTGAGACACAGGCTTATCCAGTTTCATCTGGTATTTACAGGGTCTCAAGTGGACAAAGACCTTGAAGGAAAACAGTAAAACAGAAGTGAGGATCTACATGAGTCGCCTGTGTTCAGTGCCCTATGTTAGCCAGTCACTCTCATGCTGTACAATAGGCTACTTTTAGTTTTACATTTAGTAAGAGCTAGAGAAAACTGTGTGTGTTTGTGTGTGTGAGTCTGAAGTATTACAAACTTGCCTTGCCACTAAGAATAATATCCGTCATTCATACTCTGTTTGGAGGACTGTACTTATATGTGAAGAAAACACCTTACGACCAACCAAACATCAAAGCAACACAGAATTGCAAGTATAATGCCTAGCCCAACACCATATGACTGGGCCATTCAGTTAGACTGATAGCTAGTCCTGATCAATGTAATGTGGGAGTGTAGAAGACAGTGTGAGGGTGTGTGGATTTGGCTGTAGTTGGAGCTGGATGGGACACAGCAGAGGGAAATGACAGATGTTTGTCATTGCTCACTGAACGAAACCCAGAGCTGTCCCACAATTCATTTCTCTCCCGTTGGCCTAAACCATCCATCAGCTTGACTGGGCATGCGGTTATTGTTTCAGATACACCACCATGCATCATCTACGGGACTTCATGTGGAACAGAGGAGAATCAGTTTTGCATCCTTTACGACTACATGTATGTGTAAGGTGTTGAATACTAATAACCAGATTACCAAGTAAAAAACGTTCTAACACAATCAGTATACAACCTGACCAAGACGTCATTGCATCCAATTTCACCCACTGGAGATGTGGATGCCGAAATGCTGACTGAATTCATAAGTTTTACTCATTTAACTATTCAAAAGTAAAACTGAATCACTTCTGGGGACCACATTGAATGATCTGTTTTGCTGCTCTTAACTTTCAGGCCCAGGTTGCGGGGCGCTACAGGCCCTGCTGGGCTCAGCAGCAACACAACAGACTCTCCTTCATTTTGTTTCAGGTTCTTAGACACGCTAGGAGCCACCTGACTTTAATCTCCGACGTGGGACAAAAGGCATTCCTGCCTGCGCCACTTTCAGTACACACAAAGAGGCAAAGTGAGGCAAAACCCTCTCACAAGACAAAAAGAACCCTTCCTAATTCAGTTTGAAGCTTACGGTAAAAGAAAACAAATCCTGTCAGTTTGAGGAATACACAGTGAAGCTAAATTAGATTTGAGAAAATGAACAAAAGGAAGCAGAAAAAAGCACATATTTCAAGCTGCTCACATAGAGATCCTCACACAGGGAGAAGTTGTCTTTTGGCTAGTAGTCTAGTGGGGCCCTGAGTCATTGGACGAGTGCTAAAGCTGTCTGGCAGTACCAGCACAGAGGGTTTCTAATCGATGATGAGAGGAGAGACGAGTGAATGTTCTTACAGGCCCGTCCCCTGTGTGATTAGAAAGAGCTTGTCTGCCTCCGACAGCCGTCCCTGCTCAACACATGCTCCAGTGCAAACAGGGCTAACAGTGTGTGTGTGTTTGGGTGTAAGTACTGTAAGTATTTGTGTGTGTGTTGTGTGTGTTTGGAACTCCTTGCGAAGTGAGAGCTTTCCTCTGACTGGAGAGTGTGTGTATCTATAACAGTAGCCTTGTTGGTTAACAACAATAATACAGTGAGCTTCCCAACTCGAAACATTTTAGTGGCTGAGTTTGCTTTGTGGAAGCCTTTTGTATTTTGACCAGAAAGACTAAATTCCCACTGATCGAGTTACAATCTTAGATGTTCATCTTAACCTCAGCTCATGTAAATCATCACTGAAAGCCCCATCAACCATTCTGAGCTCTGATACAACATCAGTGTCTGTAACATTGACAGATCCATCTCCAGCAGGTTGTCTAAGCCAGGAGTCACCCTGACAACATCACAAAGATAACCCACTCCACCCCTGGACCTGAACACTATTTATCCCCCGTCCAGATCAATTGGGGTAATCTATTCTAATTTGTCCTATTAGCATATGAATGCCCTTTCAAATGGCGCTGGCGGAGCATCCAGGGACGCAGCCAGGGACGGAGGACCTCATCAGGCGAGGGGTCGGCTGGCTGGCAGTCAGGCAGGCAGTCATCTGTGTTAATGGGAGATGGGTGGCAGCCGGTGACATTCAGATCAGTGTGGGTGACCACGCGTCACCTTGTCACTCGGTGACACCACCAAGCCTTTATTACTGAGGTGAATGAAGCCTACATGCCGGCAATGTGGGATTCTCTAGGGCACTAGAGTGTGTGTATGCTGTGTCAAATCGAATCAAATCGAATGTTATTATCACATGCTTCATAAAACAACAGGTGTAGGAGTGAAATGCTTGTGTGATGGAGTATATAATATATATAAAATATACTATACTGTATATCTGTAGTGTGTATGCTGTTTGAATTGCAGTGTGTAGCAGGTGCTGACTGACTGACTCACTGAAGGACAGTGTTCTGTCTTTGAGGAGGACTGATTCCACTCACTGTGTACACCACTGATAGACAAACACTTCCATACAGTTAATTCAGGCTCTGCTGAAATGAGGCAGTATCAGTTCTCAAATCAAATCAATAATGCTTAAATTAATCCAGCGCCTAGCTAAAATAGTTCCCTCAGAATAGATGCTTGGCCGTTGGCCTCCAGGACAGGAGGTCCATGCGGTATGAAATCAGCTGTTGGAAACCTCACCTGCAAGCTTCCACAGAAGTGGTAGAGGGACTCATCCCCTGCCTTGAGGTGATTGGTGTTTGTGGCGACATCCAGTGAGTTGGGGGACCGGTCCTTAGCCTTCTGGGAAGGAGTGGTGGTGGAGGTGGTGGTCTGCACCGGTGGCATGGGCTGCCAAACTCCCACATCTGTCCCGTTCCCAAACGCCTGGATGGCATTGCCTACAGAAAGACCAGACACTGTGTTAGACATCAATGTTGTAGAGAGAGGGAGCGAGAGAAAGTCCATATGTGGAGAGACTACATCTGTCCAAAATGTAAAGCTTTTCATAAAGTCATTACTGGTGTAAAACACTATCCATTTCCCCTAAAGGGTATCATTAGGCTATCTTTCCCAAACACTATGGAATAGGTGGGAGAGAACTATTTAATTATATGGAAATACACCGGGGGAAAAACTCATTTCTAAACTACAAACCTAGTGAGTGTGCTTAAGTTTGGCTGAGGGATATGAATATATTAGCTAAGGCCATAATAATAATAAGAATAACAAAGTGATGATGTGGCCTTTTACCCAACACATTAGAGTGCATACACTGTTCCTGGTCTATCTTTGAAGTGAAGCAGACAGGCAGATCTGAAGCTAGATGGATCAGCGTTATGCACCGCTCACAGAATAATTCAACTATTTCTTCCCTGGGTCATTGAATCCATTTAAACTGTGAGCCAACACTTTGGAAAAGGACGGACATGCGTTTTATTATTATTTTTTAACTTGTCAGCTCATTTGGGCTTGAATCGTCTAAGGCTGTATAGGGCCACACCTTTTAAATGCTGGCTGTGAGGGAATCAATTAAAGCTGGTTTCATTATCTTGCGGTGAAGAAAGCGGGTGTGCCACTGAGCCTATCCTAGTGCACTAATACTTTGTGCTAGCACAGCGGCGGCCTGATGAGTGTATTGAATTTGTTGATAAGGTCTTTTATGGAGCTTTGTTCTCAACAAAGACTAATTAGAGACACCGCATTAGACGTTGTCGTCTGTCACGGCTGATGAGGTGCTTTTCTAGTTTGGAAGGGTGCTTTTCTAGTTTCGAATTTAGGCACAATGCTTGTGCTGTGATAATGTACATGAGTTTAGCTCCTATTTAGCTCTAGCTCAATGTCAGGGCTTTCAGTGGAGTTTGAGGAATCAGCAGCACTTGAGAAATACTAACATGTATAACCTGCCAGTCAAGCCCCTGAGAATACATACTGTAATTCACTCCTAATAGGATGAGTGTATTCCTACAGGCATCGACTACACTCTGAGGAAAAAAGGTGCTATCTAGAACCTAAAAGGGTTATTCGGCTGTTCCCATTAGGAGAATCCTTTAAAGAGCCCTTTTTGGTTCCAGGTAGAACCCTTTTTTTTGTAGTTATAACCTTTTGGGGTTTCACGTAGAACCCTTTCCACGTTTCTACATGGAACCCAAAAGGGTTCTACCTGGAACCAAAAATGTTTCTCCCTCGAACCAAAAAGTGTTATCCTATGGGGACAACCGAAGAACCCTATTGAACCCTTTTTACTAAGAGTGTGAGTGTACAAACTGGACCCTGTGTCTTATTCTTGCTGACAAACGAGAATGTGATTTAACACTGGACCTTTACTCTGCAAACACTGAGCAATGTTAGAATCCAGACACCCAGGAAGGCCCGGCAGGCTGTTCCAGCTGCACAGGAATGCAGTGTTTGTCTTACCAAGAGGAGAGAGGAGATAAATCCCATGTTTAAACACAGGGAATATCACACTGTGTGCAAACAGCCTGGAATCTGTACAATCTGCCACTTAATCGTTTCTGTTTCCATTCATCAAGTGCAAACAGCACATGGGTAAACATGATATCATATCACTGACATTTACATCAACCAAAACACTGACAGACAGGCATTAGTGCGCATGGCCGTCTGTTGAACCAAACAAATAGGCCCATTTTGCTATGGCTGTATTCATTAATCTAGCAAGAAGGCAATATTTTGAATAATGTAGAAGTGTGTCGTGTCCACCCCTCTCGCCAACGTAAAAAAAAGTTTGAAGGTGCGTTCGTAAAATCGCTCTAGTTATCTACTCCAAATTTTAGAGCACTGTCGTCCGTGTGCCAGAGCGCAGAATAACTGATGAATTTACGAACGCTCAACACGTGTTGAATATGGCCGTTGTCAGTAAACGTCGGCTAAAAAGCGTAATAACATTTTTGCCAGCTGCAATTACAGTCATCAGCGCTCTGGATAACATGAAAACAGCCTAGCCAGCTTTGCTAGGGCAAGTAAAATGGTCAGAGTGAGGTGTTCTCTCTTTTATGTCTGGAAGTAGCTAGCAAGTTAGCCAGTTAGCTTGGGTGCTTGACTGCTGATGTTACGTCAGAGCGCTCAGATTAACCCTACTCCTCAACCAGAGCGTCCAGTGTGCGCTCTGAACGCTCCGAATTTATGAATGGACAATCTGACAACGCTCTGAATTTATGAACGTCCAGAGCACACTCTGGGCGCTCTCCAGATTGAATTTACAAGCGAGTCGACCTAGAGAGCTACTTTTCTAAGGGCCTCCCTTTAACGTGACAAGGATCTGACCAATTGGATCGTAATGACGCAGCAGACCACTGGACACATTTATTCAACAGATAATTCGTTTTATTTTTTTACTTTTATTTAACTAGGCAAGTCAGTTAAGAACACATTCTTACAATGATGGTCTACACAGGCCAAACCCAATTGTGTTCCGCCCATATTGGTATTATTATAAAAACATTTTTAACCTTTATTTAACTAGGCAAGTCAGTTTAAGAACAAATTCTTATTTACAATGACGGCCTACCGGTGAACAGTGGGTTAACTGCCTTGTTCAGGGGCAGAACACAGATTTTTTAGCTCAGGGATTCAATCCAGCAACCTTTTGGTTACTGGGCCAACACTCTAACCACTAGGCTACCTGCCATCTAGGTGTCCTAGAGCAGTCTAGTTTCTTGTGTTCTGACATAAAACGGTAGGAAATGAATAAAATAATAATGTAAACACACTATCAGTAATTGCCAGTAAATCTATTGCCCGAAATCGGGCACTGTAGTCTTTATTTAACAATTAACATTGACATTATTGCAATAGTCAATAGTTTTGGTGTTTGTTTTGCATAGTCATACAGAACAGAGATACAATCGATCAGTATAGGGATTGGATATACTAGTTATACACAGTTAAAAGCGTGTCTCCTCCGATAAGAGGGTTTTTATAGGAGAGAGCTAACACTAATCTCTGATCTTTTGAACTAAGAGTGAGTGCTTAGACGTGGCATAAAGGAGCCTTGCCAATGTGCCCGCTGGAGTTCCACTCAGGCTGTTGGTCAGAAGAATAGGACCATTACTAATCTCCTAGGTGATTTCTCAGGAGCACACAGGGTGGATGCCCCCTGGGCACTTATGGATTGCTGATAATGCTGCCGGTTACTCAGTGTGACCTCTCTGTTGGGATATTCTTTCTCACAATGCCACTGCTACCGGCAAATGAACCACCAACCACTCTATATGTACCATCGAGCAGAAGTAACTCTACTTCTCTTTTCTCACTTCCAACTTTTTTGCTCACGTAACAACCCTGTAATGCCTTTTGTCATGGCTGAATAAAGCTGTATGACAAATACTGAACTACCATCGCTGTACTGGATTGAAGAATGGTGCAAGAGAACAGCAGTACTTTACTCTGCTGACCTAGAGGCAAATGCAGGAGAGGATCCTTAACTGGGAACAATGTATGCTTAGCATTAGATGAAGCAAATCAGCAGCTACGCTTTGTCTTCTAATGCCTTCCAAACGAGCTTTCCGTAAGCGGACAGAGCCCTCCCGCTGGCCCCCTGGTTAAGGAGCCAGAGCAAGGCCCTATCACAGTTTTGGAGCCACACCAGCACTGACGGTTGTGTGGGAGCATATCTGTCACTGTGTGTTAGTGCTGACAAATGTTCCCTCTGAGCTGCATGGGTAGCCCCGAGACCGCCAGATGTCATGTAAAAATCTTCCCAGTGTGAAATAGTTCCCAATCGTTCTGATCATATTCTGATTGTGACGTCATGCTGTAAAATTTCTCCCAGCGTGAAAATGTTCCCAGTTCAATAATTGCACACGTAACTTTTTATGTGGATGGCTGCGCTCGTGCGGATGTTTCTCACAAACCCTCCCTCGATCTCGAAAAATTGTTCTGTGGGCACACACATTTGCTTCACACATCTGCCAATTAATGGTGGCCAGGAGTATTGACTCTGACCAATCAGAAGCTTTTTGAGCCGTAAGGTCGGCATATAAATACCCGGACTCGTGGTCAAAGCGCTGAGGATTGATGTGAGGAGAGAATTTTTGCGATTGTAAAGACTGTGGCACTACGTTTTTGATTGATAATGCATGTATTTGTTATTTAGTGAGCTAGCTATACAAACAAGTTAAAAATGCATACCTCTGAGAACAAGCCATCTCGACTTTACAGCTAAACTTGCAAGTTACTGTAGCTAGATAAATCAAGAGCGAGGTGGGGTGAGAGAAACATCTGCCATCCACACAGACGTGCGTTCAATTATTGACTGGGATCATTTTCATGCTGTGAAATTTTGTACAACATGACGTCACAGTCACAACACAATCACAACAATTAGTTTTATTAGTTTCAGAGAGAGATAGAGAGAGGGGATTTAACCATGCCTTGGTACTCTGAAACTCTTCCCGCCTGCTGTTCAATCTTTCCAAGTTCTCCAACGTCACCCCGCTCCTCCACACTCTATACTGGCTCCCAGTTGAAGCTCACATCCATTTCATGATCCTGGTGCTTGTCTATGGAGCAGAAAGGGGAACTGCACCTCCCTACCTTTAGTCTATGTTCAACACTTGCACTCAGGGCCGGATTACTGAACAGGCCCGCAGGCGTTGGGGGTGCACCCCCAGATAGCATATGAACACGACAGTTAGGAACTCCCTGGAGGTCATAAGCCCTGGCAAAATGTGTAGAATAGCATGAGATTAGCTACAAAACTGAAAATGTTTCTGTCTGCCACTTGGCAAAATGTGTAGAATTGTAGGAAATGAGCTTAAAATCAGCAAATTTTTATTTCGCCCTCATAGCAAATGTGTAGATTTGCAGGAAGTGATCGGTTTTCTTACTAGCACTGCCTTTGCTGATGATAGCTACTTTATGGACGAAAAGTTGTACTTACTATGACTGTGATACGTGGTTGTCTTACCTAGCTACCTTAATTAAGATGAATGCATTAACTGTAAGTCCCTCTGTATAAGAACATCTGCTAAATGACTAAAATATGAATGTAAAATGGAATAGAGGGAGAGTTGGACACAGTTTAACCCGGACAAGCTTCACAGGCTCTTCCTGGGTGTCTAGAGGAGCACAGAGACGTGTAGTGACAGCAAAGCACTCCTATTAAGGACAGTACTAGTTCTGGGAATCATGTCAGATTTTCTTGCCAGGAGAACAAATATTCAGGGAAGGTGCTCTTCAGACAGACAGCTCTCCCAAAAAATCAAGAGTTTGGGTAGGGACAAAATAATCCCCTCGGAAACATGACATAGGGGGACTGTGTTTACTGGCAGACACAATGCGGACGCAGATATCTGGGCTAATTTTAGCCACAGCCAGTCAGTGGTTGTCAGCCTGTAACACAAACGTCATGGCGAATGCAAACTACTCATTTGCGAAATGTTTACGTCAGGAAATGAACGGATATGACACTGGACGGATGTCCACACTCCTCCCTTTCCTCTCTGCCAAACTGACGTTGGTCTAATTGCAGACGTGTATGCTGGACCTTTGGTACATTGTGGGAGGAAACCTATCTTTCTATCTCAATGGCTTTCTTTCTCAAAGCTAAAACCCAAATCCTTCTCAATAGCAGTAGGTCAAATAGACTTCAATGACACTGAAATTCCCCTAAAGAAATTGCTCTGTTGTGATAGTGCTGTGTCATGCACATTGTCACATTGGGAACAAAATGTTATATATAACACTATCTCTATAATACAGTGAAAACAAACTTCCCCATAGGGTTGGTGAGAGCGTGACTATAGTGGATCCTACTGGCTTTGAAAAGGGCTGAGAGACAATGCCATACCAATAACACAGCAGAGGAAGTTGAGCTGTGATTGCACAAAGACAGGCACCACAGCCATGGATATGCTATCTCCAGAGGCCTGGCACCTTGTGATAGTGAAGGAGCTGTATTTATTAAAGAAGGAATTGCTGTGGCGGGGGAGTGGATGGAGAGAGAGAGGGGTGGGAGGGGGGGGGGGGGGGGGTTAATTAAAGCTGTCTGATATGTGAGAGGAGGGCCACCAAGTTAAAAGACAATGCCCAGGGCCCAGTTTTTAAAAAAAGGTGATATATCTGGATTTTGCCTATCGGATAGGGTTAAATGCATAGAAAAATAATGAATAGAACGGACAAATCACTGGCTTGAATGGGGATTACCATTCTATTTCTATGCATTTAATCATATCCGATAGGCAAAATCTGGATAAATCACTTTTGAAAAATTGGGCCTTGACTATCGCTGATCCAGGAGAGCTACTCCGGGGAACTAGTCACTCACACAAGAACATTATTATTATTAATGTGCACATGCACGCACACACACACACACACACACACACACACACACACACACACACACACACACACACACACACACACACACACACACACACACACACACACACACACACACACACACACACTCACACACGCACGCACACACGCACACACACAGCCTTATCATTGTTTCTGTTTCTTCCTCCTCTCTCTCTGATTTTCGCCAAAAAGCTCACAGGAGAAATTGAGCATCACTTGGGAGAGAGGGAGGATGAAGGAAGGAACAATGAGAGAGGGATGAATAATTGTCAGGAGACCCGCAATGAAAGAGTGGAGGAGAAAATGGTATGAGAATGAAGATGAGAGGAGAGGACAGGAGATGCGCGGTCAGTCACTCACGGAGGCAGCTGTTGTCTGTGAAGAACTCTGTGAATTTGTCACATTCCTCCTTGCCATTGCCACTGCTGCTGCAGTCACAGTAGGGGACAACACTGATCTTAGGAGAGCGCAGGTAGTTGGGCGTCATCACTGTACCTGTTGGGAGGGGGAAGAAATACAATAAATTACCCAATGCAGCTGTTTTTATATCAATATCAAATCATTTTCGGGTAACAATTAAGTACCTTAAGATTTCCATTAAATTGGACAAGAATAGTAAGAATTTAGCTAGGACTGTCTGGAAGTGGTCTGAGTGGGGAGGGGAAAACTGAAACTAGCTGTTATTGGCAGTGAGGTTTGAAACTCTCTTTGTAAAGCCGAAACTCCCGCCCATGCAAAACTGCTGATTAGAAGGTCCTGTGTTAGTTTAGACAATGTTAGTTTAATCAGCTGTTGTACAGTATTATACAAATCATAGTAAAATGGAATTTTGACTGCACTGGGCCTTTAAAAAAAGTTTTTTTGTTCCGTTTGGTTTGCTATAGACATGGTATCCTCTGTGGCAGAGCCACGACCTATTGGTATTCTTGGCTGGTCATTGGCTGGTTATGAGGTATGGTGAAAGAGGATCCGCCTCCCACTGCACCTAACCATCATGTAATGGTGAATCCCTATCATACTGCAACTGTTAGCAAAAGCTTTCTTCCAGCTCTATTTTCATCCAATTCTCTCATCAACACGTAACACTGAAAACATAATGGAGTATTTTCAAAAGTGACAATATGAAGTATTTCCAAAGGCAGTGGGAAGAATTAGGTTTCTCCAGCTTTGTAGTAAACGAAATAGCTACAGTCAGTGATTTCTTGCTCCCTTAATGCATTGTTCCCCTACTGGCGTCCGTCCAAACAAGCCCTTTTTGTTTTGCGGCAAAATGAATTGGCATTTTGTTGGTTGCTGTGTGGACTATCTGTAACAGCTGTGCTAGTCAGGAAAATGTGATGGATTGAGCTAGGATGGTTCCCTCAGCACACAGAAGCAGAGAAAAGGGGAAGATAAAGGAGACAAATCTTCTCCCACATTCCCCCTCTCTCTTTATCTCTTTCACACCACAGGAGGCTTCTGAGGGAAGGACAGCTCATAATAATGTCTGGAACGGAGTAAATGGAATGGCATCAAACACATGTATTTGACACCATTCCACCTATTCTGTTCCATTCATTACCACGAGGTCGTTCTCCCCAATTAAGGTGCCACCAACCTCCTGTCTTTCACACGCTCATTCTTTCGCTCTACTGCGTTGTCTGCAACTATGAGTCTTGGTTTCCTTGGTTTCCTCTGGAACAATGAGCTAATTTCATGAAATGATGTGGAGGGGCAGGATGAAGTGGTGTGACGTTGGGTTGTGCTGCGCTGCACTCTTAGAAAATGAACACTTTGAACCTTTTTGGTTCCAGGTAGAACCCTTTTGAGTTCCATGTAGGACCCTTTTGAGTTCCATGTAGGACCCTTTCCAAAGAGAGTTCTACATGGAACACAAAAGGGTTCTAAGTGGAACCAAAAATGGTTCTCCCTAGAACCAAAAAGGCTTATCCTATGGGGACAGTGGAATAACACCTTTGGAGAGAGGATAGGAGGGGGGTGAAGGGACTCTGTGACACATGACTATAACAACAGGTAGGAGAGCCATTCAGGGGACAGTATGAGGATTCAGTGAGAAAATGACCATAGACCATAGTGAGACCCATCAATGTGTGTGAGGAAAGGTTGACTAATAGAAACAATTGAGAAACTCACCGATGAGGCCAGAGTAGGACAGCAGGCAGTCAGCGTAGTTCTCCTTAAGACAGCCAGAGAGGGAGCGTGGCTCAGACTGACAGTTGGCAAAGAAATCAGCCAGACGGGACCTGAAAGACAACAGTGAAACCTCTGAACTATCTCATCTCCCCTATAAGACTAACTGTGACTGTCAAATAGACAAAGCAAAAACAATGGTACTGATTGGTACGGTTTATAAACACACGCACACACACAGTACTCATCAATCTGTTCCTGGGCTAGTTGGAGGAGAGGGAGAGCTGTTGATTCCACTCCGTGATACTGTCGTGGAAATATTGAATCAAATATTTCTCAGATACCGGAGCTTGTGAATTCAAACAGACTTTATTACAAAAAGTAGCAAAGCCGAGCAATTCCATGGAAGAACTGACTCTCCATTCTTAGTACTTGGCTTTTATACAGTCTTACCCTTATATAAGATCGTCACTGAATCTTGTTGTCTTGCTTAGTTTCCATTCTCTTATTGGCTCAGACACTGGGGCATAGATTCTATTGGTGGCGTGACATGCACAGTCTTACTACAGGTCTAATGGTGCCTATAACTGATTAGCTAATGTTCCTGTCCAAAGGTCTTCACAAGTTCAGGCCAATGTTGTCTATGTATGATTCATGCATGTGCATGTCCAGTAGCCTTCACAAGATCAGCAATGGCCCAGACCAGTCATGTCTTGTTGGTCTACCTTGCCTCATCCACATGGATTCTGCTTACTGTTCTGTTTTTTACATGTCTAATATTTAAACTGATATCGATTCTTCTTTCTACTTCACAGAGAACATTATAGGTACTGAAAATCACCAGATGACTGGACATTCTCTAGCAATACCACTCTCATAGGGTGATGGAGCAGCCAGCAGGTAGGTATGCCTGGTCTTATAATCCCTCCCACAAACAGAGAGGAGCTCTGGATACCAAGCTCATGATACAGATGGAAAACCTACTACCACCTAGTGTTACACATTTGTTGAGAAGGGGAAGAGAGTGAGAACAAGAACATTTAGCTAAAGGAAGAGATATAAAGAGGGAGACAGACAGAGGGAGATAGAAATAGAGGGAGAGAAAGAGAAGTGAGAGCGTGAGAGAGAGCATGAGAGTGCAAGAGAGAGTGAGACAGAGCGAGAGCAAGAGAGATCGAGAGAGAGAGAGAGCACGAGAGTGAGACAGAGAGAGAGCGATCGAGAGAAAGAGAGCATGAGAGAGAGAGAGAGCACGAGAGTGAGACAGAGAGAGAGCGATCGAGAGAAAGAGAGCATGAGAGAGAGAGAGAGCACGAGAGTGAGACAGAGAGAGAGCGATCGAGAGAAAGAGAGCATGAGAGAGAGAGAGAGCACGAGAGTGAGACAGAGAGAGAGCGATCGAGAGAAAGAGAGCATGAGAGCGAAAGTGAGACAGAGAGAGAGTGAGAGTGAGTCAGAGTGAAAGCAAGAGAGAGAGAGCGAGACAGAGAGAGAGAGAGCGAGAGTTAGACAGAGCGAGACAGCGAGAGAGAGAGAGCGAGAGCCTGATAGAGAGAGAGAATGCACAGCCCTGAGGCTGGAATCCAAATGGACCCAATTTATTTGCACTAATGCCTCCATTTGATCCCAGACAGAGTGCTGTGGTTCTAGAGGCGATGTCAGACGTCACTCATTGAGTCCAGTCCGTTCCGCTGCATTTCAATATGGCCTCTATTACTGCCAATGAAACAGATGCCACTTAACCCAAACACATCCACTCCGCCGCCCAGTAATTCTAACCAGAATACTGCTACATGACAGCTAAATGAATCACTTGTCTCAGAAAAGACGAGCATTCAGAAAGAAAAGCAGAGTGTTTCACTGCTTAACTTGAATACTCTCAGTTATTGTAGGTAGATTTAGTGTTTGCTTCATGCATTAGTGAATAGTGATGGTTTATTTCCCATGCAATCTCCCAAGATCCTCCCTCCAGTTATCTTAATAGGTTTGTTTATGGTGTTTTTCACAGGGACCAGGTATGTTTCTCAACACCTCTGAAGGCATGATAGCAACCTCCACGCTGTTTATTTAGACACCCCTCCATTTTGGTGCTGAGCTAGAATGTGTGATCTGTCTCCAGCACCTCTTTATATTACAGAGGATGCTATCGGGAAGGGTTTGAGAAAATTAACTGTTGTTGACTGGAATGTAGTTTTATCCATAAATTGACAATGGTTGGTATGTGGTGTGAGTCTGACACGTGAGACTATGTGATTGTTAGCCATCTTATATGTTTGATGCCTGTGTACAATCTTGTGTACTGTGACAACTGTTTATCCTGGTGTACCTGCAGATGTAGTTGGTCTTGCAGGAGGTCTGCAGGGAGAGACAGTTGGGCTTCTCCCTGTCCTCATAGGAGCAGACTGGTACAATGGTTTGGCGCCGGCGCTCAGAGCAGGCCGACTGGTCGCCGGCTGGACAGGAACAGAACAGCATGCCATAGCTGTGCTTGGGCGGGACCTTGTCGAAGAACTGTCGCAGGGCCTTGTGGCACTTGCGCTTGTTGCAGACCTCCGCAGTGGAGACGCGGCTGGTGCAGGGGCTGATGTAGGCCGAGCGGTACTTCTTACACGTGTCGTTCAGGTTGCAGGCCTTGGCCGCGTTCAGACAGTTGTTCTCCCTCGTCACCGCAGGCTCGCCTGTCATAACAAGGACAACAGGGTTAGTCATTTTCCATCATCTCTGGGTTGGTAAACTCTTTTTATAAAACGGACTATAATATGAACAGGAGTGCTAGAGAGAGTTAAGCATCACGTGACTAAACTTATACTGGAGTGGATGGAAAAATAAGCGATGTACAGTAAATAATGTATTAATAATAATAATAATAATTAATCATTTATGAACCTTGCCAACTGTATATTAATCTCTTCCTGGCCGCTGCTGATTGATAGCAAGGAGCCCATTTACTGCTACCCTGTTTCTAGCCCTAAATCAAACAGTGCCCCTCCTCTCCGAAGCCTTTAAAGCAAAACAAATATGCAGCTCTCCCGAACTTCAGAGTCATCAAAGCATCCGGCACCACGGCCTGCTCATCTGTCAGGTCTCGCTAATTGCCAGCTTTCTTACAGATGCCACGTTAATTACCGTTTCGAGATACTTTTTTGGGAAAATGGAGCAATAACAGCATTTTTCTTTAATGAGCCCCAATTAAAAATAGGAGCGGTTGGTTGGTAGAATCCGGCTTGGGATGAGCGGTGCGTGTCGTGCTCCGAAAATAGTGTTAATAAGATTCAACACGTCTCTTGATGAGGACAGTGGATGGTCCAGTGGTTTCTCCATGGTAACAGAGGTGGTGTTATACCAAACTAAGAGGCAGCCTTTACACTCTGCTCCTAGGGGTTGTCACAACTCTGCTCTACAGGGGTGTCACACTCGTGTCATCGAGGACCACAGTGTCTGCTAGTTTTTAGGCTTGTATGTGCTTGCCACCAGCAGCAACACCCATAAACCAAGAGGGAGTAAGACTCTCGAACCCTTTGATTTCATTTGATTATCTTAGCTCCAGGAAAGAGAGAAAACTGGTAGATACTAAAGCCTGTGAAGACTAGAGTAGGATACCCACTCCTCAGTCAAGACACTAACACACTGCTGTAGAAAGGAAGTGTCTTCCCTAAAGGTCGTAGATGTGCAGTCAGGGTACCGGGCCGGTCCCTGCGGCCAATCCCAGATGACTGGCCGGGCTGGTCTGCCAGCCGGAGCTCACGGTGACCTTTCACTGAAATCTGAAAGTTCTCCTTCACTCTGTCTGTCTGTGCTGCTCTCTTCTACTCTGCTCAATGACCAGACACATTAACTCTTTCTGGAAATAAGTACTCTACAGCTTCCTGCGAGCTGCCTCTCCTGTTGGCCCTGAAGTCTGTCTGTCAGTCAGTCACAGTCTGTCAGTCTATCAGTCAGTCAGTCTGTCCGTCTGTCTGTCACTGGCCATAACAGCTCACCCCAGTCAGCCAGACACCACCCAAATGAGGACAGCCCTGACCAGACCATCACCCCCTCCTGTGTCCCCAAAAGGGCATTTCCCCTCAGGGCCCAATGGCAAAAACCAGAGCTCTGGGGCAAGAGATCTGTATCTGTGTCAACAGGCTCAATGTTTATCTGTGTGAGCATGTGAGTATGTATAATGTATTAGTATGTGTGGACATGTGCGTGTGTGTGTGTCACATTTGTGGTACGGTGTGTATGTGCGTATGTGGGTGTCATGTGCCATGCAGCTGTCCAGTCACCCAGCCGTCTGTCTCCTCCCTCCCACAGAGGTAGACTGCAGTGTGTCGAGATCCTCTCCTCATCCCTCCCTGCGGCTCCTCCAGTGTCAGAGAACACATCTGCTGAACCCCAAGTGTCTTGCTGGCAGATGGCACTGTCTCTCAAGCAAACACGCATACTCAATATGCAGACCCAAAAAATCCTCACACCCTAAAAATCCTTACACCCTAAAAAGCCCTCCTGCACATGCTCTCCTTCCCTCCCTCCCGTTGTCTCTCCCCACCCCTCCCCTCCCCTCCACCCTTCACAGGCCCACACAGGGCTGGGGCCATCTGGTCTCTTCATAGGGAGCTGGAGCACCCCAGCAGCTCTTGTTTCCGATACAGCCTCAAATTGATTATCATGTCGCCTGTTACCTCCAACCCCCTCCCTAATTTCAATTACGACGGGACTTTAGGTCGAGTAATGACCTCTGTCTCCCCCTCCAATCCACAGGATAAGAAAACAAGGCAGAATATTTGGGGGATGATCCGTCTGGAGAGATTGTTATGGATAATGGACTTGCCAAAATATCTTTGTCATCTTTATTTGTCTCTTTATGATCGTTATCCTATCTGTGTATTTCCACAGAGTTACACCAACCAGTTAAATACAGTGTGACATTTCCAATCATATTCTGATTAATATCTCTCATTTTTTTCTCTCATCTTATATCCACATCTGCATTGGAGAGAGGACTGACTAAATGGTAAGCAGTAGGTGGGGTTAATCACAAATCCACAAGGAGCCTTACTCTACATTCTTAGAAAAAAAGGTGCTATCTAGAACCTTAAAGGGTTCTTCGGCTGTCCCCATAGTAGAACCCTTTGAATATAACTTTCCAACAGAGGGTTCTACATGGAACCCAAAAGGGTTCCCCTATGGGGACAGCCGAAGAACCCTTTTGGATCCTGTTTTTCTACGTGTAGCTTGCCAGGTTTGGCAGACTGTGAGTCCCATCCCTCTAACACCTTAATGGAGGGACTTGCAGAAAGTTATCAAATCAAATCAAAGTTTATTGGTTGCATACACAGTTTTGCAGATGTTATCACATGTGCAGCAAAATGCTTGTGTTTCTAGCTCCGACAGTGCAGGAATACTTAGCAATACAAACAATACACAAATAATCCAAAAAGTAAAAAGAAGGAAATTAAGAAATATCAGAATGAGCAACGTCTGAGTCAGTCCCGAATATATACAGTATATACACTGGGTGTACAAAACATTAAGAACACCTTCCTAATATTGAGTTGCACCCCTGCCCTGTTGCCCTCAGAACGACCTTAATTGGTCGGGGCATGGACTCTTTGGGTGTCCTTGAACCATTCTTGAAACACACAGGAAACTGTTGAGCGTGAAAAACCCAGCAGCGCTGCAGTTCTTGACACACTCAAACCGGTGCGCCTAGCACCTGCTACCATACTCCCGTTCAAAGACATTTTTTGTCTTGCCCATTCACCCTCTGAATGGAACACATACACAATCCATGTCTCAATTGTCTCAAGGATTAAAATCCTTCTTTAATAACCTGTCTCCTCCCCTTCATCTACACTGATTGAAGTGACATCAATAAGGCATCATAGTTTTAACCTGGATTAGCCTGGTCAGTTTACATCATAGGAAGAGCATAATGTTTTGTATACTCAGTGTACAGTGCATTTGGAAAGTATCCAGACCACTTTACTTTTTCCACATTTTGTTGCGATACAGCCTTCTTCGAAAATATATAGTGTTTTTCAATCTACACACAATACAAATCAAATCAAATTGTATTAGTCACATGGGCCAAATACCTTACAGTGAAATGCTTACCTACAAGCCCCTAACCAACAATGTAGTTTTAAAAAAATACGGATAAGAATAAGAAATAAAAGTAACAAGTAATTAAAGAGCAGCAGTAAAATAACAATAGCGAGACTATATACAGGGGTACCAGTACAGAGTCAATGTGTAGGGACACCGGTTAGTTGAGGTAATATGTACATTTAGGTAGAGTTATTAAGTGACTATGCATAGATGATAACAACAGAGAGTAGCAGTGGTGTAAAAGAGGGGGAGGGAAACGCAAATAGTCTGGGTAGCCATTTGATTATATGTTCAGGAGTCTTATGGCTTGGACGTAGAAGCTGTTTAGCGGCCTCTTGCGACCTAGACTTGGCGCTCCAGTACCGCTTGCCGTGCGGTAGCAGAGAGAACAGTCTACGACTAGGGTGGCTGGAGTCTTTGACCATTTTTAGTGCCTTCCTCTGATACTGCCTGGTATAAAGGTCTTGGATGGCAGGATGCTTGCCCCCAGTGATGCACTGGGCCGTTCGCACTACCCTCTGTAGTGCCTTGCGGTCGAAGGATGAGCAGTTGCCATACCAGGCAGTGATGCAACCAGCTCTCGATGGTGCAGCTGTAGAATCTTTTGAGGATCTGAGGACCCATGCCAAATCTTTTCAGTCTCCTGAGGGGGAATAGGTTTTGTCGTGCCCTCTTCATGGCGGTCTTGGTGTGCTTGGACCATGTTAGTTTGTTAGTGATGTGGACACCAAGGAACTTGAAGCTCTCAACCTGCTCCACTGCAGCTCCATCGATGAGAATGGGGGCTTGCTCGGTCCTCTTTTTCCTGTAGTCCACAATCATCTCCTTAGTCTTGATCACGTTGAGGGATAGGTTGTTGTCCTGGCCAGGTCCCTGACCTCCTCCCTATAGGCTGTCTCGTCGTTGTCGGTGATCAGGCCATACCCCATAAAGACAAAGCAAGGCTTTTAGATGTTTTTGCAAATGTATATACAGTGCCTTGCGAAAGTATTCGGCCCCCTTGAACTTTGCGACCTTTTGCCACATTTCAGACTTCAAACATAAAGATATAAAACTGTATTTTTTTGTGAAGAATCAACAACAAGTGGGACACAATCATGAAGTGGAACGACATTTATTGGATATTTCAAACTTTTTTAACAAATCAAAAACTGAAAAATTGGGCGTGCAAAATTATTCAGCCCCCTTAAGTTAATACTTTGTAGCGCCACCTTTTGCTGCGATTACAGCTGTAAGTCGCTTGGGGTATGTCTCTATCAGTTTTGCTCATCGAGAGACTGAAATTTTTTCCCATTCCTCCTTGCAAAACAGCTCGAGCTCAGTGAGGTTGGATGGAGAGCATTTGTGAACAGCAGTTTTCAGTTCTTTCCACAGATTCTCGATTGGATTCAGGTCTGGACTTTGACTTGGCCATTCTAACACCTGGATATGTTTATTTTTCAACCATTCCATTGTAGATTTTGCTTTATGTTTTGGATCATTGTCTTATTGGAAGACAAATCTCCGTCCCAGTCTCAGGTCTTTTGCAGACTCCATCAGGTTTTCTTCCAGAATGGTCCTGTATTTGGCTCCATCCATCTTCCCATCAATTTTAACCATCTTCCCTGTCCCTGCTGAAGAAAAGCAGGCCCAAACCATGATGCTGCCACCACCATGTTTGACAGTGGGGTTGGTGTGTTCAGCTGTGTTGCTTTTACGCCAAACATAACGTTTTGCATTGTTGTAAAAAAGTTCAATTTTGGTTTAATCTGACCAGAGCACCTTCTTCCACATGTTTGGTGTGTCTCCCAGGTGGCTTGTGGCAAACTTTAAATAACACTTTTTATGGATATCTTTAAGAAATGGCTTTCTTCTTGCCACTCTTCCATAAAGGCCAGATTTGTGCAATATACGACTGATTGTTGTCCTATGGACAGAGTCTCCCACCCTCAGCCCATTTCAATATTATCGCTTGCACAGTGCTCCTTGGGATGTTTAAAGCTTGGGAAATCTTTTTGTATCCAAATCCGGCTTTAAACTTCTTCACAACAGTATCTCGGACCTGCCTGGTGTGTTCCTTGTTCTTCATGATGCTCTCTGTGCTTTTAACGGACCTCTGAGACTATCACAGTGCAGGTGCATTTATACAGAGACTTGATTACACACAGGTGGATTGTATTTATCATCATTAGTCATTTAGGTCAACATTGGATCATTCAGAGATCCTCACTGAACTTCTGGAGAGAGTTTGCTGCACTGAAAGTAAAGGGGCTGAATAATTTTGCACGCCCAATCTTTCAGTTTTTGATTTGTTAAAAAAGTTTGAAATATCCAATAAATGTCGTTCCACTTCATGATTGTGTCCCACTTGTTGTTGATTCTTCACAAAAAAATACAGTTTTATATCTTTATGTTTGAAGCCTGAAATGTGGCAAAAGGTCGCAAAGTTCAAGGGGGCCGAATACTTTCGCAAGGCACTGTATATAAAAAATGCAATATCACATTTACATAAGTATTCAGACCCTTTACTCAGTACTTTGTTGAAGCACCTTTGGCAGCGATTACAGCTTTGAGTCTTCTTGGGTATAATGCTACAAGCTTGGCACACCTGTTTTGGGGGAGTTTCTCCCATTCATCTCTGGAGATCCTCTCAAGCTCTGTAGATTGGATGGGGAGCGTTGCTGCACAGCTATTTTCAGGTCTTTCCATTCAGTAGATGTAGATGTTCAATCGGGTTCAAGTCAAATCAAATCCAATTGTATTGGTCACATACACATATTTAGCAGATCTTATTGCGGGTGTAGCGGAATGCTTGTGTTCCTAGCTCCAACAGTGCAGTAGTATCTAACAATTCACAACAATACACAAATCTGAAGATAAAATAATGGAATAAAAAAATATATAAATATTAGGATGAGCAATGTCGGAGTGGCATTGTCTAAAATACAGTAGAATATAATATAGTATATACATATGAAATGAGTAAAACAATTTGTAAACATTATTAAAGTGGCCAGTGATTCCATGTCTATGAATATAAAGCAGCAGCCTCTAAGGTGCAGGGTTGAGTAGCCGGGTGGTAGCCGGCTAGTGATGGCTATTTAACAGTCTGATGGCTTTGAGATAGAAGCAGTTTTTCAGTCTCTCGGTCCCAGCTTTGATGCACCTGTACTGACCTCGCCTTCTGGATGATAGTGGGGTGAACAGGCCGTGGCTCGGATGGTTGATGTCCTTGATGATCTTTTTGGCCTTCCATTAGCGAGAAATATACTTGGAAGTGGTGCCCTCCTCCTGATTCTGACTAGAAGTCCAATCCGAATACCTCTTCTCCGCCAGCAGCATCTTGGAGTAGCTTCTGGGATAATTGCCCTGGGGGGTACGAACAAATTATCCAATTCGGGAAAGTCGTATTCCTGGTCGTAATGCTGGTGAGTTACCGCGGATATCCAAAAGTTATTTCCGGCTGTATGTAATAACACAAAAAATGTTCTGGGTTAATAATGCAACAAATAATAAGTTGCTTAGGAGCTAGAATGTGATTTTCTGGATTTTTTTTTCTCATTTTGTCTGTCATAGTTGAAGTGTACCTATGATGCAAATTACAGGCCTCTCTCATCTTTTTAAGTGGGAGAACTTGCACAATTGGTGGCTGACTAAATACTTTTTTGCCCCACTGTACATATGAAGTGGATAAAATAGTATGTCAACATTGTTAAAGTGACCAGTGTTCAATGACTATGTACGTAGGACAGCAGTCTCTAAGATGCAGGCTACACACTGATGAGATGGTATTATTGGATGCAAGAAGTAAAGAGAGTTTTTCAGGTGCTTGATCGAGTATCAACTGAGTGGTTCTAGTCCATTGTGGGCAGGCAGTGAATGACGAAGGAGGATGTTGTTGAGCTATGGAATCATATGATGGGATGTATTGAGTGTCCATAGAAAGGAGTCAACTGAGATTGTAGGGATTAGTGTCAGGGTCATTCATTAGTCATTGTGATGAGTATTGACATTGCTGCAGTAACCTAGTGTCATGGGGCTGAGTCGGTGATGAAGGGTCTCAATAGAGTTTCCTGAAGATCTGATGAATTATAAGGGGTTTTGGTCATCTATGAACATCTTGGCCATATTATTTTATAATCTCCACCCGGCACAGCCACCCCTCATAGCCTGGTTCCTCTCTAGGTTTCTTCCTAGGTTTTGGCCTTTCTAGGGAGTTTTTCCTAGCACCTGTGCTTCTACACCTGCATTGCTTGCTGTTTGGGGTTTTAGGCTGTGTTTCTGTACAGCACTTTGTGACATCAGCTGATGTAAGAAGGGCTTTATAAATACATTTGATTGATTCTTTGGTTTTGCTGTATGAAAGACAGTATGATGTCTGTGGCATCGCTGTGATGGATTTTAATGGGTTGTACACTGCTGTGATAATTTGCGGTGAGTCATGTGCATACTGGTAGTCACTAAAATTAGTGTGAAGATGTGTGATGAACTTCTAAATGGGTGTGAGGAGACGTCAGCTATGATGATTTGTGATCGGTTTCATCAATGTTGCGGTTCATGGCGCAGTATTCAATGCAGTGGTAATTATAAAGCGTCTACTCAGTCTCTTCTTGATTATCATTGCTTTGAGTTACTCCACTCGCCACTTTAATGGTCTCCTACTGAAAGTGCCTGATAAGCAGAAATGAATGAGAGGAGGAGTGGGACGGAAGAGAGGAAGCCCCCAGATTTACTCATCTACTTCTTTCCTTCTGCAACGCTTATTAAACTCCCTGTTTCTCCTGACTGTGTCCCAGTGCAATAAACCCACATGGCAGGGCAGCAAATATGATAACTTACAAACCCTGTAATGGATCTCTCTCTCTCTCTCTCTCTCTCTCTCTCTCTCTCTCTCTCTCTCTCTCTCCCTATATATACAGTATATACTGTATAAACAAGTATTAACTATCATTAAAACTCGTTTTTCAACCACTCCACAAAGATCTTGTTAACAAATTATAGTTTTGGCAAGTCGGTTAGGACATCTTCTTTGTGCATGACACAAGTCATTTTTCCAACAATTGTTTACAGACAGATTATTTCACTTATAATTCACTGTATCACAATTCCAGTGCATCAGAAGTTTACATGCACTAAGTTGACTGTGCCTTTAATCAGCTTGGAAAATTCCCGAACATGATGTCATGGCTTTAGAAGCTTCTGATAGGCTAATTGACATAATTTGAGTCAATTGGAGGTGTACCCGTGGATGTATTTCAAGGCCTACCTTCAAACTCAGTTCCTCTTTGCTTGACATCATGGAAAAATCAAAGAAATCAGCCAAGACCTCGGAAAATAAATTGTAGACCTCCACAAGTCTGGTTCATCCTTGGGAGCAATTTCTAAACGCATGAAGGTACCACGTTCATCTGTACAAACAATAGTACGCAAGTATAAACACCATGGGACCACGCAGCCTTCATACCGCTCAGGAAGGAGACGCGTTCTGTCTCCTAGATATGAACATACGTTGGTGCAAAAAGTGCGAATCAATCCCAGAACAACAGCAAAGGACCTTGTGAAGATACAGGTACAAAAGTATCTATATCCACAGTAAAGCTAGTCCTATATCAACATAACCTAAAAGGCCGCTCAGCAAGGAAGAAGCCACTGCTCCAAAGCCGCCATAAAAAAAGCCAGATTACGGTTTGCAACTGCACATGGGGACAAAGATCGTTCTTTTTGGAGAAATGTCTTCTGGTCTGATGAAACAAAAATAGAACTGTTTGTCCATAATGACCATCGTTACGTTTGGAGGAAAAAGGGGGAGGCTTGCAACTTGAAGAACACCATCCCAACTGTGAAGCACAGGGGTGGCAGCATCATGTTTTGGGGGTGCTTTGCTGCAAGAGAGACTGGTGCACTTCACAAAATAGATGGCATCATGAGGCAGGAAAATTATGTGGATATACTGAAGCAACATCTCAAGACATCAGTTAGGAAGTTAAAGCTTAGTCGCAAATGTGTCTTCCAAATGGACAATGACCACAAGCATACTTCCAAAGTTGTGGCAAAATGACTTAAGGACAACAAAATCAAGGTATTGGAGTCACAAAGCCCCAGAGGTGTGGACTCGAGTCACATGACTTGGACTCGAGTCAGACTCGAATTACAAATATGGTAACTTGCAACTCGACTTTGGCTTTAACACCAATGACTCGTGACTTAACTTGACTCGTGACTTGAGCCTTTTGACTCGAACTGACTTGATACCCTCCCAAGTCCAAATAATAAAAATAATGTTATTAAAAAAAATGTGCAGCGCACATTTGGAAAGTCATAAATATATACATTTTTAAAAGCATTCATGATTTGTGTAAATGTAATATACTAACTATTACTCTTGTTAAAAATATGAAATGGTATTACATTTGGTGAAGAGCACATTATGGACTCGAAACTCAAAATTTAGGACTTGAGACTTGACTTGAGACTTGTCGGTCTTGACTTGAAACTTGACTCGGACTTGCCTGTCTTGACTTAGCACTCAAGTCCCAAGTCAAGTCCTAAGACTTGAGACTTACTTGTGACTTGTAAAACAATGACTTGGTCCCACCTCTGCAAAGCCCTGACCTCAATCCTATAGAAAACTTGTGGACAGAACTGAAAAAGCGTGTGCGAGCAAGGAGGCCTACAAACCTGACTCAGTTACACCAGCTCTGTCAGGAGGAATGGGCAAAATTCACCCAACTTATTGTGGGAAGCTTGTGGAAGGCTACCCGACACGTTTGACCCAAGTTAAACAATTTAACGGCAATGCTACAAAATACTAAATGAGTGTATGTAAACTTCTGACACACTGGGAATGTGATGAAAGAAATAAAAGCTGAAATAAATCATTCTCTCTACTATTATTCTGACGTTTCACATTGTTAAAATAAAGTGGTGATCCTAACTGACCTAAAACAGTAAATTCTTACCAGGATTAAATGTCAGGAATTGTGAAAAACTGAGTTTAAATGTAGTTGGCTAAGGTGTATGTAAACTTCCGACTTCAACTGTATATATTTTCTCTCTCTCACTTTCTCTCTCTCTCTTTGTTTTTCTCTCTTTCTGTCTCTCTCTCTCTCTCTCTCTTTCTCTCTCTTTCTTTCTTTCTCTCTCACTCTCTTTAAAAAAAATATTTATCTCTATCTATTTCTCTCTCTCTCTCTCTCTCTCTCTCTATATATATATATATATATCTTTCCGCTCTCTCTTTCTATCTCTCTTTCTCTCTCTAAATATATCTTTGTCTCTCTCTCTCTCCCTTTCTCTCGCTTTCACACTCTTTCCCGCTCTCTCTCTCTACCCTCTCTCCCCCCTTTCCCTCACTCTCTTGCCACCCTCTCTTGCTCCTTCCCTCTTCTCTCTACTATCCTTCTTTCAAGTTGGACCTTTCCTCTCCCTCGTACTCTGTGTGTTCCCTGGTCCCCTGTGGGAGTGAGGGATATTGCATTACACAGTAATTAATTTCTACTGTGACTTGTTTCATGACCAACCAGGCTGTGTGGAGATCAGGTGGTAAGGAGAACCTCCTCTGGGAGTGAGCCACAAGGAAACAGCAGGCTAAGAGGGGCCTTTAATAATGTCTACAAATACTACCGCCCTTTCCCCTTTCTCCCCACAGCCTTCCAGCACGCCAGCCCTCACAGCCCCACAGCCTTCCAGCACGCCAGCCCTCACAGCCCCACAGCCCACTCCTTATGAGAAACCATCAGCCACCGCACAGAGATAGATGAGAATATATCAACAAAAAAATCCTGCTTATTTCTTGCCGCATTACCAGCCTACGAAATGTAGGCTGCAGGCGGCAGGTAGCCTAGTGGTTAGAGCGTTGGACTAGTAACGGGAAGGTTGCAAGATCGAATCTCCGAGCTTACAGCACCTGTCGTTCTGCCACTGAACAAGGCAGAAGGACTGTTCCTAGGCCGTCATTGAAAATAAGAATTTGTTCTTAACTGACTTGCCTAGTTAAAGAAAGGTAAAATATATTTTTTTAAATGCTGTGAATGTACTGTATTCAACACTATATCTCCAGGCCTTTAATAATGATTTACAATAGTGGTACCAAAGTGCCAATGAACTTGTTACAATGCAGTAAGACCAGGGGATGTTATGTCGGACGATAATTAGCCCTACTGGTGCCCTTTCAGACCATGAATTGTGGGTGGTAGGAAAGTGTAAGAGGGCTTTGCGAATACATCTGTCTGAATCGTATGATTTTCTTGAGGCTTCTAGCAAGGCTATAATCAACATGATAATATAACATACCAAAGTTTGTCATATCAGTTGGAAGTTTTATAGATGTAACCTAGGACACGTGTGGCGCAGCTGCCTAAGGCACTGCATCTCAGTGCTAGAGGCATCACTACAGACACCCTGGTTTGAATCCAGGCTGTATCACAACTGGCTGTGATTAGGAGTTCCATAGGGTGGCACACCATAGGGTGGTATAGTAAGTCATTGTAAATAAGAATTTGTTCTTAACTGGCTTGCCTAGAAGTAAATAAAAATAATTATTTGAAATGTGTTCCTATATTTTTTGAATCATGTGAAAAGACAGTAATTTTGACATTGTCCTTTGCAATCTATTTTTCGGGCAGTGTGAGATGAAAGACGTGGAGCACTTATTTTATGATATGGTCTGACGGTACTGAAATCAATCTCAGTACCACCTTTCATAATGGATAAAGGAATGGCAGTATGTAGCTACTGTAATGTAACAATAGGATAGCCTGTCCCGTCATGTTTGGATCATAAGGTTTATTGTAGCTCAGAGTTGACTGCCATGTGAAATGGCTCAATTTAGGCCTTAGTTTGATACAGTCACATGAAGGCGCCTCGTCTGCATTGGCCAATCGTCACGTTGAGCCCCTATTACTGTTGGAAGGGGACTCGAGGTCACATCGCCCACTACAGAACAGTTCAGACAGCCTCGCTTAAAACACAGATCAGCTGAGATTTACATGGTGCTGAATAAATTGCATGTTGTAATGTGACACAACAATTATAATGTGTTATATTACTTCTTGGGTTGGCAGTCCCTGTATTTTTAGTCAACACAGACTATATGTCAAAGTTGAACTAATGCAAGAACAGCTCATTCAAATGATATTCAAATGCCTTTTAAACTTTTCATGTATAAAGAATAATAGGATATGAATTGGAGATAAGCTCAACATAAATACTTATTCAAAAGAATCATGTTGGTGACACAATCTACATGGATGGATGATCAATAAATCAAATGTTAAATCTACATTACCTTTGGACCCTTGTTGTCTCTGGCTGAGTTTATTGATCTCGATTGTTGGGCTCGATGTACAGTAACTTTTCATAGGAAAATAACAATCCAGCTCTCTCACCATGCATTAATATGCTGCTTTGCAATGACCACATCCATCACATTTGTTTGACAGTGTCCAGATATCGGATGAAAGACAGCCCAAAGGTTCTCCTCTGGGACAGCGACCTAAAACTAGTGACATTTGGAGACTTCTAGCAGCACAACAAACAAACTTTCCCAACTGTCACCACTATAATTGGCTATGGTGATGCAGCATCAGGCTGGAGCTGTATTCACAAAGCATTGTGGACTGGAGTCTGTGATTGATGATATTTATTTTCTAAACTGTGTCTTCAATACCTTGTGCATATGACCCAGTTCTTTGGGTGATACGTTTTTAATTTAACATCCAGCGTGCCAAAGTCTGCCCTGAAGATGGATTAGTCCCTACTCTCAGACTCCTGGCAGGTGGAGCTGAATAATGTTGATGGGGGAAAAAAACGGTTAGGTTTGGCAGGCATATGGAGAGAGCAGATAGAAGGTTTCTAGAAGTATCCATATAAGGAGAACTGAGTGCTACACTGACTCCATCAAGACTGCTGACAAAGGAGGATAAGAGAGCGGGATGAGGAAGAACAAAGAGAGGGAGAGAGAAAGGGAGAGAGAAAGAGAGCGGGAGGGAAAAAAGGAGTGTGTTTGAGAGAGAAGCAGAAAGCTAAGCAGACATGATGGCAGCGCAGGGCATCAGGAGGAGGCTGTTTGAGGATATTAACCATGTAAGGCTCCCACTGACAGAGCAGATATGAGGATAGGAGAGCTAATTGCAGGAGATATATGACCCCCCGTGAATATGTGCCGCTGTACACTCGGCAGCGAGTCTCAGAGCACAGATCAGATCAGAATACAAAGGCACAACATTTTCTCTTCCCTCTGAAACCTCCCCGCTATTTAATTTCACAGCGCAGACTTTTGGAATCCATCTCTATGCACAAAACGATTTTTCTTAAAAAACAAACAAACAAAGACATGACACAGGAAGTCAGGGACACATCGTGTTGTTCTCACAATACTCCTCTCTGTGAATGTGAAAGATACATAAACTAACCATGAGGTCATCACTAAATGAGATGACCTAATGACTTCACAGGCAACCATCCTGGCCCAGGGCCATATTGAGACAGAACTACTTCCCCTGTCATTATCTAGAAAAACTAGAAAAGTCATTGTATGTTGAGGCAAAGCTCAATCACATTGTCTGACTGTTTTAAAAAGCAGGGTTAAGAAACCCATACATTTACTAAGGTCATTGTGATCACTCAGAAAACAAACTCTGTAGCATTTTGAGCATTTTGTGTCCTTAAGCTTCTGTTACCATTCTGTTACCATTCTGTTACCATTACTAGAAGAGCTGGACTTATTGTGTAGCTTCCTTTTAAAAGGCTGGGGTTTGAGTAACTCAGGGTGTGTGTTGCTTTCTATCCATTAGGGGAAGGAAGGTGGGAAAGTAACAACAGATTGATAGAAGGAGAAAAGCAGCTCTGAGGGACCACTCTACAGTGAAAATACATGTGGTTATTGGCTTCTTATTCTTAATGGCTAGACTGACACTATCACACATATGTGAACTGCTACCTCGTTTCAAAGTAATGTTCACCCTAAGATTATGAGTTCCCTCCAACTTTTTACCAGTGAGGTAACATCCATTCAACCGTCTCAAACTTATAAGGGAGGAAAACTGAACAGAAATGTCATCAAGCTGCCTAGGGCACTACATCGCAGCGTTAGCTGTGCCACCAGAGACTCTGGGTTCGCGCCCAGGCTCTGTCGCAGCCGGCCGCGACCAGGAGGTCTGTGGGGCGATGCACAATTGGCCTAGCGTCATCCGGGTTAGGGATGGTTTGGCCGGTAGGGATATCCTTGTCTCATCGCGCACTAGTGACTCCTGTGGCGGGACGGGCGCAGTGCACACTAGCCAGGTCGCCAGGTGCACGGTGTTTCCTCCAACACATTGGTGAGGCTGGCTTCCGGGTTGGATGCGCGCTGTGATAAGAAGCAGTGCGGGATGGTTGGGTTGTGTTTCGGAGGACGCATGGCTTTCGACCTTTGTCTCTCCCGAGCCCGTATGGGAGTTGTAGCCATGAGACAAGATAGTAACTACCAATAATTGGATACCATGGAATTGGGGAGAATTTTTTTTATTTTTATCGAAAAATAAATAAATAAAATGTCATCAAGCTCCGTACATGTTAAATCAAAGGTATATAAAACAATAATCTTTAAACTACGTAATCTGTGACTCCATCTCCAAGGTAACTCAAATCTATGTCATATATAGAAACAGCAACAATATACGAGTTCAGTGGCAGTCTCTTCAGGGATTGGTGGTGCTTTCCGGTTGAGCCATGACCAGGTGAGTGGTGGTTTATGGGGATTCATACAGGCCATTACAGCAGAGGTTACGTTACATTACAGCGGGGGACGTTTTATCTGCAAACACATAAAGAACAGAAATCCCATATTTCTGACATCCCAGGAATATATGTACTACTGTTGAGTAGGAGCTGAGAGATGATAATACCAATCACCTCAACTATTCATATCTGCTTGTCTCAAGAGAGTTGAACCATAAAGAGATATAATGGCCAATCACATATACAGATGTAGGATCTTAATTTGATCACCCTGTTGCAAGAGAACTTTCCTGCACTGCAGTATTTGAGCTTTAAAAAGGCTTCCGAAGTTTGTCAATTCCACTTTGAAGTTTCAGACTTGATATTCCCTTACCATTTATTTTTATAATACCCCTACAAAAATGCCCATTAATTATAATCCACATAATAATTAACATTTCCTGTTACTGCAACATTATTTTCCTGCTATAGCAAATTCGCTCAAATTAAGATCCTACATCTTGTATGGTCATTTTGAGAGATCAGACCACAAAGAGCTTCGCTAGTAGGTAATCACATCGCCTCTCCCAAGTCTGTACGGGAGTTGCAGCAATGGGACAAGGCTGTGAACTACCAATTGGATACCATGAAAAATGGGGTAAAATAAATAAATAAATACAGCCATTAAAACCTACCAATGACCCAAGTCCACCTCTTTGGTCTCTGTGAGATGTGTAAATGATTCAAACATAACATAACACTCCACAACACCACTACTATAATGACAACAGGCAAGTGTCCAGCAAAATAACAATCTCTCTCATTTTCAGATTAAATTCGCACTGTGAGACTTGTCTGTTCGTCAGAGTTTAGTCTCAGAGTGTGGAACTTTGGCCCCAAGCTTTGTGGGCTTTTGGGCAGTGCTTCATTTTAACCGGATCCTGCTGGAACAGGATCTGGTACTTCTCAGGATCCGATACCTCTCGTGGCATGAAAAATATTTTCACTGATTACAATGTAAAAATTCTAATAAAAGTAATCAGAGTTAGTTGACTCTGTAATTATCCTGGCTGCCCCCTAAAACACGTTATATTCTAATAATTGATTTGTGTTGGGCCAGGCCGGATTTATGGTTTGCCCAACACTGTAGCCTATATAGACCAACGCGTGACCAATGATGTGGAGAGATAGAAGCTCACCTGTATCTCTCACAGAACTAGAAGGAGATGGACTTTTTATGATCTCTCTCGCTCCCTCTGCTCTGATAGACATGACCCTGTAACTGTCATCTTTCCAGCATTGCACTTCATCATTTATTTCCTTATAGAATTATAGCCGAGCAAAAGGTTCTGGAGGTGCCGCAGCACCCCTGATAAATTGAAATATATTTGCCAAATTACTGCTGTCTGTTCAGAAATAAATGAAATCATTCTGAATACTACACCAGTAGTAGGCCTATAATTTAGCCACAGAGGATCAATAGCTTATTTAACAAAAATAGTCTAGCTGTGGATTGTGTGTAGCCCAATCACAAGGCATGCCTACAGTCGAGAACGCGAGGCAAATCTGTCAGTGAACAGCATGCAGCCAAAACAGGCCGCAATATTTCAAATAAAATCACAGGAAAACACAGTTTTGGAAAGCAAATGGATCCTGCTGAAAAAAGACTAATCTCTCTGTAAGCTACCAAGTTATCAACATCCAAATAGGCCTATTGACTGAACAGCATTGTTTTACAAATTAAAACAGGAGAGAGATAAGCTTCTGGCATGAGCGGTTAGTGAGCTGTGCATCATTGGGTGAGTCAGTGAAACTGGAAAGCTTTTTTAGGACTATAATTCCCTCCTCATACTGTACAATATGTGTGTCTCCACACACCTAGACCTAGGTTATTGATGGATTCAAGACAAGATCGTTTTAATTGATCAGATTTGGAGTTTGTCAGTGTCAAAGTAGCCTGTCATTTTGATCATTATTGAGGTGTTAAAAAATATTCTGCTCAAGTCTCCAGTCATCTAAAATGACGTAGAATTGCATGAGATTAGTTTTTAAAGGACACATTTTTCCCAGACCCTTGGCTACAAAAAATGTTCCCCATGTGTGCAACTTCTGCAAGTGCCTCAACTCTACTCTACTGCTCTATGCCAGTATGCAAAAGCGAGGATAATGCATGCAATGCTTTATTATAAAGGTGATTTTCTTTTCATGCATTCCCATACCTCAGAGCCTCCCAGATCACCCCTCTCTCGGGCTCTCTTTTCGTTCCGCCACCTCCCAATTTACAAATGAAGCACTGCCTTTGGGATGAGCCGTGCCACAGCCCAATAATATAAGTTACCATGATATAACTGCAGCAGTGGCCACCTCATCAACGCTGGAGCTCTGCAAGGATCCTTCAGAGGAGGAGAGGGGGAGGAAGGAATGAGGGGTGAACTACTAGGGCTCAGTAGAGATGAATAGCCTGCTATCCTCCATGGGAAAGTGTCATGTGAGGAAGGAAAGAAGGAAAAAGAGAGGAAGGGGAGGGTTTATGTACGAGGGAGCAGCAAATAGTGAAACGGAACAACAGCCTTGGACTCAGAGGGTTGAGATCCTTAGACTACGAGGGTTGAGATCCTTAGACTACGAGGGTTGAGATCCTTAGACTACGGGGGTTGAGATCCTTAGACTACGAGGGTTGAGATCCTTAGACTATGGGGGTTGAGATCCTTAGACTACGAGGGTTGAGATCCTTAGACTACGAGGGTTGAGATCCTTAGACTACGAGGGTTGAGATCCTTAGACTACGAGGGTTGAGATCCTTAGACTACGAGGGTTGAGATCCTTAGACTATAAGGGTTGAGATCCTTAGACTATGAGGGTTGAGATCCTTAGACCACGAGGGTTGAGATCCTTAGACTACGGGGGTTGAGATCCTTAGACTACGGGGGTTGAGATCCTTAGACTACGGGGGTTGAGATCCTTAGACTACGGGGGTTGAGATCCTTAGACTACGGGGGTTGAGATCCTTAGACTACGAGGGTTGAGATCCTTAGACTACGGGGGTTGAGATCCTTAGACTACGGGGGTTGAGATCCTTAGACTACGGGGGTTGAGATCCTTAGACTACGGGGGTTGAGATCCTTAGACTACGGGGGTTGAGATCCTTAGACTACGAGGGTTGAGATCCTTAGACTACGGGGGTTGAGATCCTTAGACTACGGGGGTTGAGATCCTTAGACTACGGGGGTTGAGATCCCTAGACTACAGGGGTTGAGATCCTTAGACTACGAGGGTTGAGATCCTTAGACTACGGGGGTTGAGATCCTTAGACTACGGGGGTTGAGATCCTTAGACTACGGGGGTTGAGATCCTTAGACTACGGGGGTTGAGATCCTTAGACTACAGGGGTTGAGATCCTTGGATTTTTACAACTGTTAAAATTGTGCAGTTGTAAGATTTAGGGCAAAAGTGAAGCCTCTGATTTGACCTGCAGGAAGTATCATATCTTGTTTGTGAGTTCGCTGAAGGGAACATGTTATTGTTATTGTACAAAGGAATCCAACAAAACAAACTCAGGGAGAATTCACCCTTTTACTCGAACCTCAATTTCTGGCGTTCACACGGTCATTCTGAAATGTAATATGATTCTTGGAAGTGTGGTCATGTGAGACTAAAGTGGTGAAGGGTGGGTTTATTTGAAGGACCTTGTTTTGCTTGATTGCTCCTATTGACAGCTCATCTTAGCCTTGTGTGTTCAAAAGACAAGAGAACAAGAGAAACAACACAAGATTAAAGGCAAGAGAATAGTCTATTTTTCGAGTTCATCAATGCAGTTCTGGGTTTAAGGCAGAGAGAAGCCTAGAGAGTCCACAGAGCATCTCCACACAGCAGAAGGGCTTTGATATGTACTTAGAGCTAAGTGGCTGGGCCTAGTGATGTATATTTAAACACCCATATGCTATTTAATAAAACTGTCTCAAAATGTAAAGAATCTATCCTCCTTTAATCTGCAACAACCACCCAAGCCACTGCCTGTTCACCCCCTATCATACAGAAGGCGAGGTCAGTACAGGTGCATCAAAGCTGGGACCGAGAGACTGAAACATAGCTTCTATCTCAAGGCCATCAGACTGTTAAACAGCCATCAGTATAACAGAGAGGCTGCTGCCTACATACAGACTTGAAATCATTAGCCACTCTAACAAATGGATCCCTAGTCACTTTATTAATGCCACTTTAATAATGACGTTTACATATCTTGTATATACATCCGTGATGTATATACTGTATTTTATACCATCTATTGCATCTCGTCTATGCCGGTCGGTCATGGTCCATCCATATGCTTATATGTACATATTCTGATTCCATCCCTTTACTTAGATTTGTGTAAATTAGGTTAAAAAAAATATAACAATAATATAAAAAATTGTAATTATTTTTTGTTATCTAATGTTTCTTCTCAGTAATTCTGGTGGTTTTTATGCTCAAAATTACAACATTCGCTAAAACTGCATCAAAACCACAGGAAAGGCGTCAGGGTATGCCTTCCTCCCCAAAATCCTCATCCACTCAAATTGTTGATGTGCACGGACGTTCCTGACTGCAATGACTGTTTAATGGACAGGGTCAGCATAGGCCTCGCTGCCCTGCCTAACCAAGTTGGGGAAACCCTGGCCTAACTGATATTCGTTGCATTGAGTGGATTTCATATTTTGCGAATGTGCATTGCCTAAACATGTTGTGTGGGTATTACCTGGGGTAGCTGTGCTCATTTGGGCGTCTACATAATGTGGCACTCGCATACCTGGAACTGAACAACGCAAACGCACACACACACACACACACACACACACACACACACACACACACACACACACACACACACACACACACACACACACACACACACACACACACACACACACACACACACACACACACACACACACACCCAGCTCACCCTTAAACTGATGTGGCATCCACAGTTACAACCAATAGGTGGCACTAAAGTACCAATATATGGACACATTTCATTGGAATAGTTTGCAACGCAAACTTCATAGCCTTTCACAATGGATTTACAATTCTTTCAATGCGCGGCGGCCACAAAAATCATTACGCACACATATATAATAAAAAAGGTTCTAACGAAATGTACATATCAACGATCGAAATGACAAAAAAAATCTTCGCAAAACGAAATTAAAATGCATTCAAAGAGATGTTGTCCATTCTCATGATTCAACAGAAGCCTAGCCTGCAAATGGCAAAGGAAAATGCATTTAGGTCTACCTTTACTTGTAAATGAAGTCCATTTGTCTGGTCAACCTCTCAGTGACAGCGTTGTAGAACTCACAGCAGAACCCCATGTCCATTATTTTATTCTGCATGCACATAGCAGACACATCCCCAATGCCTCCTTGGTTCCATTTTCACACTGACAAAACGTCATTCCCATTCCTTACATCCACAAAACAAAAGTAACTGTGCAAGATGTGCAAAAGTATTCATTGGTAATGACGTTTCAGACAAGTGGACAGTCCAGAACTGTTCGCCTTCCCGACAGCTTGAAGTGAGGGAGATGGTGGTTGCCTATTATGTCACGTCTTAGTCTTGTAGAGCTCCTGTATGCTGGCTCTGTCTGGTCTTAACATGCAGGATGTGAATGCAACAAAGCAACCTAAAACAATCCTATCACCTGGTCAATATCTTCACTGACTCATGCAGCTACAACAGAGGCCACATTGAACACTTGTATTCATGTAGCACACTTTAAAGAGTCAATTCCCACACCCGAGAGTGATCACTGATTTCTAAGCAGTGCTGGAGATTATTAAACACGATTGAACATGTCAGCCACTCTATTTTCGAAGCCGTTTGTTGAAATGACAAGCGCAGTATAAGGGTTCAACTGTCTAAACTCTCGCTTTCTGAAGAGCCTAGCTATGAGACCTGGGGACGTCAATGCGTTTTAGGGGCTGTAGTCCCATTACAAGGACAGTAATTATTGATTCACTACCTCTTTTCTGGTTGATTGTGGGGGAAATCATGCTCTGTACCGGCTCTCTCTTATTGATTTGGAATGAGCTGTCATTGAGTGAGGTGGGAGCTAGAACGGCCGTAAAGGCCGGTGTGTGCGTGTGTGCATGTGTGCATGCGTGTACACGTGTGTGTGAGTGTGTCCACACACTCATATCTGCAGGCCTCTCCAACAGTAATATCAACACAGCAGCATTTCTCTATAAGTGTCTAGATTGAGAGTTGCTGAGCTTTCTCTACAGCCACTAACCTCATATCTGACACACAGGAAATTACCCTAGCTAGTAAAATACTGTACCGATAAAATAATTGTTGTGTTGTTTTATGGTGCCTCTGTGGTTTTACACTCACCCAATGCTGTTAAACTATGACTCCATTTCCATCGCAGTGGTGGAAGGTCAAGATGTCGCAGGTCAAGTTTGAGATCAATCAGACAGTGGAATCGTTCCAGAGTATATGCTACGAATAAGCTCAAAAGCAAGACAGAGGGGAATTACAGACCTTGGCACAGAGCAACCTGAATTTTAAATGGTGGTATTACAAAGCACATTCTAAAACCTAAGACAGCTTCTTTCTAAGCTCTCTTAGAGCCCCACTTTTAAAGGCCAAACAGTAAACTTACAAACTATAAACACCCTCTTCAACATGTTTATTTCACACAGAGTTTGAGCTTTACCCTGCCACAGTATGGTGAGGGAAAGGTTCCTTTGATCAGTGTTCCTGCAGTGACCATTAGGCAAGCTGGCGTGATCCCCTCTGGGTTGGAGGAGGAACCCTCCTGCTGTGACTGAAGGCCGGAACCTTCCCAGGTCTCTTACTCTCAGTTATGTTCAAACCACTCCTGTCTGTCACCACCCTCTGCCTTTTGAACACAACATCAAACAGACAGGGGCCTCGCTTGACTTGGTCCACTTTGCATTGTGTGTTGTTCAGGCATGGTGAGGTACATGAGCGGAGAGACTCACTTGGCAGCGTAAAGTCTCACCTGATCTTTAAAATAGGCTAAGAACGGTTGTATACAACCGACCCTCTGGGAAAACCAAACCACTGAAGACACAAGAAACACTACTACCAAAAACCACATCTACTTCAATCAGAATCCCCAGTTCTTGAATCCATCTGCCACTTGAGATCAGATAAGTAGGATACTGTTGCTGCATTCATATGTGACTAATATATAATGCATTAGCAGGCTTATTGTTATGAACACCGATGAAGTAGTGGCTGATGTTACACAGACTTCACCGTGAAGGTATACCAGGTTTGTTTTATATAGATCCTTATCTGTTTGAAATGAGAATGTACACACAGAACATCCCAGTCAGTAAAAAGCTTAGGTCTATCCATCACACTCCATAACAGAGCTCCATCCCTGACACTCTGTTTAAATAACACAGTCCTGTCTCCCGACGGAACCTGGGGATTGGCTATGACGGAGCTGCTCGGGAAATGACCCCATCCTGTGACCCTGTTGTGATCCCTGTGACCACAGGGAAAGGTGAGAGTACCGGTGGGGACTGTCACTGAGACACTGTCCAGATGTTCCACATTCCTCACCCTGAAGGAAGGAAGGTGTTCTCATCCCAACCTACTGCTGTTAAGACGAAGGATAAGAGCTCCATGCATGGGCGCACATAGGAACCACAGTAGGGCCCAAAGGCTTACTGGTCATGTCATGTGGTCAAGGACAACTCAGGATCTGAGTCCAGAACCACATACTGCTGTGTTTGTTACACAATTTAGTCAGCAACATTCTCATCACTGTTATTAAGTATACCATATTAGTGGAGATTGCTGGCCATCTCATCTCAAATTAATGTTGACTGATAAGAAATATGCTTCCGTTTGTGACTGATATTTTCACTTCTCCAGTACTGAGAAGCACTTAAATAATAATTGGCCCATGGACATTTATAAAACTGTCCCATGTTTTCCAGACACTAACTTCCTCATTCAACCTCCGGCTGTGAAACATAATATATAGTCTTGCATCTGACCTGTTGGATGCTGCTTTCTTTTTTTTATTGCTCTGCAGACTTGAGTTTTCCTGGAGAGACAGACAGACACAGAGAAAGCTGTGATATAGAGTGGAAGTCCAGCTCTGCAGGCTTCCCATGTTAGGCAAGTGCCAGCTGGGCTATTGATGTATGTGAGCAGCACAGGAGGCTGCTGAGGGGAGGATGGCTCATAATAATGGCTGGAATGGAGAGAACGACATGAAATCAAACACATGGAAACCACATGTTTGATGGGTTCTATACCATTCCATTTATTCTGTTCCAGACATTATTATGAGTCCGTCTTCCCCAATTAAGGTGCCACCAGCCGTCTGTGGTAAGCATCTGTGTGGAGTTGTTGTGTGGATGGGATGAATGGGTCCCTCTCTTTCCAGAAACACTTACAGGTGAGCATTGGGGGAAATGGACTCACATGACCAGGCCATTCATCAGCACTGGCAGGTGGGCAAGAGCGGGTAGGGGGAGAGAGCGAACAGACACAGAGGGGAACGAAAATACATTCACGTGTGTGCACACACAAACACCCATGCACCCATGCGAAGCGAACACACACACGACATTTTTACAAAATAAATGTACACTCATACGCACATTAGAATTGCATAGGTTTGCTATGTGTGTGTGGAAATTACACTGGAGAGTGGACAAGTATATTAAGATGTATATTAAGACGTATATAAAGGTGTATATTAAGACGCACATGAAGACACATATTAAGAAGTATATTATGATGTATATAAAGAAGTATATTAAGATGTATATGAAGACGTATATTAAGAAGTATATTAAGACGTCTATAAAGATGAAAATTAAGATGTATATTAAGAAGTATATTAAGATGTATATTAAGTTGTATATTAAGACGTATATTAAGTTGTATATTAAGATGTATATTAAGACGTATATAAAGACATATATTAAGACGCATATCAAGTAATATATCAAGACGTATATTAAGTCGTATATTAAGACTTATATTAAGACGTATATTAAGTCGCATATTAAGATGTAAATTAAGTTATATATTAAGAAGTACATTAAGTTGTGTATTAAGACGTATAGCTGAAGATGGAAGTTTACATACACCTTAGCCAAATATATTTAAACTCAGTTTTTCACAATTCCTGACATTTAATCCAAGTAAAAATTCCCTGTCTTAGGTCAGTGAGGATCACCACTTTATATTAAGAATGTGAAATGTGAGAATAATAGTTGAGAGAATTATTTATTTCAGCTTTTATTTCTTTCATCAAATTCCCAGTGGGTCAGAAGTTTACATACACTCAATTAGTATTTTGTAGCATTGCCTTTAAATTGTTTAACTTGGGTCAAACGTGTCGGGTAGCCTTCCACAAGCTTCCCACAATAAGTTGGGTGAATTTTGGCCCATTCCTCCTGACAGAGCTGGTGTAACTGAGTCAGTTTTGTAAGCCTCCTTTATCGCACACGCTTTTTCAGTTCTGCCCACAAATTTTCTATAGGATTGGGGTCAGGGTTTTGTGATGGCCACTCCAAACCTTGACTTTGTTGTCCTTAAGCCATTTTGCCAACTCTTTGGAAGTATTCTTGGGGTCATTGTCCATTTGGAATACCCATTTGTGACCAAGCTTTCACTTCCTAACTGATGTCTTGAGATGTTGCTTCAATATATCCACATAATTTTCCGAATTTAAAACCAAATGTAATACCATTTCATATTTTTAACAAGAGTAATAGTTAGTATATTACATTTACACAAATCATGAATGCTTTTAAAAATGTATATATTTATGACTTTCCAAATAAACGTTATATTTCCATGGAAATACATGGGTAGCCATAAGAAAGACTACCCCCCCATTGCGATCGACTATCGAGGATCGCTATGGGGTGTAATCGGGCGATATAGGCTTGTACACAATTGCCCAACCTTAACACACACACACACTCTCTGTGTATGGTTACAGTAGGCTAACGTATGTCATTGATTGGCTACTGTCCGATTCAAACTGTAATCCGTAAATAAAGATTTGATGCGCTGCACATTTTTTTTAATAGCATAATTTTTATTATTTGGACTTGGGAGGGCATCAAGTCAGTTTGAGTCAAAAGGCTCAAGTCCAAGTTAAGTCACGAGTCATTGGTGTTAAAGTCAAAGTCGAGTTACAAGTTACCACATTCGTGATTCGAGTCTGACTCGAGTCCAAGTCATGTGACTCGAGTCCACACCTCTGGGGCTTTGTGACTCCAATACCTTGATTTTGTTGTCCTTAAGTCATTTTTCCACAACTTTGGAAGTATGCTTGTGGTCATTGTCCATGTGGAATAACCATTTTTGACCAAGCTTTAACTTCCTAACTGATGTCTTGAGATGTTGCGTCAATATATCCACATAATTTTTCTGGCTCATGATGCCATCTATTTTGTGAAGTGCACCAGTCTCTCTTGCAGCAAAGCACCCCCACAACATGATGCTGCCAACCCCGTGCTTCACGGTTAGGATGGTGTTCTTCAGCTTGCAAGCCTCCCCCTTTTTCCTTCAAACATAGAGATGGTCATTATGGCCAAACAGTTCTATTTTTGTTTCATCAGATCAGAGGACATTTCTCCAAAAAGTACAATCTTTGTCCCCATGTGCGGTTGCAAACCGTGGTCTGGCTTTTTTATGGCGGTTTTGGAGCAGTGGCTTCTTCCTTGCTGAGTGGCCTTTCAGGTTATGTTGATATAGGACTCATTTTACAGTGGCTATAGATACTTTTGTACCTGTTTCCTCCAGCATCTTCACAAGGTCCTTTGCTGTTGTTCTGGGATTGATTTGCACTTTTCGCACCAAAGTACGTTCATCTCTAGGAGACAGAACGCGTCTCCTTCCTGAGCGGTATGATGGCTGAGTGGTCCCATGGTGTTTATACTTGCGTACTATTGTTTGTACAGATGAACGTGGTACCTTCATGCATTTAGAAATTGCTCCCAATGATGAACCAAACTTGTGGAGGTCTACAAATGTTTTTTCTGAGGTCTTGACTGATTTCTTTGATTTTCCCATGATGTCAAGCAAAGAGGCACTGAGTTTGAAGGTAGGCCTTAAAATACATCCACAGGTACACCTTCCATTTACTCAAATTATGTCAATTAGCCTATCAGAAGCTTCTAAAGCCTTGACATAATTTTCGGACATTTTCCAAGCTGTTTAAAGGCACAGTCAATTTAGTGTATGTAAACTTCTGACCCACTGCAATTGTGATACAGTGAATTATAAGTGAAATAATCTGTCTTTAAACAATTGTTGGAAAAATTACTTATGTCATGCACAAAGTAGATGTCCTACCCGACATGCCAAAACTATAGTTTGTTAACAAGAACTTTGTGGAGTGGTTGAAAAACGATGACTCCAACATAAGTGTATGTAAACCTCCGACTTCAACTGTATATTAAGACGTATATTAAGATGTACAGTATATTAAGACATATATTAAGACATATGGTATATTAAGTGAAACTTCATGTGTTTTTTTCCATCATGGCTCATTGTATATCATACCCTTCATCTTTTAGCTTGTCTCAACATCATTATTATAAAATTACTTTATTTCAATTGAAAAAGACAATGATGGAACAGTGAGTGAATTCATTCACTTTTAAGTGTTGCCAACACATTATTGCTTGATGGGCATAAATATTAAAAGCCCTTGTGAATTGATTAAATTCAGAACAACCACGTACTGCAATTTGAGCACACAATGGAATTCATTCATTGGCCTCAAAAATTATTAAACAGTTGAATCTCTTCCCGAAGTTGATGTAAAATTTTATTTCATTTATTCATCAGCTGTCTATTAACCTGGGGCTTTTCTAAAAGAATTACATGTATTATTCACTGTTGACATTATAGTGGCGGAACATATTTACTATAAAATAACCAGAGTATAAATTGTTGTCTCAGCTATGATGTGCTGTGTGTGTGTGTGTGTGTGCACATGCGTGTGTGTGTACCTCTGGTCACAGTGCTCTGACGGTATGTACAGTACCAGTCAAAAGTTTGGACACACCTACTCATTCAAGGGTTTTTCTTTATTTTTACTATTTTCTACATTGTAGAATAATAGTGAAGACATCAACACTATGAAATAACACATATGGAATCAATGGCGTAACCAAACAAGTGTTAAACAAATTAAAATATATTTTATATTTGAGATTCTTCAAAGTAGACACCCTTCGCCTTGATGACAGCTTTGCACACTCTTGGCATTCCCTCAACCAACTTCACCTGGAATGCTTTTCCAACTGTCTTGAAAGAGATCCCATATATGCTGAACACTTGTTGGCTGCTTTTCCTTCACTCTGGCTCCCGAGTGGCGCAGCGGTCTAAGGCACTGCATCTCAGTGCAATAGGCATCCCTACTGTCCCAGGTTGGATTCCAGAATGTATCAAATCGGGCAGTGGTTGGGAGTCCCATAGGGCGACTCACAATTGGCCCAGCGTCTCAATTGGGTTGAGGTCGGGTGATTGTGGAGGCCAAGTCATCTGATGCAGCACTCCATCACTTTCCTTCTTGATAAAATAGCCCTTACACAGCATGGAGGTGTGTCGGGTCATTGTCCTGCTGAAATACAAATGATAGTCCCACTAAGCGAAAACCAGATGGGATGGCGTATTGCTGCATAAATCACAGACAGTGTCACCAGCAAAGCACCCCCACACTATCGCACCTCATCCTCCATGCTTCACGGTGGGAACCACACATGCGGAGATCATCCGTTTACAGACTCTGCGTCTCACAAAAAGACACGGCAGTGGGAACCAAAACACTTAAATGTGGGACAAAGGACAGATTTCCACTGGTCTAATGTCCATCGCTCATGTTTCTTGGCCCAAGCAAGTCTCTTCTTCTTATTGGTGTCCTTTAGTAGTGGTTTCTTTGCAGCAATTTCACCATGAAGGCCTGATTCACGTAGTCTCCTCTGAACAGTTGATGTTGAGATGTGTCTGTTACTTGAACTCTGTGAAGCATTTATTTGGGATGCAAAAACCCTTGAATGACCCTTGAATGAGTATGTGTGTCCAAACTTTGTTCGGGTACTGTACAGTATGTTTGTCTTCTCACACACACATGCAAACACACACGCAACACACACACACACACACACACACACACACACACACACACACACACACACACACACACACACACACACACACACACACACACACACTTTGCGTGTGCTCATGTTCTTTTCTATAAGTGCTCTGTAGACCATGGAGAATTCCAGGAAGTGATGTTACTTTTAATCAGCCTTTTTATCTGAACTGAAATCATCTCCCTCTGGCCAAGTGTGGCTCAGTTGGTTGACCATAGTGCTTGCAACGCTACGGTTGAGGGCTCGATTCTCACAGGGGGCCAGAATGAAAATGTATGCCCTCACTACTGTAAGTTGCTCTGGATAAAAAGCACCTGCTAAATGACTTAAACTGTAAAAGTTTCCAAAGAAATCCTTTTGATGGTGTTAGAGCAAACCTATCCTAATATTAATTTGTAATCTGCAATAGTTGCTACACTACATATTAGGCCCTTTCTTAATTCAGTGGAATCTGTTTTGGTCTAAGAAAATAACTATCTTAAGCTATGAACACTTATACTTTTACATACGACATCTTATTTTACATCCAGCAACCTAAACAAGCACACATCTGAAGCAACAGCCATCATCACTACGACCCTGAACTAGCGCATGTCTTAAAAATAACTTTCAGTTCATATTGATCTGTCCTTTGTGTTTTATACCATACATGCTTTCACGTAGTGTCTCTCACATGGATGTATTGACCATGGATGTGTTTCTCCGCAGGTGAAAGTGATTAGGGCATTTCACATGCTATTGGATGACTAATGCGTTAGGCATGTTCTGACCTTGGGCATCCAGTCCTCTTTGCTACACTACTGTGATGGCTCCAGGTGGATACAGTCTGTTCCTAATGGAAATATTCCTGTTTAATTTCCCACTCCTCTCTCTCTCTCTCTCTCTCTCTCTCTCTCTCTCTGCCTTCTTGAGTGGATGTGTTAAATATGTTGGCCCTAAGGATATTTGATTTCACTCGGTGCCGTTTTATCTGACTGCGTGGCTAATTGGGGAATCTGCTCATGTACTGATTATTTATGTGTGTGTGAGACAATGGATCCTCATTTGTGTGTATACCTGCCTGTATGTGGTAAATGCCAGTGTGAAAAAGCATACTAGTGTGGCTGGGAAGCAGAGAAGCAGAGATGTAGGGCGTACCCAACACAAGGATCAAATTAAATCAAATTTTATTTGTCACATGCTCTAAATAAAACAGGTGTAGACCTTAAAGTGAAATGCTTACTTACAAACCCTTAACCAACAATGCAGTTTTAAGAAAATACCTAACAAAAGTAAGAGATAATAAAAACGAATAATTAAAGAGCAGCATTAAATCACAATCGTGGGGCTATATACAAGGGTACCGGTACAGAGTCAATGTGTCAATGTGCGGGGGCACCGGTGTTGAGGTAATTGAGGTAATTATGTACATGCAGGTATGGTTATTGAAAGTGGCTATGCATAGATAATTAAAAAAAGTGGTGGGGGGGGGGGGGGGGGGTGCAAATAGTCTGGGTAGCCATTTGATTAGGTGTTCAGGAGTCTTATGGCTTGGGGGTGGAAGCTGTTTAGAAGCCTCTTGGACCTAGACTTGGCGCTCGGGTACCGCTTGCCGTGCGGTAGCAGAGAGAACAGTCTATGACTAGGGTGGCTGGAGTCTTTGACAATGTTTAGGGCCTTCCTCTGACACTGCCTGGTATAGAGGTCCTGGATGGCAGGAAGCTTGACCCCAGTGATGTACTGGGCCATACGCACTACCCTCTGTAGTGCCTTGCGGTCGGAGGCCGAGCAGTTGCCATACCAGTTGCAGCTTTTGAGGATCTGAGGACCCATGCCAAATCGTTTCAGTCTCCTGAGGGGGAATAGGGTTTGTTGTGCCCTTTTCACGACTGTCTTGGTGTGCTTGGACCATGTTAGTTTGTTGGTGATGTGGACACCACCAAAAAACCTGAAGCTCTCAACCTGCTCCACTACAGCCCCGTCGATGAGAATGGGGGCGTGTTCGGTCCTCCTTTTCCTTTAGTCCACAATCATCTCCTTTGTCTTGATCACGTTGAGGTTGAGGTTGTTGTCCTGGCACCACACGGTCAGGTCTCTGACCACCTCCCTATAGGTTGTCTCATCGTTGTTGGTGATCAGGCCAACAACTGTTGTGTCATCAGCAAACTTAATGATGGTGTTGGAGTTGTGCCTGGCCATGCAGTCATGAGTGAACAGGGAGTACAGGAGGGGGACTGAGCACGCACCCCTGAGGGGTCCTCGTGTTGAGGATCAGCGTGGTGGATGTGCTGCTACCTACCCTCACCACCAGGGGGGCGGCCTGTCAGGAAGTCTAGGATCCAGTTGCAGAGGGAGATGTTTAGTCCCAGGGTTCTTAGCATAGTGATGAGCTTTGAGGGCACTATGGTGTTGAACGCTGAGCTGTAGTCAATGAATAGCATTCTCACATAAGTGTTCCTTTTGTCCAGGTAGGAAAGGGCAGTGTGGAGTGCAATAGAAATTGCATCACCTGTGGATCTGTTGGTGCGGTATGCAAATTGGAGTGGGTCTAGGGTTTCTGGGATAATGGTGTTGATGTGAGCCATTACCAGCCTTTCAAAGCATTTCATGGCTACGGACGTGAGTGCTACGGGTCTGTAATAATTTAGGCAGGTTACCTTAGTCTTCTTGGGCACAGGGACTATGGTGGTCTGCTTGAAACATGTTGGTATTACAGACTGGTTTTACAGACTATTACAGACAGGGAGAGGTTGCCAGTTGGTCAGCGCATGCTCGGTATACACGTCTTGGTAATTCGTCTGGCCGTACTTGTGTGAGTGTGTATTAGTGTTGGGTTCAAATCGAATTGAAGGCAGTTCAGGAAGTGATTTGAATTTAAAAAATGTTTAACTTTGAAATTAATAGCTTCTACTTTGTAGTTTATTGAGAAGTAATTGAAAATAAATACCCCTTTTATTATTTTTATTTTTGAATTAACTGCCTTTGATTAGAATTGAGCCCAACCCTGGTGTGTATAAGTCTGTGTGTACACATAAATAATGTTTCCATTAGTTCTCTCCACTCGGCTTATAACAGCTTTACAGGACACATTTTAAATTCATAGCGCTTAGTGCCTCTTAATCCAAGCGAAATCAATGTTTAATAACCTATGAACGTTTACATGTTCTGTTTTACCATCGCCAGCGGCCTAGTCATACACCCTTGGGGCCTAGGCTTTCAATTTGCCTCATTAGCAGTAATAAAACAATCTCAACCAATATAAAAGATTACTGCGAAGGAATCAAATGAGGTGAACAGTCTGTTCAACTGGGGTCACAGGAGGCATGATCTAAGAGTGATGAAAACCAGTTGAAAAAATACTGCACTGCACTGTCCAGCAAAATCATCATATAACCTAGAGGTCAAAGACAGATGTCATTGCCAACCTCCTAGGTAATCTGACACCGGTTACATGTCATTTCACAGTATGTGTCTCCATTTATGGAAGTGCATATGTGTGTGTGATCAGTCATTGCCTATTCAATTGTTTATCAATCTAGGATTTGTCTAGTCATACAGTCCATGCATACTTTCATGTTCAAGTGTACATGTGCCTGCTAATGCCTGTGGCCATGTCATTTAATCATTGGTATGGCAGCACTACTCAGCCCTGTGCTAGATGGATGGGGCTGTCTGGGCTAAGCCCCCATAGTGAATAGTAAAGGCTTGACCTGCTGTGGTGTAAACACTGCTGGATGAATGCTGGGGCTTAGAGGCACCGGGATGAATGCTTCCTGCTACAGACACGCCAGAGCCAGGACCAAAATCCCTCCTTCTTCAGCTGTCATAAATACTTATACGTTATTATTGCCAGTGGGATAATCTCTAACAGATATTACATCCATCTGCTTCCCCTGCTGGCTGATCTCTACTAGATATGAAATCCATCTGGTTCCCCTGCTGGCTGATCTCTACCAGATATCAAATCCATCTGGTTCCCCTACTGGCTGATCTCTACCAGATATTAAATCCATCTGGTTCCCCTGCTGGCTGATCTCTGCCAGATATCAAATCCATCTGGTTCCCCTACTGGCTGATCTCTACCAGATATTAAATCCATCTGGTTCCCCTACTGGCTGAACTCTACCAGACATTAAATCCATCTTGTTCTGCTACTGGCTGATCTCTACCAGATATTAAATCCATCTGGTTCCCCTGCTGGCTGATCTCTACCAGATATTAAATCCATCTGCTTCCGCTACTGGCTGATCTCTACCAGATATAAAATCCATCTGGTTCCCATACTGGCTGATCTCTACCAGATATTAAATCCATCTGGTTCCCCTGCTGGCTGAACTCTACCAGATATTAAATCCACTTGGTTCCCTGCTGGCTGAACTCTACCAGATATTAAATCCATCTGGTTCCCCTACTGGCTGATCTCTACCAGATATTAAATCCATCTGGTTCCCCTACTGGCTGAACTCTACCAGATATTAAATCCACTTGGTTCCCTGCTGGCTGAACTCTACCAGATATGAAATCCATCTGGTTCCCCTACTGGCTGAACTCTACCAGATATTAAATCCATCTGGTTCCCCTACTGGCTGAACTCTACCAGATATTAAATCCATCTGGTTCCCCTACTGGCTGAACTCTACCAGATATTTAATCCATCTGGTTCCCCTACTGGCTGAACTCTACCAGATATTAAATCCATCTGGTTCCCCTACTGGCTGAACTCTACCAGATATTTAATCCATCTGGTTCCCCTACTGGCTGAACTCTACCAGATATTTAATCCATCTGGTTCCCCTACTGGCTGAACTCTACCAGATATTAAATCCATCTGGTTCCCCTGCTGGCTGAACTCTACCAGATATTAAATCCATCTGGTTCCCATACTGGCTGATCTCTACCAGATATTTAATCCATCTGGTTCCCCTACTGGCTGAACTCTACCAGATATTTAATCCATCTGGTTCCCCTACTGGCTGAACTCTACCAGATATTTAATCCATCTGGTTCCCCTACTGGCTGAACTCTACCAGATATTTAATCCATCTGGTTCCCATACTGGCTGATCTCTACCAGATATTTAATCCATCTGGTTCCCCTACTGGCTGAACTCTACCAGATATTTAATCCATCTGGTTCCCATACTGGCTGATCTCTACCAGATATTAAATCCATCTGGTTCCCCTACTGGCTGAACTCTACCAGATAGTAAATCCATCTGGTTCCCCTGCTGGCTGAACTCTACCAGATATTAAATCCATCTGGTTCCCCTACTGGCTGATCTCTACCAGATATTAAATCCATCTGGTTCCCCTGCTGGCTGAACTCTACCAGATATTAAATCCACTTGGTTCCCTGCTGGCTGAACTCTACCAGATATTAAATCCATCTGGTTCCCCTACTGGCTGAACTCTACCAGATATTTAATCCATCTGGTTCCCCTACAGAAAAAAAATAACCTTCCTTTCCAGGGCATTTTCTTAATAACATACATAACTTCCCCCTGGCAAAAGCACTTCTCTATGGCCTTGACAACTTAGATAGCACTCTGAAAAATCAATGCCTGCATCTGGCCCAGTGTGTAAAATATGGGTATGAGGGAGAAATGTGTCTGTGGGAGAGAGAGCGAGAGAGGAAGAGGTGGGTGGGGGGGGGGGGGGGCAAATCTGAGAGATATTCCCTGCCAAATCATTCTCCTCCACATGGCATATACAATACATAACTGAAACCCTCCCCAAACAAACTGTTAAGTTAACATACTGAACTACTTCCGTGCTGAAAAACCAGAGGAGCTAAAGCAAGAGGTCTTGTGATCATGACTCAGATCATTAACAGACCAAAAATGGCACAGACAATAAACATATACCTCTTCTGATAACACTGGTAAAATACAGACCCACCCCTAAGCTAAACTTTCACTGACTGGCTTCTCATCTACTACTGTGGCCAAAAACCAAGAGGTCCTAAAAGTAAGACTAGGTCTATATTTACCCCTCAAAAATATATGGGGGATTGGAAATGATGCAGATAATTACATTGATGAAAGCTACAATCTATCCTCAATATTAAAGCTGATCTAACCCCTAAAAAAAGACTTGGTGTGGCTGTCAGACTCTTTTCTACCAGAATAAAAACAGCTATGACTACCAATACCTGTATCACCATGGCAATTGTCTTTCAGACATAAAGGGAAGAAAAACACACCATAAGAGTAAATGCAAATTCTGGCACTGTCTTACAGTGGTCTTTATGAATGATTGATGACCCATCCCGCAATCTGGGAGTATTGTAGGGATACTGTTTTAATACATAGGCACTATCTGGCTTTAGGTCATGGTTTGCTATTAATCATGCTCCCACCTATCACTTATCACAAGGTTATAGGCATGCTGACCACTTTCTGAAAAAACTTGTTCTAAATTATAACGAATGCTTACGTGACATAAATATGCTTTGTGGAATCTGCTTGACAGAGGGGAGAAGGATAGAGCTTTAAGAGGAGGCCCATGGTACTGTATATCTGCCTATGGTGGGTAATGCAAACCTGTGGTCACACCAAATATACAGAACTGACTGACAAAAGTGAAAGTATTGTGTTGTTTAGGAAATATATATTGTGTCTACAGTAACTATTGAAATGAAAACTAAAAGTTATGTCAGATTAAATGACGTATTTAAATAAATACAGTTTAAAGATAACCTTGTTTGCCGTTTTACCTGGGGCTGGAGAGAGTAGTGTGAGGGAGAAAACTGGACTCATCTGATGTTAAAGTAAAGTCCTGCTATAGGACGGCTTGCTTCCAAAAGACATTTCCCCCAGAGGTTGTACGCTTCACCACTTCGTTCCACCTCCCTCATACATGCAAATGAAATGCTAATTAAATAGAAAGCTTTGCTGCATTACAGCAACAAGTAAGCGTTTTCCAGATGTGCGTGTTTTCCTGTCCTCAAAGTGAGTTAGTGAGTCATATTCATCTCAACTACTTTGAAGTGTTTTTTTTTATGACAGAATAGTACAGATAGACTCACATCAAATAGTCCAACGTGAGCTTGCCATAACAGTGTCTCTCTTAATGGCTATAGGAGCTCAAACTTTGTCCCATTCTGACTGACAAGCGGATGTTAGTAACCTTAAAAGAGGCATTGGGGATTTGTGTGTGTGTTTGTGTGTGTGAGATAGAGAAAGAGAAGGGGGGGAGAAACAGAGAAAGAAAGATGGAAAGAGAGAGAGAAAGAGAAAAAAGAGAGAGGGAAAGATGGAAGAAAAGAGAGAGAGAGAGAGAGAGAGAGAGAGAGAGAGAGAGAGAGAGAAAAGTTCATGTGTGTATGTGTGGACTTGTTTGTGGGAGACTAAATCTGTCCAAAATCTAAACACTATCCATTTAGACTATCTTTCCCAAACACTATGGAATAGGTGGGAGAGAACAATCTAATTATATGGAAATACACCGGGGGAAAAACTCATTTCTAAACTACAAACCTAGTGAGTGTGAGAGAGGGGGGGAAAGAGAGAGAGAGACAGAGAAAGATAGACGGAAAGAGAGAGAGGGAAAGAAAGAGGGAAATAGAGGGACAGTGTTTCACACAACGGTGAAAAGATGCATCTCTATTCCTCTAACTCGTCAGTCTAAACAGATTACTTCACATGCAACAAACAAATAACTGACACACAGCCCGAAACCCCGGTTAACTTCATTAATTTCAATCTCTTCATTAGTGGACAAATATAGTCACCATTTACTCCCACTGATTCATAGTGTGATACTCTTTAAATAAACCCTTTACATAACTTGCATTGTATTTTAAAGTCTTCCTAAAATGCCTGCATCTAATATCATCCTATTCTACCCCCAAAATATCACTAACACTTTTGACATCACATCAAATCTCCCCAAAGTTAATCTAATAGGTTGTTTTCACCCCAGGACCAATCGAAACGGTCATTATGGAGAGAGGGCTCTCTCGTGCAGGTGGAGTACCTATGCATTTACTCCCTTTACTTGGCTTCTGCAGCAGTGTGAGGCCTGTCGACATTTCGGCAGCCGGCCTGGCTGGGCGCAGTGCTGCGTCCGCTCTACACTGTGCTGCTGGAGGATTATATACTCAGCCTGTCAGTTCTGCCAGGCTGGCGTTGCTGTGGTTCGGTCGCAAGCTTAGTTTGATTGTTGCTGCTTGCTGTAGTGCAGACATCTCAGGGCTGTTCACAGCACCTTGCCTCCTTCCTCACTCTAGTTCATGCTGTATTTAAACAGCCTACTGCTTCTCTTCTCTTTTTCCTACCAAATAAAGGTTGGCTACAAACTACAGCCAGGCGTGGGAAAACTACAGCCAGGGCTGGGGAAACTACAACCAGAGATAGGCAAACTACAGCCAGCCGACTAAATGCGTCCCGCGAGGGATTACAATTATTTTGATGTATCACATTGTACTTTAGCAGTAAAATGTTATGTATACTGTAATAAATACTGTAATATGGCAACTGCTCGGCATCTGACCGTAAGGCGCTACAGAGGGTAGTGCGTACGGCCCAGTACATCACTGGGGCCAAGCTTCCTGACCCTGTCAAATATTCAAGTCATCCAAGTCATACATGTAGACTGTTTTCTCTGCTACCGCAAGGCAAGCGGTACCGGCGCGCCAAGTCTTGGACCAAAAGGCTCCTTAACAGCTTCTGCCCCCAAGCCATCAGACTGCTGAACAATTCATCAAACGGCCACCGGGACTATTTACATTGACCCCCCCTTTGTTTTTACACTGCTGCTACTCGCTGTTTATTATCTATGCATAGCCACTTTACAAATGACCTCAACTAACCTGTACCCCCGCACATTGATTCGGTACAGGTATCCCCTGTATATAGCCTCGTTATTGTTATGTAAATAGCTTGTGTTATTTTTTATTTTTTTTTACTTTAGTTTATGTAGTAAATATTTTCTTAACTCTATTTCTTGAACTGCATTGTTGGATAAGGGCGTGTAAGTAAGCATTTCATAGTAAGGTCTACACTTGTTGTATTCGGCACGTGACAAGGACAATTTGATTTGACTTGATTTAAGTACCTCACATCTCAGGCAAGTTTGTGGAATGACTGCAGTCAGTTACACGTTGAAGTAAAATTAAAAGGCAATTGGTGCGTGTGTGAGTGTGTGCGCACACAAGCATAGAATGTGTAGATTTTATGGTGTATAACTTTTGAACACACAGTGTTTCTAGTATAACACACAGGGTTTGTACACCAGGCGATTTCATGGGGCAAATTGAAGCAGTCATGTTGATGTGTGTAGGTCTGTACTGGGTGCCATCTAAAACCAGGTGGTTCCTCAGACTGATGCCCGACCTCATCCAGCAGGATTGTCTGAGAGCTGAGAGTAGGAACAGGCTCTTGTTTCCCTCCAGTGAAACTCTACCCGTCGCCATGTCTCTCTCTCATTCCCGCTGACATATTCACACAACAGACCCTGCTGTTGCTCTTCACGCCGGACTTTTCCAATTAACCTATTTGCCCCTAAGCGCTGTCACATGAGATGCTATTGGAGGTTTTATGTAGCCAACTCAATTGGTCAAAGGGCAAACCGCTAAAAGAAATGTGGCTTTTGAGTGATTTATTGCTCAGATTGAAAGTTGAGTGCTTGGTAGTTGGCCTTGTTGTTGGTTGGACGTGTACGAGTTAGTCTGGGATAGTGTGCTTCTGCAGGAGTGAAAATACCCATCTCCTCTGTGGTAAAAACATTCAGATCACATGTAGTGGAGGTATGGACTGTGTCGTGAGCTTCATCATTGGAGGCCCGGGGCTTGATTTGTGGCACAACTCTGAGAGATTGAGTAGGAGAAAAAAACCTGAGGAAGGGAGATGCCATTACACGCTAGTGGAGCTGGTCGACTCCCACTGGTGTTGATCCTGCATATCATGGCTTGCAGGGACAACTTTTTAACTCCTGATGATATGAAATTCATATATACACTACCGTTCAAAAGTTTGGGGTCACTTAGAAATGTCCTTGTTTTTCATGAAAACATACATGAAATGAGTTGCAAAATGAATAGGAAATATAGTCAAGACATTGACAAGGTTATAAATAATAATTTTGAATTGAAATAATAATTGTGTCCTTCAAACTTTGCTTTCTTTAAAGAATCCTCCAATTGCAGCAATTACAGACTTTCAGACCTTTGGCATTCTAGCTGTCAATTTGTTGAGGTAATCTGAAAAGATTTCCCTCCATGCTTCCTGAAGCACCTCCCACAAGTTGGATTGGCTTGATGGGCACTTCTTATGCACCATACGGTCAAGTTGCTCCCACAACAGCTCAATAGGGTTGAGAACAGGTGACTGTGCTGGCCACTCCATTATAGACAGAATACCAGCTGATTGCTTCTTCCCTAAATAGTTCTTTCATAGTTTGGAGCTGTGCCAATGCCCTGTTTTAGGGGGAAATTGGCTCCAATTAAGCGCCGTCCACAGGGAATGGCATGGCGTTGCAAAATGGAGTGATACACATCTCCCACTTTACCACTACCAAAGCACCCCCAGACCTTCACATTGCCTCCTCTATGCTTGACAGATGGCGTCAAGCACTCTTCCAGCATCTTTTCATTTTTTCTGTGTCTCACGAATGTTGTTCTTTGTGATCCGAAAACCTCAAACTTACTGTAGATTTGTCTGTCGATAACACTTTTTCCCAATCTTCCTCTGTCTAGTGTCTGTGTTCTTTTGCCCATCCTAATCTTTTATTTTTATTGGCCAGTCTGAGATATGTTTTTTTCTTTGCAACTCTGCCTAGAAGGCCAGCATCCCGGAGTCGCCTCTTCATTGTTGACGTTGAGACTGGTGTTTTGCGGGTACTATTTAATGAAGCTGCCAGTTGAGGACTTGTGAGGCATCTGTTTTTCAAACTAGACACTAACGTACTTGTCCTCTTGCTCAATTGCACACCGGGGCCTCCCATTCCTCTTTCTATTCTGGTTAGAGCCAGTTTGCACTGTTCTGTGAAGGGAGGAGTACACAGCGTTGTACGAGATCTTCAGTTCCTTGGCAATTTCTCGCATGGAATAGCCTTCATTTCTCAGAACAAGAATAGACTGACGAGTTTCAGAAGAAAGTTCTTTGTTTCTGGCCATTATTGAGCCTGTAATAGAACCCACAAATGCTGATGCTCCAGATACTCAACCAGTCTATTAAAATGATAAACTTGGATTAGCTAACACAACGTGCCATTGGAACAGTGATGGTTGCTGATAATGGGCCTCTGTACACCTATGTAGATATTCCATTAAAATAAGCCGTTTCCAGCTGCAAGAGTCATTTACAACATTAACAATGTCTACACTGTATTTCTGATCAATTTGATGATATTTTAATGGACAAAATGTGCTTTTCTTTCAAAAACAAGAACATTTCTAAGTGACCCCAAACTTTTGAACGGTAGTGTATACTGTATACAGTATATATATATTTAAATGTATTTAACTTTTATTTAACTAGGCAAGACAGCTAAGAACAAATTTTTATTTACAATGACGGCGTACCCCGGCCAAACCCGGACGACGGTGGGCCAATTGTGCGCCGCCCTATGGGACTCCCAATCACGGCCGGTTGTGATACAGACTGGAATCGAAACAGGGTCTGTAGTGACGCCTCTAGCACTGAGGTGCAGTGCCTTAGACCACCGAGCCACTCGGGAGAAAAATACATAGGGAGATCATTTCAGTTATGGAATAACTATTTAGGTCATGGAATAATATTATGGATATTCTTACACAACAGGATATTTGAATAAATTAGCTAATCTGATATGCATCAGCTGTTGATGTGATTTTCTCCATACAAAAAGACTAACAATCTCAAAGTGAGTGTGAGTGACTTTAGAAAGATATCACCCACGTTTCCACTTGTAACAAAATGTGATTGGTACCAAAGTCCTAAGCACATTTTACATTTCAGACTTCCTCAGTTAGACCTAGCAGCAGTACTTTGCATGTAAATCTAAAAGTTAAGCATGCAGCCCATACATATTTTCCAAAGCTCCAGAGCGAATCCCACTCCACCTTGCCAGACTGTATTTCCTGCTATACAGGACACTTCAAAATGAGTCACTCCCCTGTAAGAATGAATAACAAACGCGAAAGTAGGCTGACGTCCTCTTCTCTCCATTCTCATTCATCTGCTGTCTCAACAGGTCACTCCGCAATAAGGTGCTTGAAAGCTAATAGATTAGCTTGAGACACAAATATCACCGTGGTGTCTTGCCAAACTGCAGGTGTCGGGGGACGCGGATAAAAGCCAATGCACCACCCACGCCACGCAATCACTGCCCACTGGAAGACATTTGGGGATTATTGCTTTGCCCATCATTCCGTCAGCAGAAAGGCACAGTGATGCAGTGATGGGCGGCCATGGCTGGCAGTTTATTGAGGGTGTGAGCGCACCCGCCCTATCAATGATTTTTAATGGAAGAGCTCCACAAGCAAGCAGGCAGGAGCCATCCGGGGCAGACCACAGCTCAGGAATAAGGCTCTCTTCCATAATGTCTGGGAAAGCCTCATACTGTACACAAGTGCATGCAAGTACACACACACACACACACACACACACACACACACACACACACACACACACACACACACACACACACACACACACACACACACACACACACACACACACACACACACACACACACACACACAATGTCCCTTCTTCTCTCCCTGACCTCCTCCCTCTAACTGGGTGAATCAGAGTGTGTGAATAATGTATGAAGTACAAGCTGTAAATCCTGGCCAGTCACAACCCCGCCAGATGAGGATTTAAACTTTACTTTGATGCGTTCAAATGCACTGAAAACATTGTCTGCATACCGAACTGCTTTCTGTTGGCAGGCAAACCATCATCCTATTGCTCAATAGAGAGACCACTGGCTGTAGACATGGGTGTTTCATGATCAAACTACTTTTGGAGTCAGAATGATGCATTATGACATATGGTGTTATGCTGATTCATGTTAGACATAGAGTCCATATCTTTAATGAATATCAACATGTCCCCAGTCAAAAGCTGCTGTTTTCCCTCAACCTTTACCATGTCCTTACAATAGTAGTTATGTGAAAAACCATTATATACACCTCGCTTGCCTTTCCCCTCAGGACTGTTGGTTGCCATGCCAGCCACAATTTTCGTAATGCTCTATATCTGGAAGATTATTCTTTTTTTTCTTTCTTTTTTTAAAAGTCACCGGTCGAGAAGCAGAAATCATGCATGTGTGGCTGGTTTTGTGCCACCAAGTCCTCTAGGCATTTTTGGGAGGCTCAGTGACCTGTTCAGCTCTTAATGCTGTGTAACCTGTTTGGGATAGGGGGCAGCATATTCACTTTTGAATGAAAAGCGTGCCCAGAGTAAACTGCCTGCTACTCAGTCACAGTTGATAATAACTGCATTTATTAGTAGATTTAGATAGAAAACACTCTGAAGTTTCTAAAACTTTTTGAATGATGTCTGTGAGTATAACAGAAGGCAGGCGAAAACCTGAGAAAAATCCAACCAGGAAGTGGGAAATCGGAGGTTTGTAGTCTTTCAACTCTTGGCCTATCGAATACACAGTGTCTATGGGGTCAAATTTGGGGCGGCAGGGTAGCCTAGTGGTTAGAGCGTTGGACTAGTAACCGGAAGGTTGCGAGTTCAAACCCCTGAGCTGACAAGGTACAAATCTGTCGTTCTGCCCCTGAACAGGCAGTTAACCCACTGTTCCCAGGCCGTCATTGAAAATAAGAATTTGTTCTTAACTGACTTGCCTGGCTAAATAAAGGTAAAAAAAAAAATAAAAAATAAATAAATAAATTGCACTTCCTAAGGCTTCCGCTAGATGTCAACAGTCTTCGTTTCCCATGTTTCTATGGACTGTAACGGAACTTTTTTACTTTCCGCCTGCTCGTGCGTCATGAATTTGGATTACTGGGCTGAACGAGCTAACAAAAAGGAGGTATTTGGACATAAAGATGAACTTTATCGAACAAATCAAACATTTATTGTGGAACTGGGATTCCTGGGAGTGCATTCTGATGAAGATCATCAAAGGTAAGTGAATATTTATAATGCTATTTATGACTTCTGTTGACTCCAACATGGCGGATATCTGTATTGCTTGATTCGTTGTCTGAGCACCGTTCTCAGATTGGTTTGCTTTTTCCATAAAGTTAAAAAAAAATCTGACACAGCGGTTGCATTAAGGAGAAGTATATCTTTAATTCTGTGAATAACAGTTGTATCTTTTATCAATGTTTATTATGAGTATTTCTGTATTGATGTGGCTCTCTGCAAAATCACCGGATGTTTTTGGGAGCAAAACATTACTGAACGTAACGTGCCAATGTAAACTGAGATTTTGGATATAAATATGCACTTTCGAACAAAACATACATGTATTGTGTAACATGATGTCCTATGAGTGTCATCTGATGAAGATCATCAAAGGTTAGTGATTCATTTTATCTATATTTCTGCTTTTGGCTGGAAAAATGGCTGTGTGTGTTTTGTGACTTGCCTATGACCTAACACAATCATATGTTGTGCTTAAACAAGAAGTGTATCTTTCATTTGGTGTATTGCACTTGTTAATGTAAGAAAGTTACATATATCTAAAAAATATTTTTGAATTTTCAGCGGAATGTTGTCGAGGGGTGTCGCTAGCTGTAAGAAGTTTTAAGTACCGATCGCAAATGGCTGGAAACTAAATAAACAGTACATGAAAGAGTGGAGAGCAGAGCAGAAGGCCTAACAGCAAACAAACCCACCGGTATAAACTGCTTGGAATATTCACACAGGACCTAAGTCTCTCTCTGGAGCTAGCTTTATATTATGCTAATAAGGTGAATTTAATTTCCCTGACAAAGTACAACATGTACACTCCAAAAATACAAATATTAACATCGTCAAAGAACTATAATTACACTCAGTCTGGAATCTATGTGAGAGATTTTCTTGAAAGTTAATTCATTATTGAGAATAGTCTAAAACAAAGGAAAGGTATGGCCTTTAGAATAGTGTTGAAAGAGACACTGGTCTGATTTTCTAGGCATTTCCCTAGATGATCTGTGTATGAGGATTACAAAATCATATAAAAGTACGCAACTTTGATTTATCATCCATTCTGATTAAACAGAGATGTCCACTTAATTAATATGGTTAAAACAGCAACAACCTCATCAGAATATGCTACAACACTTCCACACAAAAAGTGCACTTACCCAACAGGATGTGATGCTATTAAATGACTAATTACTTAAAACAATAAATCTGCTTTAATAATGTGATTAATATTTCCAAAAAGTCTTTATGGGAAGCCCACAGCTTCATTCCTATTAACTTTAACAATGACTAACAACATTCAGGGGATTTGAGTTTTAATTCGTCTGAACGTTACTCCCTGAGGGCCCTGGTTCTCACAAACTTGGCAGTGGTATTAACTGTAAGCCACTGAGAGGTGGAGAGAACTCAACACACTCCCTGCTGAATCCAACACCTATCAAAACAAAATGATAAGGCTGTAGCACATTTAGCAGGGCCACTGGACCTTCAATACCCTGGCAGACTGGTAGAATCCCTGGTTATATTAGCACTGGACCTTCAATACCCTGGCAGACTGGTAGAATCCCTGGTTATATTAGCACTGGACCTTCAATACCCTGGCAGACTGGTAGAATCCCTGGTTATATTAGCACTGGACCTTCAATACCCTGGCAGACTGGTAGAATCCCTGGTTATATTAGCACTGGATCTTCAATACCCTGGCAGACTGGTAGAATCCCTGGTTATATTAGCACTGGACCTTCAATACCCTGGCAGACTGGTAGAATCCCTGGTTATATTAGCACTGGACCTTCAATACCCTGGCAGACTGGTAGAATCCCTGGTTATATTAGCACTGGACCTTCAATACCCTGGCAGACTGGTAGAATCCCTGGTTATATTAGCACTGGATCTTCAATACCCTGGCAGACTGGTAGAATCCCTGGTTATATTAGCACTGGATCTTCAATACCCTGCCAGACTGGTAGAATCCCTGGTTATATTAGCACTGGATCTTCAATACCCTGGCAGACTGGTAAAATCCCTGGTTATATTAGCACTGGATCTTCAATACCCTGGCAGACTGGTAGAATCCCTGGTTATATTAGCACTGGAATTCAATACCCTGGCAGACTGGTAGAATCCCTGGTTATATTAGCACTGGACCTTCAATACCCTGGCAGACTGGTAGAATCCATGGTTATATTAGCACTGGATCTTCAATACCCTGGCAGACTGGTAGAATCCCTGGTTATATTAGCACTGGACCTTCAATACCCTGGCAGACTGGTAGAATCCCTGGTTATATTAGCACTGGAATTCAATACCTTGGCAGACTGGTAGAATCCCTGGTTATATTAGCACTGGCTATGTTTGTGTGACTGGCGTGAAATAAACGTTTTTTATTGGATAGCGCTTGTCACTATTGTAGGACATGTAGGGAAAACGGTCCTCTGTATCCTTCATTTATAGCGTGGTGAGGTTGCTGAATTACTCATTCAATGTGAGTAGGTGGGCCACGATACAACCAAACACCACATTGCATGACACTAAATAAGGTGTTTAGTTTTAGATTTAGGTTTGTTTGTGGGAGAGTGAATGAGTTAGCAGGAATGAAAAACAAAGGATACCTTGTAAAAAAAAATATATATACTGTATACATATAATATTACTATTATTGTTTTATTATGATATTTTTTAGGGTCAACAATTACTTGTATCATATTACTAAATAAAGTATATTTCCGTTTACTAGCCTGTTTAGTTTTTTTGATCTGTTTTGTTTTTCAGGTTATTTATTGTATTTGTATTTTAGTGTGAGATTTTGTTGTGATCTAAAAGCATTTTAAACGAACAAAATTCTTATCCACACACAATGCCCTCCCCCACAGTCCTTACAATGCCCTCCCCCACAGTCCTTACAATGCCCTCCCCCACAGTCCTTACAATGCCCTCCCCCACAGTCCTTACAATGCCCTCCCCCACAGTCCTTACAATGCCCTCCCCCACAGTCCTTACATTGCCCTCCCCCACAGTCCTTACATTGTGATGCATTTGTACTTGAGCATGTGATGCATTTGTTACAGGTTTGCCTTCATGAGTGTTTTTAAAATGTATGTATTCCAAATTGCTCAGTGTGAGAATGAACCAGGGTTTTGCCACCTCATACAGTGAGTTAAGGCCCCCAGATCCCCTGAACACTCACTGAAGCGATGACAACCCCTTCAGCAACACACTGGGAGTGGGTATGGGTGTTTGGTGTGTGTGTGTGTGTGTGTGTGTGTGTCCTGTGATGTAGTGGTAAAAAGAATCGAACGCTCCCTACATTTGCCATGTTTTTTCTGCTATAGTTGGGGAACGATTGTGCAAAATAAAAAAGGTGTGTAGACGGCTTTTACATGAATTTCCCCTCCACTACACCACTGACCTTACCCACAAACAGCCACTTAAACAACCATATCAAATATTTACACTCTTTTTAATATTATGAGAATGTAAAATGGTCCAGGGTGGTAAAACCCAACTCTCCCCATAATCCTTCTGTCTGCTCCCCAGGGCTTGAGCTTAGAGCACATCTGCTCTAAAATATATTTCCCAAGGATGCTGCAACCCTCATCCTGACTTAGCTACCACCTAAACAACTATTTATCTTAGGGCTGGATGATATCGACTGAAGTCTACATACTGTAACTATTTGTCATAATCTTATTGATATTTGTTACAAAACCCTATTATAAAAAATAATAGAACAATTTCATCCCACAGCAGTCTTCAAATCAACTACAAACAAATGCAAAAGCACAATATCGTAACATAACCCATATAATATAACACTGGTTCTCATCAACATAACCCATATAATATAACACTGGTTCTCATCGATATTACCCATGTACTATAACACTGGTTCTCATCGACATAACCCATATAATATAACACTGGTTCTCATCGATATTACCCATGTACTATAACACTGGTTCTCATCGACATAACCCATATAATATAACACTGGTTCTCATCGATATTACCCATGTACTATAACACTGGTTCTCATCGACATAACCCATATAATATAACACTGGTTCTCATCGATATTACCCATGTACTATAACACTGGTTCTCATCGATATTACCCATGTACTATAACACTGGTTCTCATCAATATTACCCATGTACTATAACACTGGTTCTCATCGATATTACCCATGTAATATAATAATAATTCTCATCGACATAACCCACATGATATAACACTGGTTCTCATCGACATAACCCATATAATATAATACTGGTTCTCATCAATATTACCCATGTAATATAATAATAATTCTCATCGACATAACCCACATGATATAATACTTGTTCTCATCGACATAACCCATGTAATATAATACTGGTTCTCATCATCATAACCCACATGATATAATACTGGTTCTCATCAACATAACCCATGTAATATAATACTGGTTCTCATCAATATAACCCATGTAATATAATACTGGTTCTCATCAATATAACCCACGTAATATAATACTGGTTCTCATAAACATAACCCATGCAATATAATACTGGTTCTCATCGACATAACCCATATAATATAATACTGGTTCTCATCAATATTACCCATGTAATATAATACTGGTTCTCATCAACATAACCCATGTAATATAATACTGGTTCTCATCAACATAACCCATATGATATAATACTGGTTCTCATCAACATAACCCATGTAATATAATACTGGTTCTCATCAACATAACCCATGTAATATAATACTGGTTCTCATCGACATAACCCATATAATATAATACTGGTTCTCATCGACATAACCCTTCAAATATAATACTGGTTCTCATCAACATAACCCATGCCATTTAATACTGGTTCTCATCAACATAACCCATGCAATATAATACTGGTTCTCATCAACATAACCCATGTAATATAATACTGGTTCTCATCAACATAAACCATGTAATATAATACTGGTTCTCATCAACTCCTGAAAAACCTTATTAACCCCCACCCACCCATCTTTATTTCTTTCTCCATCTCTCTCTCTCTCTCTCTCTCTCTCTCTCTCTATCTCTCACACAAACACAAACACACACGCGCCTGTGCACACACCTTTACACACACACTTCCTGCCGTGCATACTGTAAGTCTTGAGGTTAATTACCCAGAATTGCCCAATTGGGATGAGCTCTCCTGTTTCTACTGGGGTCTTCCACTGCTCGGCCCCTGACTTGGGGCCCCCTCCCAGTGGGCACTGTGACAGTGCCGCTCCTGGGGTCGCCGATGACCCCTTCCTCTGCAAGAAATGTGCTTAATTCAGGACCACAGGGTGAACAGAGCTCACAGTACAGTGGACCAGGGGACAGGCCACACTCAAAGGGTAAAGGGGACAGGTCAGAGGCAGGAGAGTCACCAGGCGGGGAAGGGAAAGGTGTTAAAGAGGAATACAGCTTGCTGAGGTCTTGTTAGTGGAAGGTTTGGTATCATACAAAGGAGAAGAGGGGAGGTCTTGTTAGTGGAAGGTTTGGGACAGTACAAAGGAGAAGAGGGGAGGTCTTGTAGTGGAAGGTTTGGGACAGTACAAAGGAGAAGAGGGGAGGTCTTGCGTTGGGCAGCATTTTGCTGAGGGAGTATAGTTCTTAGAGACAGCTTTTTGACAACAGCCAGTTTCTGGTTAAGCTGGTAGCACCAAAAACAAGGAAATGGAGGATAGATGTCATTCCCAGGTCGCTGGCCTGCTAATTAAACTGAGTATACCAAACATGTGTTCTTAATGTTTTGTATACTCAGTGTATATTACACAACATGAGATACAGCTCAATGGCGACTAGACAGGTATATAAAGTATTTTAGCATTTTCTACCCATACTACCCATGAACACCCACAACAATACCCACTCATATCCCCCTCAGAAGTTGTTAATTTATGGTAGCTGGTGGCAAATCAAAGACCCTAGTGGTATACTACGATGCTAGCTAGATCTACTCAGGGTTTTCTAAAGCTAGGCAGCTTCAGTTAGCCTCACATTCCAGCTCAGGCTTCATCCGTATTACTACTGTGGATATTGCTCGTATGCCTGCTGCTAACTCTAGCAGGCTTGTAACTGCGTGTGCATGCCGCATGTGGCTAGTCGAACGCTGAACTCTTCATCGAGACTATGGTGAGACATCAATCCATAGGTGAGTCAGTGCCACGTCTTCATTTTTTCCTAAATCAACATGAAAGAAACGTTATCTTGTTATGGCGTGAAATAGGCTTTTAGAAGTGCCATGTGCAACTTTAATTACGTAGCGTTACTGCCGGATTTGGTGTTCTTTGGTGTGCTTATCAATGCAGAAGCACGATAAAATACAAAAGTTTTACTGTGGGTGAAGTTTCAAATGCATCCTGTCATTACTAAATGTGTAATGTGATAGGTATTTTAATGTAAACAAAAATGTACACACAAATATTTGGTAAGTATACTGTACGTTCAATTGACGGACTTACACAAACTATACCCAAATGGAACATCTGAAGATGTTTGTATATTAGTGGCACACAGCACAGATGCAAATCTAGTATCAATGCCCTCATTTAACATGCTTGAGATCAAGAATGTGGCAAATCCAAAAACAGCTGGATACTGGAGATATGCATCTTTTCATGGTCGTCTGTTTTCCAGGAAGTTTACAGAGTGAAAATGTGATTAAAAGTGTTGGGGGGGGGGGGGGGGGGGGTTGTTCTCTCGAGACAAGAGCTGCAACACATTGTCTTGTATAATCAGAGGACTACTAGCATTTCCAGCCATGATTAGAAGAGTCACAGACACACAAAAACAGACCATTACCTCCTTCTCGGCTGGAAAACAAAACAGCTGCAGCCTTAAAAAAGGATTAACATCTATATTCTCTCACTTCATTTGAGGGCTTAGGACTGTCGCTCCACCCAAGGCTAACATCTCTGAGTCTGGCAGTATGTATGCTCTTGCATAATGATCAATTGAATCCCAACCAATTCATCACTAACTGTATTGTACCAATTAATACTTGGGGTGTATGACGCAAGTGACAATTTGATCAAACGTGGTTACTCACAACATTTATCCGACTTTAGACTGACACCTCACTGTTTGCTGTATAGGTAATTATGCAAATGTGCATGCATCTGGGCAGAAAAGCATTAGAGGTAGCTGGCACATGTGATGCCCCTGGTGAATCGAGCTGTCAGGAGCGTCAATTAACTATGATGAATCACTCTCCCACTTTATATCCAATCAGAAAACTCTCAGGACTCCATTCTGGTCACCTTTAACTCAATTATTTTTTGGCCGCATAGAGCTAGACGGAGGGACAAGGCTGGAACCCGATGCTGCTGTTGGCATTATTCTGCCATTAGGGTGCAGCTGTGAGAGTAATGTCTGGAACGGTATGCGCATTTAGCAGCTAAAGACCCTACGACCTGTGGCTAAATCCTCCGTGTGATTTGGAGGGACAGCTATAGACATTTGGATGAAAGTCAGACGGACAGACAACAACAGACATCCTGGAAGCTATGTAAAGCTTCGGTATAAAAAACATATTTAAAACCTTCATCGGGATCTAATCTTGAACCACCCTTGCCTTTCGTGAACTAACACTCGCACTTTACTTTTTCCTACTAGCACTGGCTTTTTACCATAACTGAGAAAACTGTAAGTTGCACTGGATAAGAGCCTCTGCTAAATGAAAAATGAAATATGTATATAATCAATCTCCACATCAGGGTTCCCCAACTGGTTTCATTTGGAAAGTTTTCTGAGCAACAAAATCAAAAAGAAGCTTTTTTAAGCGTTTTTGTCTTTTCATTGTTGTACATAGAAGACTGTAAAAACACAAGGAAATAAGCTCCAAGTGATTTTAATATAAGAAATCTGTTCCCACACATAATAGAGAGACACGTAACCATGAACAAATGTATGCAATGTTTGAATTGATTATGTTTTAGTCAAACATAATCTGGAGGCGGAAAAAATGCACACCTGTTTAGGCGAGGTGCTGGCTAGCGGAGTAGAACACTTGAAAAAGAAAAGCAGAATCACTAGCCAGCCACTCTAAGAGTTCAGATGCAACAATTTAATAACCTGATAACCAATGTTTCGACAGACAAACATATCTGTTTGGGATTCTTGCGGTCAATTTGCAGTCTACAAATTATAATTCATTTTGTTTCCGCCCGCCGACCATCCGCTCATCAAAAAATGTACCCGCGGCTGAATCAAGTTGATGATCCCTGCTCTACATTTTCTAATATGGCCGATAAGAATGGAGGAGTCAAGACAACCCAGTGGATACTCCTCAATTCTCCAGAACGATGTGCATTGTGCACCCTGCAACAGAGGGATTATAATTTTATCCAGTCCAACGGAAGAGCTAGGGCGAAAAGACAAATCAATAGTTTCTTGTACGCACAGCCTCAAGTTTCTATTTTAACATGGCTGGCTATTGATTCGCTTTCAGATGCGATGTCTCCCTTCGACAGCAAACACTCTAGGAGGATTTGGAAGTCTTTAGTGTAACAGAATAACCTTGTAAAATTGGAAGGAGGGAGTAAGGGAACATTAACATAGAACCGCTATCTCAGTCAATGCTCACTAAGGAGGCTGAGGCCACAACTCTGACAGACAGAGCACCGCTGTACCCAGACTTCAGAGGCCCAGGCTTGGCCTGTGATTGACACATCTTGACACAAACAACCAGACAGTGGCAAAGGGAGTTGCTTTATCAAAGTAGCCATTTTAATGACATTTGTTTGTCAGCTGGCACATGGAATATTGATATGGAAATGCTGCAGATGGTTTTCAAACACGTCTCCTTTTCAATTCTCTTTATCTCACACAAACATTTTAAGTTGGGGAAAGTACAGAGAGTCAAACACCAAAGCAATACCATTGAGAAGGGTTTTGGTTGGTTGTTGGAAACCAGGGTTGAAACTGTCAAAATACTTCTACCAACGCACTATTAAATGCAGAGCTACTCCCGGGTCCAACCACACTATTAAATGCAGAGCTACTCCCGGGTCCAACCACACCATTTAAAATATATATATAATAATTCAACTAGTTAAGTCAGTTAACAACAAATTCTTATTTAAAATGATGGCCTACACTGACGACGCTGGGTCAATTGTCAATTGGGACTCCCAATCACAGCCGCTTGGGATACAGCCTGCATTCAAACCAGGGTGTCTGTAGTGACGCCTCAAGCACTGAGATGCAGTGCCTTAGACCACTGCGCCACTTGGGAGCCCCATTAAGAGCAGAGGTACTCCCGGGTCCAACCAACATATGCTATTCTCTTTCCCATTCCTCCCGCTGGGCACAGACGTCAATTAAACGTCTATTCCAAGTTGGTTCTAATTAATTTATTGAAATTATTTGGAAACTAAATTGATTTAACCAGTGTGTGCCCAGTGGGCTCTCCCTCCTCTCACTCTGTAAGAACCCCTAGCAGCAGTCTGTTCTCATACACCGCTGGGATCTGAGTTCATTATTAGAGTGGCATTCCAACAGTAGTGAGCTGTGTTGACAGGCTCTCAGCATCGTGCCAGTACGGGGATTTAAGGTGTTGTGTGGTCTGTTTGCAAGGTTGGGACTACTACTGATGTTTTCACACATACACAGCTCAAGGTCGAGGACTTCAGAAAGAGAGAGAGAGAGCACAGGATTGGCTCCAGTTTGACAGAATGAGACAAAATATTGCTTCTGGGCAGCGAATGACACTTGTAGTATTTTCCTTAGCACCGTTTCTAACGATTTATGCTGAAGGAAAAGAAAACATGGAAAGAGGAAAAAGTAGGGAGAAGAAGGACAAGGAAATTAGGAGACAATGTCAGAATCGTCTTTTATCCCAAATACAGCCACCCTTCAATTAAAATAATTGAAATGCCAAGTTGTGTGTTCATGTGCTGAGCTCATAATCATCATCCTGATACAACATCAGCTCAGACCACAAAACTTAACAGGGAAAGGTCATCTACAGGTCTCAGAAAATAATGGAGTGATATAGAAACTCATCTTCATTCATAGTAGTACTTCACAGATTTGTTGATGTCCTTATCCTTTTTTCACCACTACCTCATCATTTAGGCAATTTCAGTCCAGCCAGTCTCGCCTGCACAGCAGACTCACTATTCCATTTTGTGTCACATTTTTCCCCCGGTTCCATTTTTCTCATTGGCGCACTGAACATTAAATGACAATAGTCTGACATTTAAAGGGGCTTTATCTACAAACAGAGTGATTGTACCGTAGCTATATCTCCATGGCGATAAGCCAGACCATTTAATAACATATTTGAGTTTTCTTCAGTTTAAAGCTACAGTACACTTCCACGAGTCAACCTCCAATGAGTTTACACTTCCACGAGTCAACCTCCAATGAGTTTACACTTCCACGAGTCAACCTCCAATGAGTTTACACTTCCACCAGTCAACCTCCAATGAGTTTACACTTCCACGAGTCAACCTCCAATGAGTTTACACTTCCACGAGTCAACCTCCAATGAGTTTACACTTCCACGAGTCAACCTCCAATGAGTTTACACTTCCACGAGTCAACCTCCAATGAGTTTACACTTCCACGAGTCAACCTCCAATGAGTTTACACTTCCACGAGTCAACCTCCAATGAGTTTACACTTCCACGAGTCAACCTCCAATGAGTTTACACTTTCACGAGTCAAACTGCAATGTTATGCCACGCATATAGCAAACAAACCTTTATTTATTCTAGTTCTCAAGATCGAGGAAAAGAAAAGTATGCACATAGGTCAGTATGAAAGGCTCCAGACCAGTGAGTGTTCCTGAATATGTTCATATGTAACTCTGCTGTGTATTCATCCATTTACTCCACTGCTTGCCTCTTGGGCAGGGGCAAATGGCCTGGGAATAATGGAAGTCCACTTGAATCTGTGAGAAATTGGTTCTTACTGCCTTCTCTATGGATCAGTGCATCACACGATGGCAAACTGGTGGGCGGAAAAGAAACCATTTCATTGAATGCTCTCTCTCTATTCCTTGTTTGCTTTTTCGCTCATCACCCATACACACATACACACATACACTCATACACTCATACACACATGCAAACATGCCAACATACATACAAATTAGTGTACAAAACAAATTCAATGGTCTGGTACTTCATCCATGAGCATTCCACCTCTCTGTGTGAGTTAACCATTTCCCTTGATTGAAATGACCTACCTTGTCTGTCTTATGAAAGCAGTTGTGGCTTTCGTGACCCTTTACCCATGAACCACTCCAAACTAAGTATGTTTTACCGATACCCTAACCTGGCACACAGAAAACAGCATGGCACTTCTTGCTAATAAGAAGCAATGAGCTCTGCAGACACCGGAAGCCCAGAAGCATTTAATGATCCATTTAATCGAGTAGAAACACAGACATCAATACAGGTAGTTCTCCCTGAGAGAGACTTAGGATTTCTGTAAGGAAATGGAGGGGAAAGAAACAAGCTGCACCCCTTGTATTAGAAGAAGAAGAAGAAGAAGAAGAAGAAGAAGAAGAAGAAGAAGAAACACATGACTCAGCTACAGCCTCAAAGCATGATGTGGTCACTGATGTGGTAAATTAGTGTTGCATCAAAAAAGGCCCAATTCGCTATCTGCTGATTTTATTCATTTGTGTGTCGAGATGTTATTAAAGTATTTTTTGTCAATGTGACTGAAATGGAAAATCGAAATCAAATCAAAAAATTTGATTGTTCTGTTCTTCAGGTTAAGTTTCTCATGTGGCAACTTCCACCACATTAACCTCTTGAATGTAAAGTCCCCATATTTGGGGACCCTATTAGATGTTTTTTTATTCAATTCAGTCTGAAATGAGAACGGTAGCTCCTATCTGCAAAAGCAGGGTGTCTGCGGAAATCTGAGTATCTTGGCTATTGATCTGTGCCTTAAAATCTTTGGTGTGACCTACTACAATATACGGGGAAACAAATGTATAAGGACAGGCCGAGCCGATGACCTAATTTCAAGATGGCTGCTAGCTACATTCTGGTTAGCGTTGTGAAACAGAAATGAAATAAACACGGAACACATTGACACACACCGAAAGCTGGGACTCCACAGATCATGAGGATAATCTTATCTGATTGGCTGTGACCTACCGTTACTGATCACCAGCCCAGAGAGTCTAAATATTTATTTCACACAACGTTAACACCAAACAGGAAACATCTTACTAGGTTAACTTCGATTTGGTCTGTGTTTGAGCTAAAGCTACATGGCGAGTATGAAATGAGCCTATTGCCAATGGTATCTGATGATGTATGACTTAATGGCAACATTGAATGTCTACCGAGTGACTATATCGCTGCGCATTAAAAATATGATTTTGCCTGCTTACACAGGGTATTGGCTACTATGGCACCTTGACAGTCTTGTAGCCAATGAGATAAGCTTTCCAGGGATATGTAGTTGACCTGGGTGGGACAAAGCAAGGCCTAGTAACCTTTTATGCATAATGCGAACTTTTGCTAACTGGCTAAGAGACGAGACGCACCAAGCACGCTACATTACATTGTAAACAGATTTAATCGCTTTAATTTCATAGCTTCAGCATAAAATATGGCTTCTCATGGGGGGAAATAAAGGTCAAAACTAAGAATATCGAACAGGAAGCTAAAAAGAAGACAGCTATGAATAAGTATACTGACAGCTATGAATAAGTATACCGACATAGATACTTTGAATAAAATACTGGTCAGACTCAGATTAGGGGAGCGATTTGGACTACGAGGATTTTGATTTAATTTACATAGACCTATGTAACAAGTCATTTTAATGTTATATAATTCCAAAGTAGTTATTGTCTATGTTTCATATTAGTTCACTGTTTGCTGTTCTAAGTTTCATCCTTGTAACTTTGGAGAGACCACTGAACTCTTATGGCCATTCTTAATTTGTGGTTCTGACGTCTGCCTTTGTCTCCAAAGTGTTACTTTTTGCATTGTGTGTGAACTTGACACCTTCTATGTGAGTCACTGTACAGATAAAGTTTAGGCTTGGTGTTTTTACTTTACATTAATGTTGTTTTGTAAATTTAGTCAACTGAAATTCTGTGTGTCTTATAACAACATATCCCTGTATTTTATTCACTACAGAGTGGAAGATGCAGAGGATTTGGATGATGACGTTTGGGAGCCACCCCTCCCCAGCAAGCGCACCCGCCAGTCAAGGTCTTCACCCCCCACTGCTATGTCAATCACCCTGTCTGATGGTTCGATATCCACTTTTCATAGACCTCTTGAAAAATAAAATTGGGGCTTGTGGCACCATTCCTCCTAACAGAATTGGTTTACCGAAGATCAAGGTAAACAACAGGGTAAAGACAGCGGAGAGGGGGACCATGGGTTTGATCAGGACTAACAAGCTGCTTTTTGTGAAATGGAAGGACACTAGGAAAGTAACCATGCTCACCACACAGCATAAGGCATTCAATAACGACCATGTCTCAAGGAGGGTGAAAAAGGAACAATGTCCCCGTTTCTGTGAAGGACTACAACGCCAACATGGGGGGGTGTCGACCTATCCGATGCTCAGATTGGCTACTACCAGGTCCTCCACCAGACCAGGAAGTGGTATAAGACTCTTTTTTTTTTTACCACTTTGTGGACATTGCTACAGTAAATGCTTTCATTCTCCACAAGCAGATGGCCAAAGCAAAAGGTCAAACCCCTCTCTCCCAGTTGGCCTTCAGAGAGCAGCTGGTGTTGGAAATGGCTGAATTGGGGGCCCAAAGCAACCTCACAACCATCACAAGACCCCCCACTCAAGGTGAGCGCCACTATCCAACACATATGCCAAAAGACAAAAGGAAGAACTGCAAGCACTGCACAAAACACGGGGTAAAAGGGGGGAATGCCAGATCTTCTGTCCAAAATGCCAATTTGCTTTTTGTTTCCTGGGAGAGAGGGACTGCTTCAAAGACTATCACGATATGCACAAGCTACGGTGATAGTGAAATCCAATCATCTACACCTGGGATGTAAAACGAACACAAATGCAATTTGTAAATAGTTAAGCTTTTTTCTATTTTTACACCTTTTTTAGTGAATGACACGTGTGTAACCAAGTTGGTGTTTGATAAGACATTTTTATATATTTTTTATGTATACCTGTTGCTTTTACACTGTTTTTGTAAAAATGTAATTTGTATGTGGGATCAATACAATGGATATGCCTAGACTAAAATTTCAGGTACTTTGGAGAGGTTGTAATGGTAGAAATTGTGTTTTTATATTGAACAAATAGCATTTAGGGATTGCAAATATGTAATACCACTGGAATGATCTAATTTACAGACATAAGCTATTTTGGAGAGGTTCAGGGACACTTGGAAACATCCCGTGACCACACCTGACACCACTTACTAAAACATCTGCTCATTTCTAGTTGTTAGGTCTATCAATCCCATTTTTTTTTAGGATATTGTTCAAATATTGTAGAAGCCATCTGATTTGTTTCCAGCTCTGGGTATCAATCATTCACTTATAGCTTGTCAATGAAAGATGACTTTTAACATAAAAAAAACAAAAAAAAGGTTATTTTGTGTGTGCTTGTGTATTCTGAACTATGTAACTTCTACCAGATGTTTTCTTTCCAAATATACAGAGTCATGTAATTACACATGAGTAACAGTTACTTTAGGGTATGTCTATTTAGGCAGAAATCTACATTTTGCTATTATATTTAGGAGGTTTTAAGAGACTGACTTACTGGGAACAGACATCATTTCAATGTTTAGTTTTGATTTACATTTGGTTGAGTTGTCAATTCACGTGAATTCAACATTACATTAAAAAAGATTTCACCATGTCATTGGATTAAGTTTAAAAGTTGGGTGAAAAAAGAAAGTCCCTTAGGTTGATGACGTTTTGCAAATCCAATCAGTTTTCCACATTAATTCAGAGTCATCACATTGATTTTTTTGCTTGAAATGACGTGACAACAACGTTGATTCAACCAGTTTTTGCCCAGTGGGAAGTGACTCACCCTGACTCAACATAAGGCTAAAAGCATTCTACCTGCCTGGAGAAAATATTAGAAAATAATGTAATTAACTTAGAACTGGATGTACACTGAGTGTATAAAACATGAGGAACACCTTCCTAATTTTGAGTTGCACACGCTTTTGCCCTCAGAACAGCCTCAATTTGTCTGGGCATGGACTCTACAAGGTGGCGAAAGCATTCCACAGGGATGTTGACCCATGTTGACTCCAATGCTTCCCACAGTTGTGTCAAGTTGGTTGGATGTCCTTTAGGTGGTGGACCATTCTTGATACACACGAGAAACTGTTGAGTGTGAAAAACCCAGTAGCGTTGCAGTTCTTGACACACTCAAACCGGTGCACCTGGCACCTACCACCATACTCTGTTCAAAAGCTCTTAAATATTTTGTCTTGCCCATTCACCCTCTGAATGGCACACCTACACAACCTGTCTCCTCCCCTTCATCTACACTGATTGAAGTGGATTTAACAAGTGAAATCAACGAGGGATCATAGGTTTCACCTGGATTCATCTGGTCAGTCTATGTAATGTTTTGTACACTCAGTGAATGTGTGTGTGTGTGTGTGTGTGTGTGTGTGTGTGTGTGTGTGTGTGTGTGTGTGTGTGTGTGTGTGTGTGTGTGTGTGTGTGTGTGTGTGTGTGTGTGTGTGTGTGTGTGTGTGTGTGTATGTGTGTGTGTATATGTGTGTGTGTCTGTGTCTGTGTGTCTGTGTACTTGTGTGCAGTATGAGTCTTTGGCCCTGTCCCAGACATTATGGAATATAGCCTTATTCCTGAGCTATTGACTGCCCTGGATGGCTCCTGCCTGCTTACCTGTGGAGCTCTTCCATTAAAAATCGTTGATAGGGTGTGTGTGACTGTCAGTACGCACAGGTCCGCGCTGTGCGCAAGTATGTGTGTGTGTATGTTTGGGCAAATGTGTGTGTGTCCATGCAATCACGCTCTGGGCTTTCCACATCCTCTTCACACATTTGAGCTGCTGTTCTAATGCTACTCTATTCTATTCTCATGTGACTTAACAAAGGACAGCCAGCGTGCTTTAAGGCAGCTGTGTACCCTACAGTATAAGCTTCACTGATATTGTTCCAGCTTTTTTTCTGGTTCAGTCCATCAGAGGCCTACAGTACCCAGAGTGGAGGTGGGAATGGGGACAGTGGGACCTGGGGGTCATTGTGTAGGAAAGATCAGGAATAAACCTCACTATAATCAGGAAGGGTCTGAGGAGAATAACCAGAGTGTCACTGGAGATTATGAGGCTCAGGGCCAAAGCAGGGGCCTATTACAGATTAATTACATCTCACAATGCCTCCCTTTGTTCCCCACTATGAATCAGTTAGCTGATCTATGAGTCCTCTCAGCCTTACGGAGATAGCCATTTTATAGGGTTGCCTGGAAGTAGGGCCTGTGGGAGGCACTGTGTTGACCTAAACCTCCCTGACACCCGTCCTGTCACCCCTCTCACCCATAAGGTGTCCCTCTCACCCTGCCTGGCCCATAAATTCCCCATGATAAGCAAGTACGGATGATCTGTGGGACACGTAGCTAAGAGAGAAATGTGCAACCGTCAATCAACATAAAGAGCTTTTCAAAGGGGAATAAGGAGCACCTTCAAATGCTGAGCGCTTTCCTATAAATCTTTCTGTTCTGGTAGCTCAGAGGGGAAAATGTCTGGGGCTGTTATTTGCCTTGATATGAACTATGCTCCTAAGAAGCTAGAAATGTAGCTTTGATGTTTGGCTGTATTCTGACAGGCATCTATAATGACTGATGTGTAATTTCCACTTTTCTGAAATTAGAGTATTTGTCCTAGAAACATTATTTGGGTCTTTGCCCAAGGACACATCATGTTGCTGCAGTTTATGTCTCTCTATCGCCATTGATGATTTAACGAAATTGCCCCTTGATTTTGTCAGTTTAGCAATCAATATACACAAAATAATGAACTAAAGGAACAACCATAATTGTCTATGCTTCCAGGTTATATACACTACATGGCCAATAGTGGATTTGGCTATTTTAGCCACACCCGTTGCTGACAGGTATAAAATAAAATCGAGCACACAGCCATGTAATCTCCAAGACAAACACTGGCAGTAGAATGGCCAGTGAGCTCAGTGACTTTCAACATGGCACTGTCATAGGATGCCACCTTTGCAACAAGTCAGTTTGTCAAATTTCTGCCCTGCTTGAGCTGCCTTGGTCAACTTTAACTGCTGTTATTGTGAAGTGGAAATGTCTAGGAGCAACAACAGCTCAGCCACGAAGTGGTAGGCCACACAAGCTCACAGAACGGGACCACCGAGTTCACTACCGAGTTCAAAACTGCCCCTGGAAGTAACGTCAGCAAGTAACGTCACAAGAACTGTGCATCGGGAGCTTAGAGAAATGGGTTTCCATGGCCGAGCAGCCCACACAAGCCTAAGTTCACCAATGCGCAATGCCAAACTTTGGCTGGAATGGTGTAAATCTCGCCGCCATTGGACTCTGGAGCAGTGGAAACACGTTCTCTGGAGTGATGAATCACACTAAACCATCTGGCAGTCTGACGGACGACTCTGGATGTGGCAGAGGCCAGGAGAACGCTACCTGCCTGAATGCATAGCGCAACTGTACAGTTTTGTGGAGGAGGAATAATGGTCGGGGCTGTTTTTCATGGTTCAGGCTAGGCCCCTTAGTTCCAGTGAAGGGAAATCTTAACGCTACAGTATACAATGACATTCTAGACGACTCTGTGCTTCCAAATTTGTGGCAACAGTTGGGTAAGGCCCTTTCCTGTTTCAGCATGACAATGCCCCTGTGCACAAAGCGAGGTCCATACAGAAATGGTTTGTCAAAATCGATGTGGAAGAACTTGACTGGCCTGCAAAGAGCCCGGACCTCAACCCCATCAAAAACCTTTTGGATTAATTGGAACGCAGACGTCGTTCTGCCCCTGAACAGGCAGTTAACCCACTGTTCCTTGGCCGTCATTGAAAATAAGAATTTGTTCTTAACTGACTTGCCTAGTTAAATAAAGGTAAAATAAATAAAAATAAATACCTTTGGTCAGGTTAGTGTAATTGAGAAATGTAGGCCTACTATATTATTTACACAAGTATGTCCACAAGTGACATAATAACAGGTGATTCCTTTTGCAGGCAAGAACAATACTTTTGCTCAGTGTTACAGTCTTGGCCATTTCAATTAGGACAGGAAATGTATGAAAAGATTAGCTCCCCTTCATATTCACAATCCGATTGCAAATCTAAATAGAGCCAAATCTCTGTGTTACATTTCTATGTGCTTATTAAACTCATCTCAAGCTCTCTTATTCTCCATCACCAGCCACACAACATGGCACCTCACCAGCACCGGATTGTAGTTTCTCACAACAAGAACAAGGTAAAGTCAAAGGCCGCTATAGCTTCCATGGATAGCACCTGTGCGATCGTGAACAAGGGAAAATATTGCCATCTAGAGGCAGCTCATAATTTAACATAAACTCACTCCACCAATGCGTGTAACGGTGTCCTATGTGATACCCCCTCCCCGCATTCATGATCGATTTGATATGACCATCACAATTCAATGTACAATTTAAACAAAGCTCAATAAACTATGCTACAACCTGACGCATTTTTACATTTTTACAACACCACACCACCACACTCCGTGTTGAGCTCTCAGTGAACACTCAGAACTATAGCTCCCCGTGCAAATTCACTAACAATGCGCATGCATTTCATTGGGGCAAAAGAGGGAAAGTGTGAGGATTGTAAAAAAAATCGAAACACAATTTCACTAAGAACATGCACAGCCAGCATTTAATTTGTATACTTTCACAAAGAAGCCAAGTGTCCGTTCGTGAACTTTTAAATAAGTTGCATCATAGTAAACTCTTAATAAATCCATGCCCTTACCTGAAATAATGGGGGCCAGTCGGAATATGTCAGACAGCCTGCTATTCATGGTCTCATAAGGAGAGTCCTCGAGGAAATCGTTCCCTGAAAGGAATATTGAAATACAATGTGATTTTTAACATACTCTTGTTGTGGTAATAGGCATGTACATGTTGCAGACAACCAGCTAGACAGACATACACACATACATAAAGATATAGAGATTTTATTTAAAGAGCATGCACGTGGGTTATTGTTTTCACTAAATGTTTGTAAACTACCATGGCTTGCCATTTCTTCACATGCGCATACACATGAGATGGGTATCTAGGTCAGTCAATTTCCATGACGCCCTACTACTCGTTAGGCTACGGTTGATTAGGCATATTGGTCAGCAACTGAGAACCCCTACTGCCCCACTGGCCACTGGCATTATGCAGTACAATTTTTGTGTACGATCTACTGCAAGATGACGAGTGCCAAAGGGCTTTACACTCGATTCATTCTAAGAGATTTGTTTAAGGTCATTACCCCACTCCTTTCCCATTACGCACGGGCGGGAAAGTTACGCACCCAATAATGTGTTGTTTTCTCCCTGAAACGATATTGCTTTAGCGGTTTACATGGTCCGTTAATACATTACTCATACAGCAGGTCTGGGAAATGTTTTTTTTTTTTAAACCATTGATTAACATCAGATTGACTTCTGACAATGTGTGATTCCTGTGTTGTAGCCAACTGCAATGATGCCAAAGTGCATACCCTGCAAAGTCTGGTAGATTCCCCAATAGATGCGAAGGCAGTTCTTCTCTTTCTTCATACCCCTTTTACATCTGCAGTTATACAGGGGGCTCTGCTTGAGCGCATCCATGGCGCTCCGACATTCGTCCTGCGCCTCCAGTCCGGCTACCATGCTAAAGTTTCTCTCCTTTCCCCCAGCAACGCACTGTCTCATTGTCCGATACTTGGTGCTGCATCCTTGCTCCTTCATACACTGCTCACTCGCCTTGACACAGTCGAGGCGGTTGGGACCAGAAAGGACATTCTCCTGGGCATACAATACATCTGTTTGGGGAGAATAAATAGTGATAATACTAATAATGTTTCTGTCGTTTAAATGTTAAATATTGTAGGCTATACGGGATTTAGTCACAATACACATTCAGAGATTAATCCAAATGAAAGCTTCTTTACAGATTAACATACTGTATTAACGCTGTACTGAGCGTATTTTAGTGCGCAACTCCGTGACAATAACAACAACACAAACATCTCATATAGGCTACTCGTCACTGACATAGTGATCAATGCATCGCATACCCTATACATTTGTGAAATATTTAAAAAATCAGCTGAGGACAAACAAGTAAAGTTATTAAATATGAAATGGGTAATACATGTTATGCTTTTTATTTTTCAATGCAGGCTATAGTAGTGTATATAGGCTATACATGAGAGACGGATCATGAATTGCCACTGTGTTTAGTTGTGTCTATTACAGAATTAGAACTCAGTTCACTTCGATTAGGCTACATGAGCTCGTATTTGATTTTTCGGTAGTCAATGGGCATGGTCCGCATTATGGTGGCTCATCTCTCTCCACAAAGATCACTATAGGTTTCCTATGTACTCATCTCAGCTGCCCTCTGATTTCTTATTATTGTTCATTTAAAAATGCACATACTAGGCATGTATAGCATATATTAGTCATATTCACAAGTAATAGGCCTTGAGAAACTAAAACTTACCTAAAAGAGGCAGCACGACATAAAGTGTGATGAAAATCATTGCGTTTGTATCCGTGTGATGCCTTGTTACAATGGAATTTATAGAACATATAGAATTTTTTTTGTGATTTTATTCCCAAGGCATTTCCACTCTATTCAAATCCATTGAAAATATCGGGTGGATGAGGTCCGACATAGGCTACAGAACACATCCAGCTGACTTCATGCGTAAAACATTCCGACCCAAAAGTACTCCAATGTTTTGCGACAGACAACCGATACCATCAACCACAGAATGATTTCCTTTCCGTTTAAAAACTAAATAAAAGACTTGGATGAGAGATCACAAGGAGACAAAACGAACCGGTGAGTGCTCTCGGAACTCCAGCTCGTAGGATGTCCGCGTGTGTCTTAGCGCGCGAGGATGCTGTAGCCCACTGCTCAATAGTGCAGTAACCCCAATCCGGCAGCAGCGGCAAGGCAGTGGAACTTCTGCGTTTCAACGTGGATTTCGGTGATGACAAGTAGATCAAATCAAACTTTCAGACACATTTTATTTCTGGAATACAGTGTCGATGTGAGGCTAAATACATACGCAATATCTTATTTGTGAAAACATATGGTATGACACTATTTGCAAACGTTTTGATTGTTGATTCTGTATTAAATTGTATCAAAATATTATAGTGTCTTGATTCATTCCCTAGGACAAGGCTACACCATTATAATTTACAATATTCTGTTATTCATGGGGTTACAGAGAGTTCACAACATGTAGAGGTTAAACAACGTGTTATGTGACTATCCCCAATACCTTAGTCAAAACCAAAGCTGCTATGACCGTTCAAAACAGCACACTCAAATTTTAGCGAGAGACAACCCCATGCGCACAGATAATATGCTGTAGCCTACAAGTACACTATCGATTGAATATCTGTGTTGACGTGCGACGCTATCCCACCAATTCGACGGAAACCTGTCACTGTTCCTTTTTCACATTGAAAAACATTTTCAGATCGTCGCGTATTAATGCTGACTTAGTGTTTGCTATGCTCAGGATGCGCTTTCGCCACCCATTTGGAGCGTGTAATGAAAAAGGAGACGGAGCCTAAATTGTCTATCTGATGTGTGCTGCTGATTAGAGTGCAAACCATACAGTACCAGAGCTGAGAGTGTAGAGCCAGCAGTGCGCTCCTTCTAGCCACTCTTGACATCGACTATAAAACGTGAACATGGGTGAATATCGCCATCTGTTGGTATAAAAAAGCTTCAACATGCATCTGATTATAGGCAAAATAAAGCAATCACTTTAGCCTAGACGTGGCGAATGTAATATGAAACTATCTGAATTAATTGGAGGCTATACAAATCACAAAAATTGAGTGGTTTATGATAATGAACATTTTAACATATTTCATTAGGCCTATTTGGTTCATTTTACATACTTTTCTATATTAGGTCCACACTTTTAACGTTGACCATATAATAACACAGATACACATCCTATTAAGTGAGATGTAATACATACTATTGATTCGTTTTCAGTCCTTCACTAGGCTAAATACAGAAATAATTTAAAGGAATTTTAAAGGAATTTTCTATGGTTAGACCCAATCGACTGTTGACCGAAACAATCAACAATGAATGAATGTTCCCCTCCACTCCACCATATCAACTGGACTAAATCCTTTAATACACAAATGGGAAGCTGAGAGAGCAGGGCTATTTACATTTTTACAGATAGTGTGAAAGAGAAGACTAAGGTGTGTTCCCCTGCTCAGACGTTGCTGACGCATGTCAGATCTTACAACACCTGGATAGGTATTTTACATGATACCACATATTATAGCAATCTGGTGCCCAGCTGCACAGTCAATGACGTGGCATGCAACCATTGGTTGATGCATGCAACATCTAAGCAGGGGAACGCAAGCTTTGCGTCAGACACGGAAAAGGAAGCGAGACATCTCACCCACTAATTATTTATGGTACAATTGAAGTCAATGAACTAAGCAGACCAGACCCAGATGCTATCACATTGGTGTCTATGGGCTACCCCGTTAAGCAAACCGAAACTGATAATTTTTCCAACAATAAACGGCCTGAGTGAACTATCATGATTTATCCACTATCTTTCAAATATATAGGCCTACAAAGCAATGGAGGCTGCTGAGGGGAGGATGGCTCATAATAATGTCTGAAATGGAGCAAATGGAATGGTATCAAACCATGTGTTTGATACCATTGTATTAATTCCGCTCCAGCCATTACCACGAGCCCATTCTCCCCAATTAATGTGCCAACAAAAGGGATCCCCCAAAAAACTGGAAAGGATGTAGAATAAACTGTCTTTGCAAACACTTTTACTGTAAACTACAGCTTTTAACCATAAAGCTGCACTTAATAAGGCCTCGCAACAAGCATGTCGTTAAACATTATGGCTGCCAGACAGGCAGGCGACTATCAGAAGTCAATGGGCGCATTCCTCTGCCCAGGCGTTGTTGACACCTGCCAGATTTGACAATTTCTGGATAGATATTTTACATATCAGCTAACCACATCATATGTTATAGCAATCTGTCAGTCGATGACACAGTCAATGACGTTGCACGCAACCATTGGTTAATGCATTCAACGTTTGAGCAGGGGAACACGCCCAACTGAAAGTCTGAAAAAGACAACATACCTGTTGACAGCCCTCCTGGATTGGGTCATACCAACTCACTAGTCTAGAGAGGTAACATTAGGCACATCAACCTCTCAGCCTACATCTGTGAAATAACATTAATAAATGAATCCCCATAGAACAAAATGGCCTTATAAACTCAAATGACACAAAGACTATATATTTATGTAATCTCAAAATAACAAATAGGGAGAAACTAAACCCATGAAGCAAAATTGGCTCCTCGAAACGGGGCATGAATTGGCACCAATCAGGTGCGCCGTCTACTCCTAGGAACAGGAAATGCATGTCGGCCGGACTGCAAACAATGAAGCACATGAATGAGCTGGCGAGTAACAGTTCTGAATTAAGTAAGCCTAATAAAAGACGTTTAAGGACTGCATAATGCATAACTATTAACCGACCATGTAATCTGCTGAATAAAATTCCATAAACCAAATGCTTGTCCGAGAGTAGGCTTAGATGATGATTTAACAAACACAGAAGCCAGCTAAGTGTGCATATGCCTACCTTGTAAACTCAGCAAAAAAAGAAACGTCCTCTCACTGTCAACTGTGTTTATTTTCAGCAAACTTAACATGTGTAAACATTTGTATGAACATAACAAGATTCAATAACTGAGACATAAACTGAACAAGTTCCACAGACATGTGACTAACAGAAATGGAACAATGTGACCCTGAACAAAGGGGGGGTCAAAATCAAAAGTAACAGTCAGTATCTGGTGTGGCCACCAGCTGCATTAAGTACTGCATTGCATCTCCTCCTCATGGACTACACCAGATTGGCCAGTTCTTGCTGTGAAATGTTACCCCACTCTTCCACCAAGGCACCTGCAAGTTCCCGGACATTTCTGGGGGGAATGGCCCTAGCCCTCACCCTCCGATCCAACAGGTCCCAGACGTGCTCAATGGGATTGAGATCCGAGCTCTTCGCTGGTCATGGCAGAACACTGACATTCCTGTTTGCAGGAAATCACGTACAGAACGAGCAGTATGGCTGGTGGCATTGTCATTCTGGAGGTTCATGTCAGGATGAGCCTGCAGGAAGGGTACCACATGAGGGAGGAGGATGTCTTCCCTGTAAATAACAGCGTTGAGATTGCCTGCAATGACTACAAGCTCTCTCCGATGTTGCTGTGACACACCGCCCCAGACCATGACAAACCCTCCACCTCCAAATTGATCCCACTCTAGAGTACAGGCCTCAGTGTAACACTCATTCCTCTGACGATAAACGCAAATCTGAGCACCTCACCCCTGGTGAGACAAAACTGCGACTCGTCAGTGAAGAGCACTTTTTGCCAGTTCTGTCGGGTCCAGGGTTTGTTCTGTCGGGTCCAGGGCGATGTTTTTGCCGGTGATGTCTGGTGAGGACCTGCCTTACAACAGGCCTACAAGCCCTCAGTCAAGCCTGTCTCAGCCTATTGCGGACAGTCTGAGCACTGATGGAGGGATTGTGCGTACCTGGTGTAACTCGGGCAGTTGTTGTTGCCATCCTGTACCTGTACCTGTCCCGCAGGTGTGATGTTTTGATGTACCGATCCTGTGCAGGTGTTGTTACAAGTGGTCTGCCACTGCGAGGTCGATCAGCTGTGCATTCTGTCCAGTCAGTAGAAAGGCCTCTTTAGTGTCCTACATTTTCATAACCGTGACCTTAATTGCCTACCGTCTGTAAGTAGTGTCTTAATGACCATTCCACAGGTGCATGTTCATTAATTGTATTTTGTTCATTGAACAGGCATGGGAAACAGTGTTTAAACCCGTTTACAATGAAGATCTGTGAAGTTATTTAAATTTTTACGAATTATCTTTGAAAGACAGGGTCCTGAAAAAGGGACATTTCATTTTTTGCTGAGTTTATTAGGTAGCCCAGAAAATTATGTAAAAATATCCTGTTGTTTTTATAGTAACTATAGTAAAAAAACCACAAAAAAACGTAAATATTCCAAATAAACTTGGTTTAAAAGTACATTACTGTAAAGTTTACAGTAGGGCACTGTTAAACCAAATTTTTCTTTGGAACATAATGTACATTTTTACAGTGACTCACTGTCAGTAAGTCACAGTAAAGACAACATGATTTTTTTTACATCTTTTTCTGGTCTTTTTTACAGTTTAGGGTAATTATACTGGACAATAGCAACATAAATTCAGTGAATTTATAAGGGGAACACAAATAGGCCTAGTCCTAAATTGCAAAACCGCATAGGCTCGGCCCAAAAGTAAATGAAGTTTACAATTAATTGGCTTTTTCAAAGGGAGCTTTCAAATGATAGTTTTGTTCAAATAAAATAAAATATGTATCCTCCTTGACCAAATTACAAGCATGTTGAGAGGGAAAAATATAGTGTTAGTTAATTGTCTGGAAAACCTATATAATTTGGTAACTTGGCTATTTTAATTTCAAAGGGAAGGTTGCCAACCTCATGAAGGTGAGCAACATCAATCTGGGATTTATGAAAAGCCTCAATCAATATTTACTATTAATTTAGCAAATGAATGTCAGAATGATATAGTCCTGGTCATATAAGGAGGCAGGCATTCACACTTTAATGTTCTTCATGGCACTGGCTCAAACCATTCTTTCTAGCAGTGCTCAGGAGAAAATTGGGTAAAGTAAAGAATTAGCCTCTATAGGCCTATGTGACAAATCTTGAAGGAGCAAATGACACTGAATTAAAGCTATTGATTGCCAACTGTGCTTACAAACGTCAAACAATACTGTGGATGGCAGAACTAATAGTTAATTGAAGCAGAACTGTGATGAATGAAAGCGATCTTGAGAGAATGGCTGCACTGGTACATTTCTCAGTATGTTTAGGCCTACATAATGTATTCATTGTGGTAGGCTACAATGAAAAGCCCCCTAGGCTACCCCCAGGTTCAACATATTTCTGTGGGTTTAAGAAACACATCCGCTTGGGTGAGGACCATTTGAAATGTTACACGATATTAGTAGGTTTTCTGGTAAAAGTAAACTGACCTCTCATGCCTACAAATAGGCTCGCGCACCCTAGAATATGACTACATGTGCGCTATAGAACACGTGCACATTTGTTGGCGGGAATTCGACTGGAATCTCAACACACTTGTATGTTTTACTGCTGTCCTGGTATCATATTTAATAAACAATTAAAAAGTTAATACAGCTAGATAGCATATTTATCCGATAAAGATATGAGTTTGGATACTCTGTTTCAACAAATTCTACTAACTGAACAGCAAATATCGGAGAAAACGCGACAATCTCAAGAGGGTGAGCTGCCAACCATAATTTCCTTTCTAATATCAAGCTAGCTGTTATTGACACAATGTTAGCTAAATTATACTACTTTTCGTTTTCAATTGACTTTTGCAGGAATTGGGGGAAAGAATGTGACTGGTTGTGTTTGTCATGAAGGTCACTGTTGTGTTTCCTTATTCAATGTTCTGTCAGTCAAGGCTCCTATTGCGAGATGTCAAGACAGGGTCAAGTCATTGACAGCAAAATCAGAATGTCTCTCAAAGGAACTTGATGAACAGGTGAATCTGCTGTTATCATTACCTATGTGTGTGAGAGAGAACCTCAAAGCATGGTCTGACACAATATTGTTGAAGTGACAGAGATAAGAACAGACACTTCATTGAACAGTGAATGTAGGCTACAGAGTTGTACAGTGAATGTACAGTCAAATAGCTACATTAATTAGTCCCGAGAGAGTGTGTTGACAGATTAAGTGCAGTATATTGATACATATTGAGACACATTAAAGAGGTGATTAATTGTATGATTAAAACCCTTAATCTATTAGAGGCCTCATCAGAGACTGTGGATCAATTGCAAGTGGCACTACAAAATCAATTCCTAGTTTCCGCAGGATTACATTAGCATTATAGCAAGCAACGTTTTAACATGCTTGAAATGAATTATGTGTGGAAGATAGATTCATTAACTTTTCATAATATTGTTGAGCACTTCCTGTACATGTCAAAAAGGAACATAACAAGATTGCCAATTACAGGGGTCAAATCAAAAGAGTCATTCATTGAGATGAGATGCAATAACCTTTGAACTATAGGCTGCTGCTGAATATCACATATACATTCAGCCAATATGTTCCATCTATTTTACTGATATTTAAGATTATGCTAAATTGAGCCACAGTAGGTTAATAGCATACATATACACGTTTGATAAAGTGTTTTAAGCACACTAAGTGTTTTAAGCACACTATCTTTATGAAACAGCTCAAACTTTGTGTTTGTTGTTCCATAGTCTATGACACTTGGCTTGCTCAATCATACATTTGTCTTCAGCCAGCCAGTTTACTTTTAAGCTCTCTTTAACTGTTCCCTTCATTATATTTAGGACACAAAGGTTACTGTTTTATTTTTTAACTTTAACACTCATAGTAACCAATTGTCCTGAATGCCATGCATTTTAGACGGTAATTTTCAATGCTTTCCACTAGCACAATTAACCTTCACAATTGCTTATATCATTTGAAGCCAGGTAGTATGTAATTACCTTAATGGTACCATTTGCCTTTTTTTGGTCTGAATGGCTTATAAAAAAAATATATACATATTGTGAGGGGAATGTTGAGGCTAGGCAATACAGTGTGCCTATAGTATAGCTACTAAAATGAGAACATATTTGCCCTTGATTTCAATATATTATCTGTTCAATCAAGTATCAAACTTAATGGAATGGGACAGGCTAACAAAAATATCGTTTTTGTTTTGTTTTATGGAACTGCTAAAAGTGTGTCCTTCCAGGCTCAGCATCTATCAGAGACAAAGCTGCAGTATGACCTAATGAAAAAGCATCAAGTACAAGTTGAAAAGCAGGCAGGGGAGCTTCTGAGACAGCAGAGGGATCTCAGGAAACACTTGGTGAGTGATTCTTGTCAAGGGCATTCAAGCACACTCAAACGTTAAACAAATACCACATGACAGTACATTGTTATTCAATAGATCTAGGCTACATTAATCTATTTACCTTTTTTTTGCTGTGCTCATATGTTTGAAGGAGAAAATAAAGAAGTCGTCGAAGGAGGAACAGGAGAAATTCATGAAAGAAATCATGACTTTCAACAGCGACTTTAGCCTTTTGAATAACAGGGAGACTGTGTTTGAGAGCCAAACCCAATCTGAGATACGTAACTTGGGGGAGGAGGTTAGCTCTTTAAACAAAGGTAGAGAAGCCACTGTTTATATTAACATGTGAAGTAGGGTCATTTTATATTCATTGGGTATTGCTAGTTTATTAATGGATAATATATTTACATTATATAACCTGATTCTACACTAACCATGCCCTGTTCTGACCAACCCTGAGGCTTTATGGTGACCCCTTGTACTGTTTTTTCCATCCTGTCTTAGAGATGGATTCCATGGGCCGGAAGAATACTCAGATGAAGTCTATGCAAGAAGAAAAGAGAGGTCTCCATTTGGAGCTACAAGGACTGGAAAATATTATGAAAGGTAGATTTGATCCAGCTCTGTTGTCAGGCAGACGTTTGAATGCTCGCCACCAGATAAAATAAACAATCCTAAAGACAGCGTACAGTAAAACGTGCAGACTAAACTGAATCCATCCCCTAGTGTAATTTTCTTTAGAGAAAAACAGACTGGTATGTGGAGGTAATGTTTACATTAAGAGTTGTTCATTTCAGACCTGGAGAGCCAGCTTAGTGAGGCTAAATCAATGACCGAGTCCTTAAGTGCAGAGAGTCTGATGGTAACCCAGAAGCCCCTCACAGACAGCACTTGCTTAAGGTAATCAACTGCGCTGTCACGCCCTGACCTTAGAGAGCCTTTTTATGTCTCTATTTGGGTTGGTCAGGGTGTGATTTGGGTGGGCGTTCTATGTTCTTTATTTCTATGTTTTAGGTTTCTATGTTTTGGCCTGGTATGGTTCTCAATCAGGGACAGCTGTCTATCGTTGTCTCTGATTGGGAATCATACTTAGGCAGCCTTTTTCCCTTTTGTTATTGTGGGAAGTTGTCTTTGTTAGTGGCACTGTAGCCCTCGTAAGCTTCACGGTTGTGTTGTTGTTTCTTGTTTTTGTTGGCGACATCATAAATAAAGAAATGTACGCTCACCCTAGTCCCGCAGTTGCCGGGCTAGGGTGAGCATCCAGCCAGGACGGGTTGTGCCAGCTCTGCTCTCCAGACCTCCAGTGCGTCTCCACGGCCCAGTATATCCTGTGCCAGCTCCACGAACCAGGCCTCCTGAGTGTCTCTCCAGTCCAGTGATGATCCATGGCACGAAGCCTCCAGTGATGATCCATGGCACGAAGCATCCAGTGATGATCCAGGGCACGAAGCCTCCAGTGATGAGTCATGGCACGGAGCCTCCAGCGACGCTTTCCAGTCCGGAGCCTCCAGCGACGGTCCCCAGTCCGGGGCCCGCAACAAGGGTTCCCAGTCCGGGGCCCGCGGCGAGGGTCCCAGTCCGGGGCCTGCGGAGAGCCTCACTGACTAGTTCAATTTTGTGGATAGCGTTTGCGTGAGGAGAGTGGTCCGTTATGGCTAGATCAAGGCTTATCCTGGGGTGTGTATAGAGTCAGAATTTAGAGCAAAAATGTGCTCGGAAGCATATACAATAAATACGTGAGGACTGAGTTTTACAGACATAACAAGGATCCTATCGTCAATTCTGACAGAACAGCAAGACTCTGGGTATTTGGTGTGTGGGTCACAAATCATTGCACATTTATTGTCTTCCTGTCTCATCCTGCTAATGATCCTGCTTGAAATGTGCTGAAAGGACCTGCACCCAACCTGCCATTCTTGTACTCTTCAGATCAGGATGCTTAAATAAAGCAACATTAACCCAATCTCTTGAATTAAGGCTTTGATCTGCTGCCTGTATTATCTGGTCAAAAAAGAACATCCTACAATTCTTATGTTAGGAACTTAATTAAAAGGATGGATCGATACAGAATCTGGCCCAGGGAGGAAGTGTTTGCATCCTCCTGCTCTTAAATCATACATGGGGGAAGCATGTTCTGTCCCTCTGTCCCCACAAATCTCCTTCATTACTGACGGCCTGATTAGTCCACAGGATGTGCTGAGGGTGGAGCTTTTGGGGAAGCTGAGGCCCACTCACTGTTATGATAATTCCTCTTGAGTGTGTTCATTAATCACGCTTTTTACTCAGCTATTGATTGTTTGAAATTGAATGCATGTCAATTTAATTAGTGCTGTCTTTTTAAAAGTGTAAGTGTGCAAACCATACCATTTTAATGTCATAGACTTAGCCAGTGGTAACTTGTGGAATAGACGCTGACTGGAATGCGGTTTTAACCAATCAGCGTTCAAGATTAGAACCACCCATTGTATAATATCTCTAGATCCAATTTGCTGGTAGGGTAAACTTTTGGTTGTACTATTTGCTCCACCTCTTAAATTCATGTTAGATAATTGTTTTATGTTACATTTGACATGTGTGTAATGAGAGACCAACTTTTCAGACACTTAACATTTCAAATGTGTCATAGACTTAAAAAGGAGCTGGAGATGCACAAAGAAGGAGAGCTGGAGCTGCTGAGAGAAGCCCTTAGCTCTGAAATCCTGTTCCTGCAATCGGTAATCACTCTGAGCTATTCAAATCTATGAGCCTCAAATTAAGTCAATAGCTCTTATTGTATGTAACATGACATTTTTTATTGCAGAAACTGTCTCAGAAAACTCCCCAATACTCAAGGAAATTCACATAGTGTCCAAATTCCAGAGGTATGTTAGAGGTTAGGAGAGAGATTGATTATACCAGCAGTCTTAAAAACATTGTGTATTTTACTAAGTACTTATTTTGTGTTACTTTACTATCAGCTCATTGAAGGTCTTGGCTTTACCCACCGAACATATCGTTACCAAAACATGATAAGATTTTAGCCATAGAACCAGGGTGTTGAGACGGGATGATATTGTTATAGTGATCAAGAGAACAAGAGCAAATCCCATGCATTTGTTTAAAACGTATATTACAGTTTTTTACAATCGCTTAAGTGGTACGTGAGGCATACTCAGTGAAACCATTACCTCATGTACCTAATCTTCAGACCAAGTCTGCAAAACTGCAAGCATATTATCTGCTTTACACTCAGTTTGCAATTGTAAAACTAAACACAGTTCTCTACATTAGACACATCATTCAAAACTAACAGGTCTTGTGTTTCATTTGGAAAACACTGCCATTCCAAATACCACACTCATTTACCGATTACCTACACCCAGTGCTCACGTGTGAAAACACATAGCTAATTTCTTCACTTAGAAATCAGAGCTTGAGCACTATAAATAGGCTTCAGGTTGGCTTTCTTGGTTTGGACAACAATGGAGGCCAATTTTGGAGAACGAGTTAGAGGAAGAGAAGTGAGAGTAAGAGGAGGACGAGGACGACGACAAGGAGGAGGAGGAAAAGGAAAAGCCTTTTGTTTACCTTCTACTGTATTTGTTTTGTCTGTTACTGTTCATCCTGAAATCTTGATGAAAATACAATGTTTTGAGAAAGAAATACATTTTATTTTTCTCCCCTTGCATTTCTGTTTATAGTGTAAATATATACTGAATATGCATACATATACGTGTGAGTGCTATGACAAACTGCCGTGGACTCCACTGCACACTGAACATGCAAAAGACACAAGATTGTAGTGTTTTATATTTGTCACATCCGTGTATAGTTGGTGTGTACAAGAGCTAATCATTTGCTGGTTTGTGTGTAGAGTTTTATTGGAAAAACAAAATTTTGAGAAGAGTTCAAATAATTTTGAATTAAGTATTTGGTTTTGCAAGAGATGTGTGATGTTTTGCATGTTGTGTGTGTGTTTTGGGGTTTTGTGTGTAGAGTCTAGAGAAAAGGAGCCATAGTTTCAGAAATCATGTGTAAGCAATTGTCAAAAACTGTAATTCTTTACCCCTGAAAACTGCCCTCTAGTGGAAATGATCGAAGTTGCAATATCACATCGTACAGCAAAATCTGACTGAACCAGGTTGACAATAAAATATGTATATATGGACTATGAAAATAATAGGAAAGAAATAACATAGCAGTTAGAATCAGAGAACAGAAATAATCAAAACATATCCAGAACTCCACTGTAAAGTGGACTTTTCTGGTTGTTTTTCCATGAGAATACAAATGAATCAGATGATGGTGTCAGCCTAAGGTGTGGTGAACATGTTTTTGATGTGATGCTGGTCAATGGTCTCTGTTTCCAGGTACAGAAGCAGTGTTCAACCTCAAAACCGCCAGTGTCAGTGATATTTCTTGAAATGTAATTTTGAATGTAAAGAAAATATAGTATGAGTTACTTTTACACCACCTACAAAATTCCAATGTGATCCCTGGCTATACATTTCATTAAATGTCATTAATGTCCATAGAGAGAGAAGACTATTAAAACTGTAAATGTTTGCAGATTGCTTGTTGTATTCTTTGCTGCCCTCTAGAGGCCATTTTACACCACTCATGGTGGCCAACCAGGATGTTCTTGTTCATGTAGTACTCTAGTACCAGCACAATGACTCATTCAAATAATTGACGATTATGGGATCCGGCATGTATCTTCTCCAGATCATTTTCATGTTATCCCTGAATTTGATTGACCGTCAGTTGATTGACTTATGATGTAATAGTTAATGAGTTCAAATCCCGTTTGAGTCTTTGTTCTGTTGACTTCAGAGCATGACCCGGATTATTTCAAATCAGGCCATTTGACTAAGTGGTTTGCAGCTTCTGTACTGGCAGTATTCTGCTAACATAATCCTCACATCACCTGGGATTTGAACATGCTTATTTTATATCCTTTGAGATTGCAGTAGTCTGATCATTTAACAACTGCATTTTTTATTTGAATTTGAAGCACATCAGATAAGAAATAAAGTAGAAGTGAATATGTATGCAATGAATCCACCCACTCTGACAGTTAAACCTGAGGTGCTGGTTGTTAGAGAAATATTGACACAAAGTAATGTTGCTACAGAAACATGTATTAGAAAAACAAGTCAGAAAAATAAAGTGGTGATGAAAATAAGTGCATTTGACATCAAGCAATTCATCTCCTCATTTCATTAACATTTCTTCCATACTTCAGTTCTGCTGAGCACAATGATATCAAGCTTCTTCGTTATTCCCCTCATTAATGTTGAGTGTTAGCAGCTAGTGATAGTGCAAAGATTATCGTAGCAGAGGAAAATTTATCTTATCTCTGGCAAATTGAACGACTAACTCGGAAGCTTTCCCCTCTGGTCTCATTCTTCTCTGTTATGGTTATCCACAGACGAGACAGGCGTATTCTGGCTCTCCGTCAATGCCTTTTTGCTCTTCAGCTCATTGATGAACTGCTTAATGAGCTTAGCCTCAAAATCATTGCAACTCTTGGTCGTCAGGCATTCCTGGTCCGTTGGAAAGTAAGGATTCTTAAGGATTCTGCATAGACAAAGGGACACACATTCTTAGGAGTTTTCAAAAGCATTGACTTTGAAACATCATCCTTATTTCAATATGACTTAAAGGTCCAATGCAGCCATTTTTATCTCGATATCAAATAATTTCTGGGTGACAGTTAAGTACCTTACTTTGATTGTTTTCAAACAAAAATAGCTTCTTAGCAAAGGGCAATTTCTCAAGCAAGAATTTTGCTAGGATTGCCTGGGAGTGGTCTGAGTTGGGAGGGGAAAACTGAAAATGAGCTGTTATTGGCAGAGTGGTTTGGAATCTTCGTATTGGGCTATTAACTAATTTACTGCATGGTGATGTCACCAGACACGCCAAAAGTCTTTTCAAAAAGATCTTACAATAAAATATCATATATATTTTTTATAATAATATTCCAACCCCATAGTGTGGAAATGTATATAAAACACAGAAAAATCACGTTTTTGACTGCCCTGTGCCTTTTAAGACCTTACAACAGAATTAGAGGATGTTTTAGTGTTAAATATTCCACCTGTACAAGCTGTGCACCATCGCCTTTCTGTGGAGTTAAAGAGAACATTTACAAAAGATTTACAGAGGGGACTTGCTGTTGCAAAAGGCCAGCTTGTTCCCGCCAATGTAATCAAATCAAATCAAATCAAATCAAATCAAATTTATTTATATAGCCCTTCGTACATCAGCTGATATCTCAAAGTGCTGTACAGAAACCCAGCCTAAAACCCCAAACAGCAAGCAATGCAGGTGTAGAAGCACGGGTTGTCCATTTGTGTCTGGTGTCTGTACTGCACTTCTCATACAGACGACTTCTCCTGAAGAACACAAAATCATAGCCCTGTGTAATGAATTATAATAAAATATGGCAAATAATGATTTAAGAACCAAACATTTATATTTTAATTTCTTATTCCTTAAAGTTTTTTCTGTAGAAACAATTTTTTGTTGAAACTGTTTGTGTTTTATGTAAAGGCATAGCTTATTGTAGCATACTGAATATTTGTGCCAGAGGTTTTAGCTCATAGACATGTGATGTTACAGGAAAGAGTACCTCATTGCTCATGGGTTTACATTAACGCTTCCTCCTTTACTCTGGGCTACTGCAGCTGGACACTGCTTGGGCTCAACCTCCCTACTATATGAGGAAAACATATACAGTAACACAATAACTACTTACGCAATACCTTTAGAAAGACACAAAGTAAAGCCAATGTAATTATGGGTTGCGCAAAATGAGGCCATTCGCTCTGCCATAGCTTATTCGTAGCCAATAAAGTCTTTATCAGCAGCATAATTATTATTGCACACAGATCTGTGTTTTGCTCGGGACTCTTAACAGTTTTTTTTCTGTAGAATGTCTGTCAGTGCTCGCAGCGAGTTCAGCACAACAGCAGTCTAGTTATCGCTCCACTGGCTAGTAACGTTTTCAGCACATTGTGCTTTTTAGATATAGTGGAAAGATATGTCATGTGGAGAGAGAGATGTCAGATGGAAAGAGATGTCATTCATCTGTTTGAAATCCAAGTATCAAACCATGTCATCGTCAAGCTAGATTTACCTGGAGCAATTAATCAACATTGCAACATTGGTAAAAGTGGACCATGGTGCCCAAGTTTCCTTGATTGTATATATTTAATAGAATTTTACACACAATTCAATGAATGATGAAGGTTTCCATACCCGAAGCTGAGTAGAGAGCTGTTTGGATGAGGAGCAGCTGTTGCTCCCAACATCTTCCTCCTGAGAAACAGCGTATGAGAAGGCAGCTGGTAGACCATTCAGTATTACACAACCGTGTCAAGCTAGTCTCTGCCATAATTGTTCTGCTGATGGGAGAATGAGTACCATGATGTAACAGGTTAATACCCGGCATGTAAGCCTACTGTGTTTCAGTACGTTGTTACCATAAACTCAAACACGTATAATGAATATGAAGGCTCAATTCAGTTTCTACTCCCATAATGGCTTGCCTTCTTACCTGTCAGTGAGCAAAAGCAAAGTAGGACTCGTCTTGTTGTAGTTTTTGCCATGTTGTCAATGTTGTGTTTCTTTACTCAGCCTGAGTTGTAACCGCTGTTGGTGTATTAAATGACTGACTGGACTTTGGGGAGGGTTCAGAGTTGATGTAGCAGCTGACCAATTTCCCAGTCATGGGCCAGGCCGTTGCCTTGTTCTGAAATTTTGTAACAACCAGTGAGCTATTTTATTTGAGTCAGAATCTATTCATTTTTGTTAATACTGGAACAATTTCTCACAGAGATGACATTATGTTGGTTTTGGATTTTGGTTTTGGCAGATATTGACTGAACATGAGTTATATTCACTTTACACTGTACGTTAGAGTCAATTCCTTAACTGAGCTCATGGGGGCACTGTTACTGCATGTATTTTAAAACATTGTCAACCGATCACTTTACATTTGTCAATGCTGGAAGTTGCCATTAAAATGTTTAAATGTATGATAATGTTTCATTCTTTTTAGAAGAGACCACTTGTACATTTGACTTGAAAATACTATAATTTCTGTGTTACAATATATCAAGTAAACATGATTAAACTGTTTCACTGTAATTACCAATAAGAACAAGCAACGTAGATCTTTGCTTAATTACAGGTTAATTATGCTGCTAATACTGTTCCTCAGGGATGAGTATATTGTTGTTAGGGTATATTCATATTTGTTTGCAATATCAGGTGGACTTTTTTTCATATTTACTGGAGTTGAAGGAGTTGCAGTTCACATTGTTCACATTGCTCAATACAAGCACTAAAATGATTTAGTGGTTTATTGGTGTAATACTGACAGTGGGTGGATTATAATGCGTAGCATAAAGTACTCGTAACATGTATTGAGTGCTTTTGGCTTGTCCCATGAACATGTTGACCCCAATGAAAAGGGAGTTGACGAAGAGACAGCATAATAAGGTGTACAAAGGTGTACATGACAAAGGTGTACATACACATCTATGAAAAACAAGACACAGTGGTTCTATGTAGAACTTGGGACAACAATGTTGCAGGTTCACCCTCTAGACAATTAGTTATTTTGTTACAGTTGAGTAAATGTTGCCTTGCTTTTTCCGGCAATGATGCATAGACCTCGGCATGTTACTGTAAGATATCAAAGACCCATTTGTGTCTCTGCCTGCACATGGCCAAAGGGATCGGTTCAGTCCAAAAGCATGACTGGCTAAATAATTCATTATGGGTGGCATTCATTATGTATGGAGATGATCAGAGAAACATGAATTATTTAGAGTTTTGGAAAATAAATTGAGCTCATTAAGACAGAAAAGGGGTTTTCTTTGATTTCAGAAAAAAATGAAGTTATTCAAATGCAACATACAAGCTGTCGTCTTTGTCACACAAACTATCATCTTTTGACAGTTTACTATTTGACAATATATTTACTGCATTTACTGGCAATGCAATGCATTAATCTTTGTTTCATGGCATACTTTTGTTGTCTTGTAAATTGCAATCAGTATATTGTGTACCACATTTATGATAACAAATGCAAAAATAAACTGTAAATCACTGCAGACAGTGACTGTAGCACACATATAATTAGAATTCAAATTATATGGTTGGCCCATTCTATGAAAAGAGGCAGGCTGGATAAACAAAAAAAGTTATTGTCATAAAAATCTGATCATCCATTGCACAAACTGCTATGCCCCTATGACCGGTGTCAGTGCTGTGATGAATGGTTGGCGATAACAGGGTTGAACCTTTTCCAAATACCAATGACATTCTACCTGGATTCTACTCCTCCTTCATATTTATTGTATTAAATTACCGAAGTGTGAGAAAATGCAGCTCAGTTGTCAAATCATTCACACGGATGAATTCCTGTTTCCGAGACTGAGCTAATTGACATTCAAGCTGCTGACACCTATGGTTGAGATTATGTGTTGCGGCAAGTGGTAACACATTATTCGATAATAATGAATATTCCTTTTAATCGTTCTTCCGTTTTATTTTAAGATTGATTTCTTCCACACAGTCAAAAGTCTCAGTGTGCTTTTTCATCCCCAAAATATACAGTACATAAATATCTATAGTCTATCATGTCTACAAAATTGATTACCCTTTAATAAAAGCTTCTCTGTTCATGACTGGAATTAAGGAGGGGAAAATTGCCTGACCATGCTTTTGAGGCAGTTTTCTCAGAGCTTTTTAAAGGCAACTTGTAAGTAGGCTGTACTCATCTGTTTTTCTGTTTTGTTTCCACAAATTGACTCATCACAGAATCCACTTAAGGTGAAGGGGAAATAACACATTGAAAAAGAAGAGACTTGTCTTCAGCTTTTTTCTCAGCAAACACTCAGCACATACAGTTAGTCACCAGTATGCAGAAGATTAGAAATCACTTCAGAAACATGCACTTTACAAACGTACAAGCACTCCAAATCCTACATAATTACAGTCCTGGAAGCAAAGAAAGAAAGACAAGATAAAAGGAAATATCTCAATTTTTCAGTGTGAACACTGGCAGGCACTGGTAGGCACAGCTATCCATCGAGACCAGACTGACAGAGGCCTTCTGCCATAGCTGTTCACATTGAACCCGCATCCATTGTCTTCATGTCAAGTACTTACTGTAGAGTTGACTTTACGCAGCATATGTCATTGCCAATGGCGGAAATGTTAGAGGAGTTCATTGTTTTCCACAATCATATAGCTACTACTGCTGCCATAATTCAAGGTTTGTACAGACATTTCATTGCACAGTATGTCTTCATGTTTGTTTGTGCATGAGATAATGTTAGTGACGTCAACTGTGGCAGAACCTTGTCTCGTTCATGGAATATGTGTCCAGATCAGTAGTTTGTGGATTGATCCAAAGTGTTGTCTATCCTTGTTTACCTGGTGTTGGGGATTGCCAAGCATCTACTGGCTCATGATAATGGGTCTTCTATCATCTCAGTGCAATAAGAGCGTTTCATTGGCTAATATCCATGAGAATATTTATGCTAATGGGGGACTAAAAGGCTTTTCAGAATGATGTGGAAAAGTATCTTATATAGCTGACACCCTACTCTCCCTGCAGTGTGGCTGGAAGGTAGCACTAGTCCTAAAATTGGCTTTAGAAATATTTATTTTAGCTGAATGGGGAAACCTACAAAGTTAATGCCAATGTTAGCTTTGCAGTTAAAGTTTATTTTGAATGATTAATGACCCTGAACAATGCATAGTGATGCCGAAACGTTGGTGATTTACCCAATAAATGACAGCTATCAGACCTCAGGACTCCACCCACACGAGTTGCTGGCTCCAGGTGGTGGGGATGGCCGAGACGAGGCACCGAAGAGTCGTCTCCAGGTCCTAATTGCACGCTTTGACTGGCCGTTGGATTGGGGATGAAACCCATAGGACAGACTGGCCGACGACCAAATGAATGTGCAGAACGCCTTCCAGAACCGGGACGTGAACTGAGGACCACAGTCGGAAACCATGTCCACCGGAAGTCCATGGATCTGGAAGACGTGCTGCACCATGGCTGAAGGTAGCTTGGGGAGGGGAATGAAATAGGCAGCTTGGAAAACCTGTCCACCACCGTGAGGATAGTGGTGTTGCCATCAGACGGTGAGAGACCAGTGACGAAGCCCAGGGATATATGTGACCAGGGACAGTGAGGGACAGGAAGAGGTTGAAGGAGGCCAGCCGGAGCTTGCTGAGGAGACTTGTTCTGAGCAAAGACAATGTAGGCGGTGACGAACGCAGAGAAGTCCGGAACCATGGTGGGCCATCAAAAGTGTCCAGGGTCTGAGCCCATTCCAGGACCGGGAAGCCGGCAGCGTCGGGGACAAACATCCGGTTAGCCGGGCCACCCCTGGCTGGGAACGCTGTGCCTCACGAACAAGGTTCTCTATTCCCCAGATGAGGGTAGCCACCAGGCACAAGGTAGGAAGAATGATCTTGGGGTCAGAGGGTGTAGAAGCGTCAATAGCAGCGTGAAAGCGCTTCCGGCTTAACATTCTTAGACCCCGGGCGGTAGGAGATGGTGAAGTTGAACTGGGTGAACAACAGGGCCCATCGAGCTTGCCTGGAGTTTGGAGGTGCCGAGATATTCCAGGTTCTTGAGATCCGTCTACACTATGAATGGAAGTTCTGCCCCCTCTAACCACTGTCTCGACTCCTCCAAGGCCATCTTCACCGCGAGTATTTCTCGATTCCCCACATCATAATTCCTCTCCGTGGCATTAAGGCGATGGGAGAAGAAGGCGCAGGGATGCAGCTTAAGGTCCAGGTCAGAACGCTGGGACAGGATGGCCCCCACTCCGGCATCCGAAATGTATACCTCCACCACAATCTGACGGGACGGATCCAGATGGATCAATATGGGAGCTGTGGGGAAACGGTGCTTAAGGACTAGGTACGCCCGGTCAGCAGCTGGGGACCACATGAACGGGACCTTGGGAGAGGTGAGTGCTGACAGGGGAGAAGCCAGGATGCTGTTAACCACCGGATAAGATGGCAATAGAAATTGGCGAATCCTAAGAAACGTTGCAGCTGCACTCTGGACGTGGGTTGGGGCCAATCCACCACCGCTCTCTCCTTTCCCGGATCCACCTGCACATTCCCAGCAGTGATGATGTATTCAAGGAAGGAGATGGTGGAGCGATGGATCTCGCATTTTTCAGCTTTGACAAACAGCTGGTTCTCCAGGAGACACACTGAATACCTGGTGATGCCATTCGGAAGCCAGGATGCTGTTAACCACCGGATTTTGACGTGTTCTTGAGTCGAGCGGGAAAAGACGAGCATGTCGTTGAGGTAGATGAACACGACCGGGTCAACATATCCCGGAGAACGTCATTAACCAGGGCCTGGAACACAGCAGGAGCATTGGTCAAACCGAATGGCATCACCAGGTATTCAGTGTGTCCGCTAGCAGTGTTGAAATCTGTCTTCCACTCGTCACCTTCCCGTAGCCATACCAGGTGGTAGGCATCCCGCAGGTCTAACTTAGAGAAGATAGTGACACCCTGGAGCGGCTCGAAAGCGAGGCGATGAGTGGTAGCGGGTAGCGGTTCTTAACCGTGATGTCATTGAGGCCCCGGTAGTCGATGCATGGGTGCAGAGTTTTGTCCTTCTTCTCCACAAAGAAGAACCCTACATTGGCAGGGGAGGCAGAAGGACGGATAACCCCTGCAGCCAGGGAGTCCTCGATGTACATCTCCATAGCCTTGGTCTCCGGACCCGACAGTGAATACAGCCATCCCCGGGATGGTATAGTGCCCGGGAGAATGTCGATCCCGCAGTCATAGGGTCGATGTGGAGGAAGCGAAGTGGCCCGGGCCATACTGAAAACCTCTCAGAGATCCTGGTACTCCTCGGGAATGGCGGAGAGGTCCGAGGCTTCATCTGAGCCCACAGGAAGATGTCCCGGGGCAGGCTGAGCCGACTTCAGGCAATGAGCAGGGCGGAAAGGGCTCCAGCCCATGATAGTACCAGCAGTCCACTTGATAAAGGGATTGTGATGCTGGAGCCAAGAAAACCCCAATACCACGGGAACCTGAGGAGACTTGATGAGCATAAACTGTATAGACTCACTGTGGTTCCTGGACACAAGCAGGTGGATAGGAGTAGTATTGTGGGTTACGCTGCCTATAGAGAGCCCATCCAGTGCTCTAACATCCAGGGGACCTGAGAGGAGCTGAGTGGGGATGCCCAGCTCAGACACCAGGGTGGCGCCCATTAAACTCTCATAGGCCCCAAACTCTTCCAGGCTGAAACACACGCATATTGTTGTTCCCACAATGCAGTAGCCCAGGCAAGAGCCGTCCCAGACATTAGCAATATGAGATACGCTATCTTCGAGTGGTCCGGGGGGAAGGATGAGGGCTGCAACTTGAAGATGAGGGAACACTGGGAGAGAAACGCCCGTGAAGTGTTCTGGAGGAGGCATGCTGGATTTCCGGGAAGCCGGGGTGGGCTGGAGAGACCCCCTCTTGACAGCCGTGTTACCGGGGGGCTGGGAGGCTACTGTCGTGGCCGGCAGCTTCACAGATAATCCACAGAATTTCTCCATCACTGTATTCAAGACACTGTCATAGCGTTCTGCCAAGGTCTGGAATCCGTCCGGATAACTCCTCTTGTCTCCCAATGGTGGGAGGAGATGACGTTGTGGAGCTGGTCCGAGTCTGCTGGGTCAGTCATGGCCAGTTTGTACTATCAGACCTCAGGATAAGACCCAGATGCAGACCGTTTGATGTAACAGAAGTTTATTACAAAAACAAGGGGCAGGCAAATGACAGGTCAAGGGCAGGCAAAGGTCAGTAATCCAAAGCAGAGTCCGAAAGGTACAGAACAGCAGGCAGGCTCAGGGCCAGGGCAGCCAGGCAGAGGTCAGTAATCCAGGGCAGTGTCACAAGGTACAGAACGACAGGCTGGGTCAGGGCAGGCAGAAAAATGCTGGTAGGCTTGACGAGACAAGCAGAACTGGCAACAGACAAACAGAAAACACAGGTATAAATGCACGCTGGATAATGGGGAAAATGGGCGACATCTGGAGTGGGTGGAGACAAGCACAAGACACGTGAAACAGATCAGGATGTGACAACCTCAAGTTTATATATACAGTGCCTTGCGAAAGTATTCGGCCCCCTTGAACTTTGCGACCTTTTGCCACATTTCAGGCTTCAAACATAAAGATATAAAACTGAATTTTTTTGTGAAGAATCAACAACAAGTGGGACACAATCATGAAGTGGAACGACATTTATTGGATATTTCAAACTTTTTTAACAAATCAAAAACTGAAAAATTGGGCGTGCAAAATTATTCAGCCCCTTTACTTTCAGTGCAGCAAACTCTCTCCAGAAGTTCAGTGAGGATCTCCGAATGATCCAATGTTGACCTAAATGACTAATGATGATAAATACAATCCACCTGTGTGTAATCAAGTCTCCGTATAAATGCACCTGTACTGTGATAGTCTCAGAGGTCCGTCAAAAGCGCAGAGAGCATCATGAAGAACAAGGAACACACCAGGCAGGTCCGAGATACTGTTGTGAAGAAGTTTAAAGCCGGATTTGGATACAAAAAGATTTCCCAAGCTTTAAACATCCCAAGGAGCACTGTGCAAGCGATAATATTGAAATGGAAGGAGTATCAGACCACTGCAAATCTACCAAGACCTGGCCGTCCCTCTAAACATTCAGTTCATACAAGGAGAAGACTGATCAGAGATGCAGCCAAGAGGCCCATGATCACTCTGGATGAACTGCAGAGATCTACAGCTGAGGTGGGAGACTCTGTCCATAGGACAACAATCAGTCGTATATTGCACAAATCTGGCCTTTATGGAAGTGTGGCAAGAAGAAAGCCATTTCTTAAAGATATCCATAAAAAGTGTTGTTTAAAGTTTGCCACAAGCCACCTGGAAGACACACCAAACATGTGGAAGAAGGTGCTCTGGTCAGATGAAACCAAAATTGAACTTTTTGGCAACAATGCAAAACGTTATGTTTGGCGTAAAAGCAACACAGCTGAACACACCATCCCCACTGTCAAACATGGTGGTGGCAAAATCATGGTTTAGGCCTGCTTTTCTTCAGCAGGGACAGGGAAGATGGTTAAAATTGATGGGAAGATGGATGGAGCCAAATACAGGACCATTCTGGAAGAAAACCTGATGGAGTCTGCAAAAGACCTGAGACTGGGACGGAGATTTGTCTTCCAACAAGACAATGATTCAAAACATAAAGCAAAATCTACAATGGAATGGTTCAAAAATAAACATATCCAGGTGTTAGAATGGCCAAGTCAAAGTCCAGACCTGAATCCAATCGAGAATCTGTGGAAAGAACTGAAAACTGCTGTTCACAAATGCTCTCCATCCAACCTCACTGAGCTCGAGCTGTTTTGCAAGGAGGAATGGGAAAAAAATTCAGTCTCTCGATGTGCAAACCTGATAGAGACATACCCCAAGCGACTTACAGCTGGAATCGCAGCAAAAGGTGGCGCTACAAAGTATTAACTTAAGGGGGCTGAATAATTTTGCACGCCCAATTTTTCAGTTTTTGATTTGTTAAAAAAGTTTGAAATATCCAATAAATGTCGTTCCACTTCATGATTGTGTCCCACTTGTTGTTGATTCTTCACAAAAAAATACAGTTTTATATCTTTATGTTTGAAGCCTGAAATGTGGCAAAAGGTTGCAAAGTTCAAGGGGGCCGAATACTTTCGCAAGGCACTGTATGTAACAAATGTCTTTGGGTGAAAGAGAGGAGGACCAAGATGCAGCGTGATGATAATCCATATTTAATGGGAATACCACAGCCGAAAACTGTTGTCTTGATTAAAAACGCAGTAAAACTGGCCTTCTTTAGACTAGTTGAGTATCTCGAGCATCAGCATTTGTAGGTTTGATTACAGGCTCAAAATGGTCAGAAACAAAGAACTTTCTTCTGAAACTCGTCAGTCTATTCTTGTTCTGAGAAATGAAGGCTATTCCATGCGAGGAATTGTGTACTACTCCCTTCACCGAACAGCGCAAACTGGCTCTAAACAGAATAGAAAGAAGAATGGGACTCCCCAGTGCACAATTGAGCAAGAGGACAAGTATATTAGTGTCTACGCCTCACAACAGACGCCTCACAAGTCCTCAACTGGCAGCTTCATTAAATAGTACCCGCAAAACACCAGTCTCAACGTCAACAGTGAAGTGGCGACTCCTGGAGGCTGGCCATCTAGGCAGAGTTCCTCTGTACAGTGTCTGTGTTCTTTTGCCCATCTTCATCTTTTCTTTATATTGGCCAATCTGAGATATGTCTTTTTCTTTGCAACTCTGATAGAAGTCGCCTCTTCACTTTTGACGTTGAGACTGGTGTTTTGAAAACTACATTAATGTCACGACTTCCACCAAAGTCAGTTCCTCTCCTTGTTCGGGCGGCGTTCGGAGGTCGGCGTCACCGGTCTTCTAGCCATCGTCGATCCACTTTTCATTTTCCATTTGTTTTGTCTTGTTTTCCTACACACCTGGTTTTCATTTCCCTCATTAATTGTTGTGTATTTAACCCTCTGTTCCCCCATGTCTTTGTGTGGAATTGTTTGTTGTAAGTGCTTGTGCACATGTTTACTGGTGCGCGTCGGGTTTTTGTACCCATGTTGGTTATTTCTTTATGCCGTTGGTTTTGAAATTAAACTGCTCCGGCTATTACCTAGTTCTGCCCTCCTGCGTCTGACTTCCCTGCCACCAGTTACGCACCACTTACAATGAATTACTATAGTACTACAGTTTTATTTTACTACAGTATTTATAATATAGTTAACTGTAAATACTATAGTTAACTGTATATACTACAGTATACTACAGTAAATACTACGGTAAAGTCTGCAAAAACACTAAAGTGAACGCTAGACTTTTAGAAAAAAAGGTGCTATTTAGAACCTAAAACTGTTCTTCGGCTGTCTCCATAGGAGAACCCTTTGAATAACCCTTTTTGGTTCCATGTAGAACCATTTTGGTTCCAGGTATAAACCTTTTGGGTTCCAAGTAGAACTCTTTTCATAGAGAGAGAGGTTCTACGTGTAACCCAAAAGGGTTCTACCTAGAACCAAAACGGGTTCTACCTGGAACCAAAAAGGGTTCTGCTATGGACAGCTGAAGTTTCCTTTCGGAACCCTTTTTTCTAAGAGTGTATAGTATTTATACCATATTATACTATAGTATTAATTTATGTGAGATGAGGAAATGAGCATAAGTGTCACGTCCTGACCTTCGTTCCTTTTTTATTGAGTTATGGTGGGCATTCTATGTTTTGTTCTGGGTGTTCTATTTCTAGGTGTTTGGCCTGGTATGGTTCCCAATCAGAGGCAGCTGTCAATCGTTGTCTCTGATTGAGAACCATACTTAGGCAGCCTGTTTTCCCACTATGGGTTGTGGTTGTGGGTAGTTGTTTTCCGTTTCAGTGTTTGCACCATACCGGACTGTTTCGGTTTTCATTTATTCTCTTGTTCTTTTGTATTTAGTGTTCAGTTTATTAAAGGAAATATTAACACGTACCACGCTGCACCTTCTTCCACCAACGACAATCGTTACAATAAGAATACGGAATCCTATGAGGTCAGCTCCACAGGGGATTATTAATCCTGATAGGTGTTTATTTTGTCCAAATGTATTATGGGTATGTAGTGCAGAGCTTACTTATTTATTGTGCAATCATACATGTTTAATACCAATGTATGATGTAAACATGAATTGACCTAATTTCTAAATAAATCAAATGCAATCTTGGATGTGATGGGTTTTTTCTTCATATAATTGTACATTAACACAGTAAGAAATAGCATGGTGCTTGTCATGACCAAACCCTAAGTAAAAGATCGAAAAACAAATATGTATCTTTGAAAGACGATGCACTCCAGTGTCTATTTAATGCTCTTCTTCTTGTCACACTGCATCACTCAAGCTCCTTCATCTTCTCTCATAAAGCAGAGTTGGAATCTAATAAGGAAGAGACCTTAACAAGATTCTCTATCTCTTTCCTGGAATTTTAATGAGGCGTTGTGGTTTATTCAAATGAGTTCATGTATAGTAGTATAAAGATAAGAATTAAACCAATAACCAATAACCAATAACACACATCCTTGGAGGTAAAACAGTGCTGTGGGATTTATAGGGATGTGTTTCATCATTACAGGCTATGCACTTGACCACCCTGCTGCACAAGACTCAATGCTAACATGTGAAACATGTTGGTAACGAATAAAATTAAGTATACACTTTTTATCTCACATTATCAGCCAACTGAAACACATTAAATGCATATACACTGTATTGTGCAGTGATTTGAGATGTTACAAATTAATTATTTGTATAAAAAAACATGAGCTGGCGCACACACATACATTTTTTTAAATGTAGAGGTGCTGACTAATGGCGAATAAACTACAAGCTATATTGTCACACCCTGACCTTATTATTATTATTTTTTTTCGGTTAGGTCAGGGTGTGACATGGGTGATGTATGTGTTTTTTCTTATCTAGGGGTTAGGGGTTTTGTATGTTTATTGGGGTGTTCCCCTATCTAGGTGTTTTTGTACATCTATGGTTGCCTAGATTGGTTCTCAATTAGAGGCAGCTGTCTATCGTTGTCTTTGATTTTGAACCATATTTAGGCAGCCATATTCTGTGGGTATTTTGTAGGTGATTGTTCCTGTTCCAGTGTTCCAGTGTTCCAGTGTTTAGTGTTCACGTTACGGGACTGTTTCATCTTCATTCCTTTTGTCAGTTTGTTGTTTTTGTTCGGATGTTTAAATACTTCTTAGAGATAGGGGGCAGCATTTCCACTTTTGGATAAATAGCGTGCACAATTTCAACTTCCTGCTACTCATGCCCGGAATATATTATATGCATATGATTAGTAGGTGTGGATAGAAAACACTCTGAAGTTTCTAAAACTGGTTCAATCATGTCTGTGACTATAACAGAACTTATGTAGCAGGCAAAACCCCATCTTACAGTTCCTACGACTTCCACAGGATGTCACCAGTCTTTGGAATTGGGTTGAAGTTAATCATTGGTGAAACGAAGAAGAGGCACGTCCTGGAACAACGTTACACTGTTGAGAGTTACGCAAGAGGGAAAAAGGGGCATGTTTTGTTTACTTTCTCTATCGAATACAGTTTGCCCCGTCTACAATTTGATCGATTATTAACGTTTAAAAATACCTAAAGTTGTATTACAAAAGTGGCTTGAAATATTTTGGCAAAGTTTATAGGCAACTTTTGAAATATTTTGTAGTGATGTTGTGTTTTGGAAAGCTGTTTTTTTCTGGATCAAACCTGCTTTATAAATGGACATTTTGGGTATACATGGACGGAATTAATCGGAAAAAAGGACCAATTGCGATGTTTATGGGACATATTGGAGTGCCAACAAAGAAGCTCGTCAAAGGTAATGCATGTTTTATATTTTATTTCATTGTTTTGTGTAGCGCCGTCTACGCTAATTATTTTGTTTACAACTCGTTCAGGTGGTTCAGGGGGGGTGCATGCTATCAGATAATAGCTTCTCATGCTTTCGCCGAAAAGCATTTTAAAAATATGACATGTTGGCTGGATTCACAACGAGTGTAGCTTTAATTGAGTACCCTGCATGTGTGATTTAATGAAAGTTTGAGTTTTATCGCGTTTTATTTGAATTTGGCGCTATGCATTTCCCGAGGCTATTGGCCACACTATCCCTAAGAGGTTTTAACTTCTTATGGTATAGGGGACGGTTGCGTCCCACTTGGGCAAAAAACAGGGAAAATGCAGAGCGGAAAATAAATAAAAAATGATATAAAAATCTAACTTTCATTAAATCACACATGTAAGATACTCAATTAAAGCTACACTTGTTGTGAATCCAGCCATCGTGTCAGATTTTAAAAAGGCTTTTCGGCGAAAGCATAAGAAGCTATTATCTGATGATAGCCCAATAGTTAACAAAGAGGGTAGCATATTTCAACCCTGCAGACGCTACACAAAGCGCATAAATAAAATATAAACATGCATTACCTTTGACGAGCTTCTTTTGTTGGCACTCCAATATGTCCCATAAACATCACAATTGGTCCTTTTTTTCGATTAATTCCATCCACATATATCCAAATGTCCATTTATTTGACGCGTTTGATCCAGAAAAAAACAGCTTCCAAAAAACGCAACGTCACTACAAAATATTTCAAAAGTTGCCTATAAACTTTGCCAAAATATTTCAAACTACTTTTGTAATACAAATGTAGGTATTTTTAAACGTTAATAATCAATCAAATTGTAGATGGGTCTATCTGTGTTCAATACAGGAAGATAACAAAACATGCTACTTTTCATGTCTTGCGCAACTCTCAACAGTGTTACCCAGTTCCTAGATGGCCTACTTCTTCATTGCACAAATGAATAACCTCAACCAAATTCCAAAGACTGGTGACATCCAGTGGAAGCGGTAGGAACTGAACACAGGTTCCTAAGAAATATAATTTGCCAATGAGAAACCAGTGAACAGACAGAGACCAACAAAAAAATATTCTGAACGGTTAGTCCTCGGGGTTTTGCCTGCTACATAAGTTCTGTTATACTCACAGACATGATTCAAACAGTTTTAGAAACTTCAGAGTATTTCCTATCCAAATCTACTAAAAATATGCATATCTTATATTCCTGGATTGAGTACGTGAAAGTGAAAATGCTGCCCCCTATACCTTAAGAAGTTAACGATCAATTAACCTTTTATTAACTTGGATTATTTTACACAACACAGGATCAAATCAAATCAAATGTATTTATATAGCCCTTCGTACATCAGCTGATATCTCAAAGTGCTGTACAGAAACCCAGCCTAAAACCCCAAACAGCAAGGAATGCAGGTGTAGGAGCACGGTGGCTAGGAAAAACTCTCTAAAAAGGCCAAAACCTAGGAAGAATACTAGAGAGGAACCAGGCTATGTGGGGTGGCCAGTCCTCTTCTGGCTGTGCCGGGTGGAGATTATAACAGAACATGGCCAAGATGTTCAAATGTTCATAAATGACCAGCATGGTCCAATAATAATAAGGCAGAACAGTTGAAACTGGAGCAGCAGCACGGCCAGGTGGACTGGGGACAGCAAGGAGTCATCATGTCAGGTAGTCCTGAGGCAAGGTCCTAGGGCTCAGGTCCTCCGAGAGAGAGAAAGAAAGAGAGAATTAGAGAGAGCACACTTAAATTCACACAGGACACCGAATAGGACAGGAGAAGTACTCCAGATATAACAAACTGACCCTACCCCCCCTGACACATAAACTACTGCAGCATAAATACTGGAGGCTGAGACAGGAGGGGTCAGGAGACACTGTGGCCCCATCCGAGGACACCCCCGGACAGGGCCAAACAGGAAGGGGGGGCAACCCAGACAGGATGACCACATCAGTGACTCAACCCACTCAGGTGACGCACCCCTCCCAGGAACGGTATGAGAGAGAGCCAGTGACTCAGCCCCTGTAATAGGGTTAGAGGCAGAGAATCCCAGTGGAAAGAGGGGAACTGGCCAGGCAGAGACAGCAAGGGCGGTTCGTTGCTCCAGAGCCTTTTCGTTCACCTTCCCACTCCTGGGCCAGACTACACTCAATCATATGACCCACTGAACAGATGAGTCTTCAGTTAAGACTTAAAGGTTGAGACCGAGTTTGCGTCTCTGACATGGGTAGGCAGACCGTTCCATAAAAATGGAGTTCTATAGGAGAAAGCCCTGCCTCCAGCTGTTTGCTTAGAAATTCTAGGGACAATTAGGAGGCCTGAGTCTTGTGACCGTAGCGTACGTGTAGGTATGTACGGCAGGACCAAATCAGAGAGATAGGTAGGAGCAAGCCCATGTAATGCTTTGTAGGTTAGCAGTAAAACCTTGAAATCAGCCCTTGATTTGACAGGAAGCCAGTGTAGGGAGGCTAGCACTGGAGTAATATGATCAATTTTTTTGGTTCTAGTCAGGATTCTAGCAGCCGTATTTAGCACTAACTGAAGTTTATTTAGTGCTTTTTCCGGGTAGCCGGAAAGTAGAGCATTGCAGTAGTCTAACCTAGAAGTGACAAAAGCATGGATTAATTTTTCTGCATTATTTTTGGACAGAAAGTTTCAGATTTTTGCAATGTTACGTAGATGGAAAAAAGCTGTCCTTGAAATGGTCTTGATATGTTCTTTAAAAGAGAGATCAGTGTCCAGAGTAACGCCGAGGTCCTTCACAGTTTTATTTGAGACGACTGTACAACCATTAAGATTAATTGTCAGATTCAACAGAAGATCTCTTTGTTTCTTGGGACCTAGAACAAGCATCTCTGTTTTGTCCGAGTTTAAAAGTAGAAAGTTTGCAGCCCTCCACTTCCTTATGTCTGAAACACATGCTTCTAGCGAGGGCAATTTTGGGGCTTCACCATGTTTCATTGAAATGTACAGCTGTGTGTCATCCGCATAGCTGTGAAAGTTAACATTTATGTTTTCGAATGACATCCCCAAGAGGTAAAATATATAGTGAAAACAGTAGTGGTCCTAAAACGGAACCTTGAGGAACACCGAAATTTACAGTTGATTTGTCAGAGGACAAACCATTCACAGAGACAAACTGATATCTTTCCGACAGATAAGATCTAAACCAGGCCAGAACTTGTCCTTGTAGACCAATTTGGGTTTCCAATCTCTCCAAAAGAATGTGGTGATCGACGGTATCAAAAGCAGCACTAAGGTCTAGGAGCACGAGGACAGATGCAGAGCCTCGGTCTGATGCCATTAAAAGGTAATTTACCACCTTCACAAGTGCAGTCTCAGTGCTATGATGGGGTCTAAAACCAGACTGAAGCATTTCGTATACATTGTTTGTCTTCAGGAAGGCAGTGAGTTGCTGCGCAACAGCCTTTTCTAAAATATTTGAGAGGAATGGAAGATTCGATATAGGCCGATAGTTTTTTATATTTTCTGGGTCAAGGTTTGGCTTTTTCAAGAGAGGCTTTATTACTGCCATTTTTAGTGAGTTTGGTACACATCCGGTGGATAGAGAGCCGTTTATTATGTTCAACATAGGAGGGCCAAGCACAGGAAGCAGCTCTTTCAGTAGTTTAGTTGGAATAAAGTCCAGTATGCAGCTTGAAGGTTTAGAGGCCATGATTATTTTCATCATTGTGTCAAGTGATATAGTACTAAAACACTTGAGCGTCTCTCTTGATCCTAGGTCCTGGCAGAGTTGTGCAGACTCAGGACAACTGAGCTTTGAAGGAATACGCAGATTTAAAGAGGACTCCGTAATTTGCTTTCTAATAATCATGATCTTTTCCTCAAAGAAGTTCATGAATTTATCACTGCTAAAGTGAAAGCCATCCTCTCTTGGGGAATGCTGCTTTTTAGTTAGCTTTGCGACAGTATCAAAAAGGAATTTCGGATTGTTCTTATTTTCCTCAATTAAGTTAGAAAAATAGGACGATCGAGCAGCAGTAAGGGCTCTTCGGTACTGCACGGTACTGTCTTTCCAAGCTAGTCGGAAGACTTCCAGTTTGGTGTGGCGCCATTTCCGTTCCAATTTTCTGGAAGCTTGCTTCAGAGCTCGGGTATTTTCTGTGTACCAGGGAGCTAGTTTCTTATGCTGTTTCTTATGCTGTAGAGCTCATCACTCCCCCTAACTGGGAGGGGGCCAGAGACAATTATTCGATGCCGACACCTTTCTAGCTGATTTACACGCAGAAGCTATGTTGCGCTTGGTGATCTCTGACTGTTTCATCCTAACATCGTTGGTGCCGACGTGGATAACAATATCTCTATACTCTCTACACTCGCCAGTTTTAGCTTTAGCCAGCACCATCTTCAGATTAGCCTTAACGTCGGTAGCCCTGCCCCCTGGTAAACAGTGTATGATCGCTGGATGATTAGTTTTAAGTCTAATACTGCGGGTAATGGAGTCGCCAATGACTAGAGTTTTCAATTTGTCAGAGCTAATGGTGGGAAGCTTCGGCGTCTCAGACCCCGTAACGGGAGGAGTAGAGACAAGAGAAGGCTCGGCCTCTGACTCCGACTCGCTGCTTAATGGGGAAAACCGGTTGAAAGTTTCTGTCGGCTGAATGAGCGACACCGGTTGAGCATTCCTACAGCATTTCCTTCCAGAAACCGTGAGAAAGTTGTCCGGCTGCAGGGACTTTGCCAGGGGATTTATACTACTATCTGTACTTACTGGTGCAACAGATGCTGTTTCATCCTTTCTTACACTGAAATTACCCTTGCCTAACGATTGCGTCTGAAGCTGGGCTTGTAGCACAGCTATCCTCGCCGTAGGGCGATCGTTCTCCTGTATATTATGAGTGCCTATGTAGCTATTCCATTAAAAATCAGCCTTTTCCATCTACAATAGTAATTCACAACATTAACAATGTCTACACTGTATTTCTGATCAATTTGATGTTATTTTAATGGACTAAAAACAAAATGTGCTTTTCTTTTAAAAACAAGGGCATTTCTAAGTGACTTTTGAACGGTAGTGTAGGTTTCTCACTTATTGCGATATGGGGGAGGGGAATGTGCAAATGAAAGTATTTACTATAGTAAAAGCAGTGTAGTGTTTTTGTAGACTGTAGTGTTTTGCGGACATTACTGTAGTATTTACTGTAGTAATCCACAATATCCTACAACTGTCACGCCCTGACCTTAGTTCCTTTTTTTATGTCTCTATTTTGGTGAGTTGGGGTGGGCATTCTATGTTGTTTTTCTATGTTTTCTTTTCTATGCGTTTGGCCTGGTATGGTTCCCAATCAGAGGCAGCTGTCTATCGTTGTCTCTGATGGAGAACCATACTTAGGTAGCCTGTTCCCACCTGTGTTTGTGGGTAGTTTTTACTGTCATGCCCTGACCTTTGTTCCTTTTTTACAGTGCCTTGCGAAAGTATTCGGCCCCCTTGAACTTTGCAACCTTTTGCCACATTTCAGGCTTCAAACATAAAGATATAAAACTGTATTTTTTTGTGAAGAATCAACAACAAGTGGGACACAATCATGAAGTGGAATGACATTTATTGGATATTTAAAACTTTTTTAACAAATCAAAAACTGAAAAATTGGGCGTGCAAAATTATTCAGCCCCTTTACTTTCAGTGCAGCAAACTCTCTCCAGAAGTTCAGTGAGGATCTCTGAATGATCCAATGTTGACCTAAATTACTAATGATGATAAATACAATCCACCTGTGTGTAATCAAGTCTCCGTATAAATGCACCTGCACTGTGATAGTCTCAGAGGTCCGTCAAAAGCGCAGAGAGCATCATGAAGAACAAGGAACACACCAGGCAGGTCCGAGATACTGTTGTGAAGAAGTTTAAAGCCGGATTTGGATACAAAAAGATTTCCCAAGCTTTAAACATCCCAAGGAGCACTGTGCAAGTGATAATATTGAAATGGAAGGAGTATCAGACCACTGCAAATCTACCAAGACCTGGCCGTCCCTCTAAACTTTCAGCTCATACAAGGAGAAGACTGATCAGAGATGCAGCCAAGAGGCCCATGATCACTCTGGATGAACTGCAGAGATCTACAGCTGAGGTGGGAGACTCTGTCCATAGGACAACAATCAGTCGTATATTGCACAAATCTGGCCTTTATGGAAGAGTGGCAAGAAGAAAGCCATTTCTTAAAGATATCCATAAAAAGTGTCGTTTAAAGTTTGCCACAAGCCACCTGGGAGACACACCAAACATGTGGAAGAAGGTGCTCTGGTCAGATGAAACCAAAATTGAACTTTTTGGCAACAATGCAAAACGTTATGTTTGGCGTAAAAGCAACACAGCTGAACACACCATCCCCACTGTCAAACATGGTGGTGGCAGCATCATGGTTTGGGCCTGCTTTTCTTCAGCAGGGACAGGGAAGATGGTTAAAATTGATGGGAAGATGGATGGAGCCAAATACAGGACCATTCTGGAAGAAAACCTGATGGAGTCTGCAAAAGACCTGAGACTGGGACGGAGATTTGTCTTCCAACAAGACAATGATCCAAAACATAAAGCAAAATCTACAATGGAATGGTTAAAAAATAAACATATCCAGGTGTTAGAATGGCCAAGTCAAAGTCCAGACCTGAATCCAATTGAGAATCTGTGGAAAGAACTGAAAACTGCTGTTCACAAATGCTCTCCATCCAACCTCACTGAGCTCGAGCTGTTTTGCAAGGAGGAATGGGAAAAGATTTCAGTCTCTCGATGTGCAAAACTGATAGAGACATACCCCAAGCAACTTACAGCTGTAATCGCAGCAAAAGGTGGCGCTACAAAGTATTAACTTAAGGGGGCTGAATAATTTTGCACGCCCAATTTTTCAGTTTTTGATTTGTTAAAAAAGTTTGAAATATCCAATAAATGTCGTTCCACTTCATGATTGTGTCCCACTTGTTGTTGATTCTTCACAAAAAAATACTGTTTTATATCTTTATGTTTGAAGCCTGAAATGTGGCAAAAGGTCGCAAAGTTCAAGGGGGCCGAATACTTTCGCAAGGCACTGTATGTCTCTATTTTGGTTTGGTCGGGCGTGAGTTGGGGTGGGCATTCTATTTTGTTTTTCTATGTTTTATTTTCTATGCATTTGGCCTGGTATGGTTCCCAATCAGAGGCAGCTGTCTATCGCTGTCTCTGATTGAGAACCATACTTAGGTAGCCTTAGGTAGCCTATTCCCTGTTTGTGGGTAGTTGTTTCCTGTTTTGTCACCTGATAGGACTGTTTCGTTTTTTAGTTGTTTCACCTTTGTTATTTTGTGTTCAGATGCATAAAGTTAACATGGACACGTACCACGCTGCATTTTGGTCCGATACTTCATATTCCTCATCAGACAAGGACGAGAATCGTTACAACAACATTTAATAGTAAGTACTACTCATGATCGAGGGATACTACTGTGTGAAGAATAACATCCTACAGTTTACTACAGAATTATATAGTAAGTACTGTAGTATTCTATAGTGAACTGTAGTATTTTTTCATGTGGGATATGCCTGCTGTACCTACAGATGTAGCATGTTAATTTGATCACCCTGTTGCAGGAAAACTGTCCTGCAATTCATGAAATGTAAAACCTTTGAGGTCAAAAGGGCTTCTGAAGTTCAGAATTTCCATTTTTAAATTTCAGACTTGATTTTCCCTTACGAAAAATGTATCAACCCCTAAAATATTGTCCATTAATTATAGCATAATTATTCACATTTCCTGTTGCTGCAAGATTATTTTCCTGCTGTAGCAAACTAGCGCAAATTAAGATCCTGCATTTGCAGATGCAAGTGGTTTTATACACTTTGCTAATATTGAGTTGCACCCTCTTTTGCCCTCAGAACAGCCTCAATTCATCAGGGCATGGACTCTACAAGGTGTCGAAAGCATTCCACAGGGATGCTGGCCCATGTTGACTCCAATGCTTCCCAAAGTTGTGTCAAGTTGGTTGGATGTCCTTTGGGTGGTGAACCATTCTTGATACACACAGGAAACTGTTAAGTGTGGAAAAAAACAGTATCGTTGCTCAAACCGGTGTGTCCGGCACCTACTACCATACCCTAGTTCAAAGGCACTTAAATATTTTGTCTTGCCCATTCACCCTCTGAGTGGCATACATATACAATCAATGTATCAATTGTCTCAAGGCTTAAAAATCCTTCTCTAACCTGCATTCACCTGGTCAGTCTATGTCATGGAAAGGGCAGGAGTTCCTAATTCTTCAGAATGAATAGATCCTTATCTGGAGGTATTAGATGAAAGGGATCTGGTGGGTTGTAATGATCAGTGGGTTAACATGCTGTGAGGTAATGGAGGAGGATTATAATGTCTTGGAGGAACCACACTGTCTGTCAGACATTAAAAACCCAGTCCCCTGAGGAAATCAGAGGTGACTAACACCCGCATTAAGTACCAGATTCACAATATGCATGGAAGATATGTTCCTAATCAGGGAGTTAATGACCTGCATTATTTCTGATGAATTGTAATGAACCTTAGCACAATGGAAGTAGCAAATGGACTGACACATTAACTCTGGTGTTCTACCAACCAGATGTGTTGAGTGGGCATGCCATGTAGACAGAGGAACTCACTTGAGAGATGGATTGCTAGAGGGAAGAAGGGGGATAGGAATGGAAAGAAAAAAGGTAAAGGGAAAGAAAGATAAGGAGATTAGGAGTGGCAGTAAGAACATAGAAAAGTGAGTGAAGAGGATGGGGCACAACACTGGTTACATAACTTACTCTAATAGGGGCTAGCATGGCCTGCTAATGGATAGGGGAGCGTTGATTCAACATGAATTTGCCTTGAAGGCTGGAGAAAAAATGTCTGGGAGAGAGAGAGACAGAGGGAGGGAGACATAGGGGCAGAGAGAGAGAGAGAGATGGACAGACTGAGACGTACATAGGACCAGACAGAGAGACCGAGAGATAGACTACATAGGGGCAGACAGAGAGAGAGAGAGATGGATGGATGGAGTGAGGGAGACATAGGGGCAGACAGAGAGAGATGGACTGAGGGAGGGAGATGTAGGGGCATATAGAGTTAGAGATGGACAGAGACATATGTATTGGCAGACAGAGAGAGAGTGATGGATGGACAGAGACATACGTTAGGGCAGACAGATAGAGAGAGATGGATGGACAGAGACATACTGTACGTTGGGGCAGACAGAAAGAGAGAGAGATGGACTGAGGGAGGGAGACGTAGGGGCAGACAGAGAGAGAGAGCGATGGATGGGGATCAAAACTAAAGACTCCTGGCACATCAGTGAGGAAGGAAAACACAAACACCAATCTATAAAAACAGTCATTACTATTGAATTAGATGTCTGTACAGAGGGCATAAAAGAAAGGAGAAAGCTTGTGAGAGAGGATGGCTTGTCAGAAGGGGAGCACCTATAGGGTTCATTGTGGGGAATTTTTGTGTGGTTTGCTTGCCTGCGAGACAGTGCTGAGGCGTGGCCAGGCATCTGTAAAAGGGCATTAATCTGCCAAACATTGGCCACAGCTGGAGCATCCTCAGATGTCTCCTGCTTAGATGGATGTGCTTGAGGACATCGTCTGCCGCAATCCTCACTCTCCTCTGTCGTTATTTATAGTCAGAGCTCTTAACAGAGGGAGAACATGTGCAGAAATCCTCCGAGGGTCCAACATAGCCCTAGTTACACTGTTACAACAATGGTTACAAAGTATTTGAAGTTTTAAAAAGCTTTTTGACCGGTCTGCTTACAACTGATGTGAACTGGCTGTAGCATAGCTATATTTGTTTGTCTAAGTGCTTTTTCTTAGTTTTTGCTATGTGTGAGTCATTCTTTACCCCTGTTGTTATTGTGGATATTTTGGATTACATGCTGCAGAACTGAGAAGGTTACATGCTGCCAGGGCAGGGCCAGGTCCCAACACATTTTAGAATGACTGTCTCTGCCAGCTTTTAGTCACCACTGGAGCTTGTTCAAGTTGTATGTTGAACGGTTTGAAAGTCAGCTACACTACACGGTGCTCTTGAATGTCTTATGTAAGTAAGCATTTCACGGTAAAGTCTACACCTGTTGTATTTGGTGCATGTGGCAAATAAAATGTTATTTGATTTGGAGTCTCATCAAGCAGTTAAATCAACTGGGCTCTGCACTAATGACATTTCACCATTGCCTTGCTCTTACTAATCAAATCAGATCAAAATGTATTTGTCACGTGTGCCGAATACAACAGCCTTACCGTAAAGTGCTTACTTACAAGCCCTTAATGATGATTTCATGAAGTAACTTGGTGGTTATTTTTGCTCTCTTGCCCCCAAACTTGAGTCACATACAACTAACATTAGCATATGACTCAAAACACCAGCAGGCAACTGTGAGGTTTAGCATTTTACTCTCTGTGAAAATGTGCAAGGTGGCAAAAGACCAGTGAACTGCGTGTCAGACACGATTTGGCTCATACGTGAAGGAGCATGGGAGAGAAAATACCTGCTGGCACTTTAACACCAGTGCACCTCACCAGAACCTTCGTTAAGCTCGTCACAGAGTTGCATTCATTATTTTTAAATGTCACTGTTGTCCCCTGTTGTATTTACACCCTGTCACCGCCTCAGGACACAAACAGAAATGGCTTTTAGTCTCTCTCTCAACTTCTCCAATAATATCTGGGGGATTTCTGCAGAACTTTGTATGGAACATACAGAGCCTTATGAGCAGCACACTGCCACTTCCACGCTTGGATTCTCTGGTACTTTTTAATACATTTTAGCCGGTAGTTCTGAAAGTAGCACCCACGAGCCAAAAGTGGTCTCCGAAAATTCTGTACTACATCACATACTGTATGTGCAGATACAGTACAGTGGCAAGAAAAAGTATATGAACCCTTTGGAATTACCTGGATTTCTGCATAAATTAGTCATAACATTACATCTGATCTTCATCTAAGTCACAACAATAGACAAACATAGTGTGCTTAAACTAAAAACACACACATTATTGTATTTTTCTTGTCTATATTGAATACATCATTTAAACATTCACAGTGTAGGTTGGAAAAAGTATGTGAACCCCAGGCTAATGACTTCTCCAAAAGCTAATTGGAGTCAGGAGTCAGCTAACCTGGAGTCCAAGCAATGAGACAAGATTGGAGATGTTGGTTAGAGCTGCCCTGCACTATAAAAAACACTCACAAAATTTGAGTTTACTATTCACAAGAGGCATTGCCTGATGTGAACAGTGCCTCGAACAAAAGAGGTCTCAGAAGACCTAAGATAAAGAATTGTTGACTTGCATAAAGCTGGAAAGGGTTACAAAAGTATCTCTAAAAGCCTTGATGTTGATCAGTCCACGGTAAGACAAATTATCTATAAATGGAGAAAGTTCAGCACTGTTGCTACTCTCCCCAGGAGTGGCCGTCCTGCAAAGATGACTGCAAGAACACAGTGCAGAATGCTCAGTGAGGTTAAGAAGAATCCTGGAGTGTCAGCTAAAGACAAATCTCTAGAACTTGCTAACATCTCTGTTGACGAGTCTACAAAACGTAAAACACTAAACAAGAATGGTGTTCATGGGAGGACACCATGGAAGAAGCCACTGCTGTCAAAAAAAACAAAACAACGTCTGAAGTTCGCAAAAGAGCACCTGGATGTTCCACAGCGCTTCTGACAAAATGTTTGTGGACAGATTAAACTAAAGTTGAGTTGTTTGGAAGGAACACACAACTCTATGTGTGGAGAAAAAAAGGCACAGCACACCAACATCAAAACCTTACCCCGACTGTAAAGTATGGTGGAGAGAGCATCATGGTTTGGGGCTGCTTTGCTGCCCCAGGGCCTGGACAGCTTGCTATCATCGACGGAAAAATGAATTCCCAAGTTTATCAAGACTTTTGCTGTAGAATTTAAGGCTATCTGTCCGCCAATTGAAGCTCAACAGAAGTTGGGTGATGCAACAAGACAACGACCCAAAACACAGAACTAAGTCAACAACAGAATGGCTTCAACAGAAGAAAATACGCCTTCTGGAGAGGCTCAGTCAGAGTCCTGAGCTCAACTTGATTTAAAATGCTGTGGCATGGCCTCTAGAGCGGTTCACACCAGACATCCTAAGAATATTGCTGAACTGAAACAGTTTTGTAAAGATGAATGGTCCAAAATTCCTCCTGACTGTTGTGCAGGTCTGATCCGCAACTACAGAAGACATTTGGTTGAGGTTATTGCTGCCAATGGAGGGTCAACCAGTTATTAAATCCAATGATACACATACTTTTCCCACTGTGAATGTTTACACTCTGTGTTAAATAAAGATTTAAAAACGTATAATTGTTTGTGTGTTATTAGTTTAAGCAGACTGTTTTGTCTATTGTTGTGACTTAGATGAAGATTAGATCAAATTTTATGACCAATTAATGCAGAAATCCAGGTAATTCCAAAGAATTCACATATTTTTCTCGCCACTGTATGTGCACAGAGTCACTGTTCTCTCTCGTTCTGCTGCATGTGATTCTTGCTAGCTGTCACTCAAAAGGCGAGGGGGGGGGGGGGGGGGGTAGTAAAATGGCGCAGCATCTCTTCCAGACAACAGTCACTTTCAATCTAGGGACTTCATGTCTAATTGAGGTAAAACAGTAATTTCGCTCATAGATGATGCATGTATGACCTACACATTGACACATCCAGTTTAAAGCAGGAGGTTTAAAAAATACTTACTTGCTAGTCACCAAAGTACCAGGCAGGTCTTTAACAAGAAATATTTAGGTATTTTTTATAAGAACTCAAGACCACATGCCCCAATCTGTCTCAGCTAATAACAGTATGTGTGGGTGGACAATCTGATTCGGTACTGAAGCTATTCACTTGTGAAAGAGTGTGGACGGCAGTTACATGGAGGCATTTAGCCTATACTGTAAAAAAAGAACGGTATGTTACTCAGTAGTCTCTGGATGCTCTATGTGACTATCCATGTAAGCAGTTTAGAATGGGACTCAATATGTTGGCTCTAGTCCTTCTACTTTACGTGTCTGGAGAAGCTCCAACGGTTATGACATCTCAGCCTGCGTTTACACATACGCAGCCCAATTCTGATATTCTTTCCACTAATTGGTCTTTTGACCAATCACATCAGATATTTTTCAAAGCTGATCTGATTGGCCAAAAGACCAACTAATGAAAAAAGATCCGAATTTGGCTGCCTGTTTAAACACAGCCTGAGGTGTCATGACCGTTGGAGCTTCTCCAGACACGTAAAGTAGAAGGACTAGAGCCAACATCTTGTTGAGAGCACAGCGCGTGCTAATCTAACATTTCCATGCGTTATATTTAGGCCCCTCCAACACACTTAAAAGAGGATGACAACAGTTTGGATGTCTGGTGCACTCAACTCTAATTTGATTGTACTAGTAGTGGGTATCCACTGCCAATACCCAGGGATGCAGATGAGCAGTGTGCCTTTATAAATTATGTTTGTGGCTCAATTAAGTGCTCAGTAGGGCTTCTTTAAAAAGTAAAAGAACAAATTACAGTGGGCAGTTTTAGAGAGAAATTAATTAGTGTTAATGGTAATGTGTGATTTCTTTGTGGGGGCAATTACATTGTACTTAATATTTAATTATTTTAACTGTTATTGATTTTCTTCTAAGTACAGTGCCTTCAGAAAATATTCATACCCCTTGACTTATTCCACATGTTGTTGTGTTACAGCCTGAATTCAAAATGGATTTTGTCCCTCACACATCTTCTTTAAATTTAACCAGGCAAGTCAGTTAAGAACAAGTTCCTATTTACAATGACAGCCTAGGAACAGTGGGTTAACTACCTTGTTCGGGGGTAAAACAACAGATTTTTACCTTGTCAGCTCGGGGATTCGATCTATTCGGTTACTGGTCACTCTAACCACTAGGCTACCTGCCGCCCCGAGAAAACACACAAACCCCATAATGACAAAGTGAAAACTTGATTTTAGATTCTCTTAAATATGTATTGAAAATTAAATACAGAAATATCTTTTTAACATAAGTATTCACACCCCTAAGTCAATACTTTGTAGAAGCACCTTTGGCAGTGCTAACAGCTGTGAGTCTTTCTGGGTCTTTAAGAGCTCACCACACCTGAATTGTACACCATTTGCAGATTATTCTTTTCAAATTTATTCAAGCTCTGTCAAATTGGTTGTTGATCATTGTTAGACAACCATTTTCAGATCTTGCCTTAGATTTTCAAGTAGATTTAAGTCAAAACTGTAACTCGGCTACTCAGGAACATTCACTGTCTTCTTGGTAAGCAACTACAGTGTAGATTTGGCCTTGTGTTTTAGGTTATTGTCTTGCTGAAAGGTACATTTGTCCCCCAGCGTCTGTTGGAAATCAGACTGAACCAGGTTTTCCTCTAGGATTTTGACGGTACTTAGCTCCATTCCATTAATTTTTTTATCCTAAAAAATTCCTCAGTCTTTAATGATTGCAAGCATACCCATAACATGATGCAGCCACCACTATGCTTGAAAATATGGAGAGTGGTACTCAGTAAGGTGCTATATTGGATTTGCCCCAAACATAACCCCTTGTATTCAGGACAAATAGTTCATTGCTTTGCCAAATGTTTTGCAGTATTACCTCAGTGCCTTGTTGCAAACAGGATGCATGTTTTGCAATTTTTTATGCTGTACAGGCTTTCTTCTTTTCACTCTGTCAATTAGTATTGTGGAATAACTCAAATGTTGTTGATCGATCCTCAGTTGTCTCCTATCACAGCCAATCAACTCTGTAACTGTTTTAAAGTCACCATTGGCCTTATGGTGAAATCCTTGAGCGGTTTCCTTCTTCTCCGTCAACTGAGTTAGAAGGACGCCTGTGTCTTTGTAGTGACTGGGTGTATTGATACACCATCCAAAGTGTAATTAATAACTTCACCATGCTCAAAGGGATATTCAATGTCTGTTTTTTTACCCATTTACCAATAGGTGCCTTTCTTTGCGAGGCATTGGAAAACATCCCTGGTCTTTGTGGTTGAATCTGTGTTTGAAATTCACTGCTTGACTGAGGGACTTAATAGATAATTGAGTGTGTGGGGTACAGAGATGTTTTAATATTTTTTTTATATAACCTTTATTTAACTACACAAGTCACAAGTCATCTTGCAGGTAGTCATTCAAAAAATCACGTAAAACACTATTATTGCACACAGAGTGAGTCCATGCAACTTATTATGTGACTTGTTAAGTAAATGTTTACTCCTGAATTTATTTAGGCTTGCCATAACAAAGGGGTTGAATACTTATTGACTTTTTGTAAAAAAAAAAACATAATAATAATTTCACTTTGACATTATGGGGTATTGTGTGTAGAGGGCCAGTGACAAACAAATCTCAATTTAATCAATTTTCAATTCAAACTGTAACACAATAAAATGTGGAAAATGTCAGAGGTTGGACTACTTTCTGAAGGCACTGTATGTCTTTATCAAAATATCTCTAAAGTAATTTGAATTGAGAACCTTATGATTGAATTTCTCTGTGGGCTATCAGGAATAATAGGTATTGTCTTTACTTTAATGTACTCTTGAGTGTGTTAGTGTGCATTTGTGTGTGTGTGTGTGTGTGTGACTGACCATTCACACCAATACAGATCTACAGTATCTGATGTATTTGTGTGAGTGTAAATCATTAAATAGAGGAGCACAGTGATTCTGACCCTTTGCTCTGTTTGATAGCCCAGGCACATGTTAAAGATAAGCCCTCTGGGGAACATCTCGCCAAACGTGGGCAGATAGTCAGACTTCTTTAGATGCCTAGTTGCCTAGTCAGACTCCTTTAGCTGCCTAGGGGATAGGAGAATTCTCCTGTGACATCTACGCTGTGGAACTGAAACTCCTGAACCCACAAGGGAACCTGACATCCTGATGCCGTGTGAGGTCCTTCTGTCTGTCCAGCCATGTCTGATTCACTATAGCAGGGAGGGAGAGAGGGAGGGAGGGAGAAAGAGAAAGGGAGAGAGTGAGAGAAAGGACTTGTGAAGTCCTGAAGTAAGTCATTTCACAGTTGGAATGAGAGGCTAAAAATGTCTGTGCAGCTGCAGTGTGAGACAGAGGTGGGGGAGGGTATTGCAGTGCTGCTGTGCCGTCTTCAGGGAGCAGGCGTTGCCAGTGAGAGAACAGAACAGATTGTCTTGGATTAGCTGGTGTTCTCCAGGAAAATAAGGAACTGCAGCCTCCCTGTGTTGTGGTCATAAAGATGTAGGATCTTAATTGATTTACTTTGTTGTTGCTGAGAATTTTGCTGCACAGCAGGAAATGCAAACTTGTAGTGTATTTAAGTTTAAAAAGGCTTCCAAAGTTACATTTCCACTTAGAAATGTCTGACTTGGTTTTCCCTAAACACAAATGTATAAACCCATACGGAAGTGTCCATATAATCCACATAATAATTCAAATGTTCTGCTGCTGCAGGATTATTTTCCTGCTGTAGCAAACTGGCTTAAATTAAGATCCTACATCTGTATCAGATAGACTGGAGATAGGCTTTGAGGATGGGATGTTGTGTCAGTCCCCAGAGAATTGAGTAGAAGGGACTGCATTATGTAACCCATGTGAAGTGTATTGGCCTACTGTCTGTTCTCAGAAGAATAGGAGGTGCCTCTGAAATCTGAGGTACAGGTATTGAATGTACTCTACCGCAGCCATAACTCCCTTCAATGGTGTAGCCTATTGCATGATGCACAGTGTTTGAACCCAGTTGAATGTCTAGCCCAAGGGGAAGCAACTAGATTCAGCCGCGGGCTGTTTTACATCGAAGCAAATGGTCGGGGGGGACAGAATTATAATACACTTTACACTGAAAATTGACCAAAACTAAGCCCCCTAAAATATTGTATTTGAAAATAACACTATTTTCATACCTTGATTTTATTGAGACACAATCAGCTGTCTCTTCTTTATTAGTGGGAATAAATTAAACACGTTTTGCTGAATTCCTAGTGATTCTGCAGTCTTTTTTTACACCACAAAATATTATAAAAATATATATATAATATTAATAATATTTTTTTTACTAACAACTTTGTGGGGCCAAAGAAATCTTCCTGGTCTAGCCGATATCCATTTCCTTTCATGTCCATTTTTTTGCCCTGTTTCAGAATCAATTTCACCATTCATGTCTTCATTATCAACTCATGGATGTGCCCAACTCTCCCTCACAATCCCTCTTAGTCTCTGCTTGTGATTAGACCTTTTAATAATGAAATAGTGACCCCCATCAGCCAAACATCTACTGTCTCAGCAAGTCAATTTATGAAGCCCAGGTGGGACAGCCCAGGTGGGACAGCCCAGGTGGGACAGCCCAGGTGGGACAGCCCAGGTGGGACAGCCCAGGACTGAGAGTGCCCCTCCTACTTCCTCCTTTCATTCGGTCTTATCTGGGCTATTTCATTTCTCAGTAGTTGGGATGGAATAAACTCAGACAATAACTGTGCCACTTTCAGAGCTTTGTTGTATTCAAAGAACTGAACATTATTTATAATGATTTTACACATCTATACTTAATATACTATTTGAAATACTATTTGAAATACTATTGGCATTCACAAGCTGAAGAGGGTAAACAACTATGATAATGCAGTAATGGACTGGAACAAATAAGTGCTGTTTTAGAATATATTCTTAATGATCTTTTAGGCTGTTTTCTAATCTTGTTTATAGCTAGAATGACAGGGTAGATTGTATTATAGTTGGGAGAGCCCTTTGCTATGAAACCTTGTAGGGAATAGGCCTATAATTGATTAATATGGATATGTATGAAAAGCAGCTCACTACTATGAAATGCATATCTTTTGGCATATTGGTCGAGCTATTATTTTACCATCACAAAGCTTTATACACTTTCAGTCTGTCTTCCCAATCATAGATTCCTTCAGCTGTATCACACTGGTATAATACCATTCCTCGTTATTACTGTAGCTAGAGTAAAACGCATAGAGTGGGCTGTATTGGATTCAGCGAGTTGATGAGCCAAAACCGAGTTTCATTTTCCTCCAGCAACTCGGTAGCTGGTGGTAAAGTTGGCAGAAACTTTAGAGAGGAGATATGATCAGCACAGCTCCTGAACCGTGCCAGTCTCTGTGGACAGAAACAAAAGATTTACCACGCTGCCAATGCCAAAGGAGATTCATATGCATTGTAATAATAGTCTTGTCACCTCAACTCCCTCGTAACCCATGCAGCTATAGCTTTTTGTGGATTGGTGTACAGTATCTCCTGTGGACTAAAATGATAATGCGGTTCGTTGCAGTATCTTCTGTGGACTAAAATGATTATGTACAGTATCTCCTGTGGACTAAAATGATAATGTGCAGTATCTCCTGTGGGCTAACATGATAATGTACAGTATCTCCTGTGGACTAAAATTATTATGTACAGTATCTCCTGTGGGCTAACATGATAATGTACAGTATCTCCTGTGGACTAAAATGATAATGTACAGTATCTCCTGTGGACTATAAATGATAATGCACAGTATCTCCTTTGGACTAAAATTATAATGTACAGTATCTCTGTGGGCTAAAATCATTATGTACAGTATCTCCTGTGGACTAACATGGCAATGTACAGTATCTCCTGTGGACTATACACGATAATGTACAGTATCTTCTGTGGACTAAAATGATAATGTACAATATCACCTGTGTAATCTCTCTTTTGCCGAATATATCAAGACTGTTTCAAGGACAGCTTTTTTCCATCTACGTAACATTGCAAAAACCAGAAACTTTCTGTCCAAAAATGATGCAGAAAAATGTATCCATGCTTTTGTTACTTCTAGGTTAGACTACTGCAATGCTCTACTTTCCGGCTACCCGGATAAAGCACTAAATAAACTTCAGTTAGTGCTAAATACGGCTGCTAGAATCCTGACTAGAACCAAAAATTTGATCATATTACTCCAGTGCTAGCCTCCCTACACTGGCTTCCTGTCAAGGCAAGGGCTGATTTCAAGATTTTACTGCTAACCTACAAAGCATTACATGGGCTTGCTCCTACCTATCTCTCTGATTTGGTCCTGCTGTACATACCTACACGTACGCTACGGTCACAAGACACAGGCCTCCTAATTGTCCCTATAATTTCTAAGCAAACAGCTGAAGGCAGGGCTTTCTCCTATAGAGCTCCATTTTTATGGAATGGTCTGCATACCCATGTGAGAGACACAAACTCGGTCTCAACCTTTAAATCTTTACTGAAGACTCATCTCTTCAGTGGGTTATGTGATTGAGTGTAGTCTGGCCCAGGAGTGTGAAGGTGAACAGAAAGGCTCTGGAGCAACGAACCGCCCTTGCTGTCTCTGCCTGGCCGGTTCCCCTCTTTCCACTGGGATTCTTTGTCTCTAACCCTATTACAGGGGCTGAGTCACTGGCTTACTGGTGCTCTTTCATGCTGTCCCTAGGAGGGGTGCGTCACTTGAGTGGGTTGAGTCACTGACGTGATCTTCCTGTCTGGGTTGGCGCCCCCCCGTTGGGTTGTGCCGTGGCGGAGATCTTTGTGGGCTATACTCGGCCTTGTCTCAGGATGGTAAGTTGGTGGTTGAAGATATCCCTCTAGTGGTGTGGGGGCTGTGCTTTGGCAAAGTGGGTGGGGTTATATCCTTCCTGTTTGGCCCTGTCCGGGGGTATCATCGGATGGGGCCACAGTGTCTCCTGACCCCTCCTGTCTCAGCCTCCAGTATTTATGCTGCAGTAGTTAATGTGTCGGGGGCTAGGGTCAGTTTGTTATATCTGGAGTACTTCTCCTGTCTTATCCGGTGTCCTGTGTGAATTTAAGTATGCTCTCTCTAATTATCTCTTTCTTTCTCTCTCTCGGAGGACCTGAGCCCTAGGACCATGCCTCAGGACTACCTGGCATGATGACTCCTTGCTGTCCCCATTCCACCTGGCCGTGCTGCTGCTCCAGTTTCAACTGTTCTGCCTGCGGCTATGGAATTCTACCCTGTTCACCGGACGTGCTGCCTGTCCCAGACCTATTATTTGACCATGCTGGCCATTTATGAACATTTGAACATCTTGGCCATGTTCTGTTATAATCTCACCCCGGCACAGCCAGAAGAGGACTGGCCACCCCTCATAGCCTGGTTCCTCTCTAGGGTTCTTCCTAGGTTTTGGCCTTTCTAGGGAGTTTTTCCTAGCCAACGTGCTTCAACACCTGCATTGCTTGCTGTTTGGGGTTTTAGACTGGGTTTCTGTACAGCACTTTGAGATATCAGCTGATGTACGAAGGGCTATATAAATACATTTGATTTGATTTGGACTAAAATGATAATGTATTGCATATTCTGTGGACTAAAATGATAATGTACAATATCCCTTGTGGACTAAAATGATAATGTACAGTATCTCTTCTGGACTAACATGATAATTTACAGTATCTCATGTGGACTAATAGGATAATGTACATTATCTACTGTGGACTAAAATTATAATGTACAGTATCTCCTGGGGACTAACATGATAATTTACAGTATCTCATGTGGACTAATAGGATAATGTACAGTATCTACTGTGGACTAACATGAACATGTACAGAATCTCCTGTGGACTGTTTTATTATCTTCAGTTTCATGGACTTGCTCATAGGCAATATGCAAAACACAACCTAACTATCTCTTCCCTTGTGCCGGCCATTGTGTCTAAATGACTCTTGTCAGTTTGAATTTGATTTGATTAGCGGGAAACGGCCGGGGACATGGCGTTGATGAGAGGTAGGCTGGAACTGGATCCTCCGCCACCACCACAGACTTTGATCCAGTGTCCCCTCACTGTCCGCGGCAGGAGCCAGACTGAGCACATTTGGCACAGTCCTTAGGATTATATAGATATGTACTTGATGGAGCCTCAGGACCTGGCATAGTGGGCTTAACCCCTTGCTTCTCTGGTAGAAATACACCAAGTCAGGAGCTCAGCTCACAACTGTCCCTTCCTTACCAGGGCTGTAGTGCAGAGCCTCCTTTTGCATCATGCTTACTTAATCTACCCCTCTGTAACAACCCACCGTTAGATTTTATCACGATCATAAAGCAGTTAGATTCAGATAGACAGTGCTTTAGTGGTTTATAGTGAACTCCAATGCTTTTGTAAGAGCAGACATTAAACGTGTAGGATAGGGGTGGTTGTTTTAACACCCGACCCTGTCACAGGTCTCCTTCCTTCCATTACAGTGCTGATACAATGCACTAATCACCCCGCCAATAAATCAATCCGTCAGTCAATAGCGATTACTTTGAATTAAGCCACCCGCTATCCCTGGGAAACAGCTGACACATTCATAAAAGCAGCTTTCATTAGTGTGTATCGACCAAGCCATCATGAGCCATGCTGAAAAACCTGCCCTGTGCTCACAGGAAGCTGGGAGGGCGGTAGAGAGAGAGATAGAGATAGATGGGGGAGGGTGGTGGAGAAAGAAAACCACAGTTCAGGCAAATAAATCATAGGAGCGAATAAATATTGTCTCTGCCAGAATCTCTTCAATTTATCCCCCTTTAATGAGTGAGAAGGTGGGGGCTCGGGACGGCGGGGGACGACAGGAGGATGTCAGCCTAAAAAATTTGCTCTCTACGGCAGAGAACTAGTGCATCAATGTGGGTCACATGTAAATCACACCACTGGATATACAAACTGCTATCCCACTGGGGCAGACTCTGGCTGTGAGGATGCATCATTTCAGCATGCGTACAAGAATTTCTCTCACCGTTTATTTGCAACGCCACTGGTTCACTTAAACAAGCAAGGCTTTGGCCAAAGAACACTTTGCAGTGTTTGTCCAGTAGATGGTGGTGGTGGTACAGCCAGCTTGTCCGGACAGTGAGAGTAGCCTACAATATGTGTGGCACTGAGCCAGCCTCTTCAGAATCCCAGCCCCCTCTGTGCTCTTCAACCAGACCTCGCTGTTTACCTTCACTCTTCACAAAATCATTGAGAAATTGATCACTGAAAAGCGCTGTAAAACCTGTCGGTGAGCATAATGGCTCTTGTGGTTTTGCTTTGTTTTTTGGGTGTGTGTCATTGAGTGAAGCTTGTTCTAGTTCATCCCGCTTAGTGTTTACAGCCAGACCAATGAATCCAAACTGAACAAGCTGAAGATGGAGAGGCCAAACTACAGAATAAACTGATAAACATTAGGGCTCACACAGTAGTGATAAGAGTTAATGAGCTTATTTTTTGTCATGTATCACCTTGCCTTGAAAAGCATTTGTACACAGCAAATGCTTCAGTGTTGAATCAACACTCACAGTATTACATTTATCGCTGGGCATATGGGTACACACTTTTCAGCGTTAAATTAACTCTCTGTTTAGTGCTGAAGCTGTTACACTTTGTCATTATTAGGGAATTAACACTTTTAGTGTCATGCAGTAACACCTATAGTATTTTTTAACACTAAGAAGGGTGTATAGTTTGCACCAATGGTGATGCAATAGCACCTCATATAGTATTTTGAACTATTATTCCAAGAGATCCATATCTCTTGACAAGGTTGCTCAGTGTCGGGTTAAAGACGTTAGAATATTATTTACAACTCTTTACTATCACGTGCTCTTGTGCAAACATTTACAAGGAGCTGACCGTGGACTACAGGAAAAGGCGGGCCGAACAGGCCCCCATTAACATTGACGGGGCTGCGGTGGAGCAGGTCGAGAGCTTCAAGTTCCTTGGTGTCCACATCACCAACGCACTATCATGGTCCAAACACACCAAGACAGTCATGAAGAGGGCACGACAAGACCTGGTTGTTGAATTCGTTCCCTTTTGATCTTGTGGCCTTCACCAGGTGAGTTCCTAGGCAAATGTTATCATGGTCCTGTGCGGCTCAGTTGGTTGAGCATGGTGCTTGCAAAACCATGATTGTGGGTGTGATTCCCACGGGGGGGACCCATATGAAGATGTATGAAATCACTTCTGTAAGTTGCTCTGAATAGGAGTGTCTGCTAAAATGACATAAATGAAACATTTACTCTTTATTACATATCTCATTAGGCCTTATTTCCATGCCTAGTTCTACCTTAATACAGTGGCCTGAAACTTGTTGTTTACAGGCCACTAGTGATGTTACATCTGATACCGGAGCTCTGAGCCATGCGTCAAAGTCACTAGGCAGCTAACTTCGAAGCAGTGTACTGATGCGTGTATCACTTTATCAGAAGTACGCCATCAGTGACGTCCGAAGCGTCGTTTGATCAAGAGCTTTTTCAAACCGTGCGATACAAATTGAGAGATCCCACTGATTTCGTCATGGTTTCGCTGCTTTCTTTGATTAAGCTGCTTTCATACACCAACCTCTACTGGACACCATACTTATAAATATAGTTAGGATTTAGTGCAAGCATCTTCACCTGACTGGGTGGCTTAGCAGGTTGAGTAGGGAGCTAAGGAAAATTCAGGAACATAAGGGTGTGAGGTAGAATCCCACTGAAAATACTTTATTTTGAAAAATGTTTTACGCGAAACCACACTTTCTGCACTGTTGTTCAAATTATTTGTTTTATTTAGTATAGTATAAGCTTCTGTCTTAAGCATCCTAAATAATACCATAGAATCCATTCTTGAAAAATAGTTTTAAAAAAGGAAGCACGATCTAAGACCTAAACCTGGTAGTCCAACTAAGCTATTTAAGCTAACAATTTACTGCTGAGATCTGATAATCACACATAGCTATTTATGGCTGGAAAGCCTTAATGCTTAAGGAAGTTTTGTTTCCATATCACTAGGGACTACCTAAACCATTTATTCTGGAGCAACCATTTTAGTAATGGGTGAAATAAATATATCAACTGATTGGATTAGTTTATCTTTGAGTAGCATACGATTAATCAATAAATGTACATGCAAAAACAGAGATGATAAAAACTATTCTAAAATATCTACCTGCAGTAGAGCATGCTGGGAAATATGATAATGATGGCTGTGGTTTTAATGGGAATATTTTACTCTCCAGAGAGTAATGCTGACACAATCACACTCTCACACTAAACTCTGGTTATTAGCACTGCGGTTATTTTACACCAATGGGTGTTAATTGAACTTATAGAGTTAATCAACACTATAAATGTTACAATGAAAAATCAACACTAGGTAACACTGGCCAATTTGCTGTGTACTTCCCCTTTCTAGAGCCTTTCCCCTTTCAAGAGCATGGGAAGTGTCTTCTCTTTGCTGAAAGACAATCTGCAGTGTTCTACCAGTCTTCTAGAGCCTGGATAGTGTTCTACCAGTCTTCTAGAGCATGGCTAGTGTTCTACCAGTCTTCTAGAGCATGGATAGTGTTCTACCAGTCTTCAAGAGCATGGATAGTGTTCTACCAGTCTTCAAGAGCATGGATAGTGTTCTACCAGTCTTCTAGAGTATGGATAGTGTTCTACCAGTCTTCTAGAGCATGGATAGTGTTCTACCAGTCTTCTAGAGCATGGATAGTGTTCTACTAGGCTGACAGAGAATCGGTAGTGTTCCACTAGGCTGACATGGATAGTGTTTCCCTTTTCTGATAGAGCAGCTCCCTCTCTGCTATAGTATACTGCAGTGTACATGAGGAAAGGCAAGCTATTTGTACTGCAAATGGCAAGATAATGACCTGTTTTTCTTCCTCCGTCTTTAAGAATATTGTGAGCCTCACACCGCAAGGACACCTCTGCACTCATCATTATGGATATCCCTAATTATGATAGATGTGTCAGCAAGCTGGCGCAAGCACCTTTACCGTGTTCCTGTGTGTGAGTGTAGGTGAGAGTCTGAACTGTGTGGGGCTCATAATGTTGTGTAATACACACTTGGCAATGACACAGTCCTCAAGTTTTGAAGACAATGGACAGAATCTATTCCACCACCTGCTTCTCTTCATTATAACAATGGCCAGAGTTCAGCTCCAGACGAGCATTATCACTTCTGTCTCGATTTTCTCTCCGTCCTCCCCTACTTCCCTCTTTCCTCCCCTCGGTATGCCCATCACGTATTCAATTACTCCTGACTTGATTACATACTTAAAATGCGACATTGAAGGGCAAATGGCTACTTACTTGCCAAAGGAAATCTATTCTAGTCCCACTTACAATGCTGTTGATATCTCTTGGCTTAGGTTTTTTATTGTGCCTCGACGGTTTTGTCTTATTTTAGACTGTTAAAAGATGGGGGCAGGTATTTGTGTTTGTGTATTAGAGCATTAAGGATAGTATTTATTTATTTTATCTCTCTGGGTACACCTGATAATCTACAATGGACTGTGGACAATCATATTGTCAGCCATTAAAGATGACCTGTCAGATGACATAACAAAGTGTTCTATTGGAGATCTGTAAACACCATCAATTAAACTGGGACCGCACTGACACATGATTAATCTGAACCCAGTTTAAAAAGAAAAGTGGAATAACTTAATATCAGCTTTTCCTATATGTTGAACGATGACAGTGTGAGACACAAACATCATATTTTACTACAGGCATAGCTCATTCTCAAGGTGTACCTCAACATTTCTATTCATTATTTTTCAGTGTCAATTAGGAACATTACCTAGACTGACCAGGTGAATCCAGGTGAACCTATGATCCTTTATTGATGTCACCTGTTAAAACCACTTCAGTTAGTGTAAATGATGGGGAGGTGACAGGTTAAATAATGATTTTTAAGCATGAGACAATTGAGACATGGACTGAATATTAGGAAGGTATTCTTATTGTTTCATTCACTCAATGTATATCATATTGTGTACACATAATGGAAATATGTTTTTTTCAATAATGGCAACATTCTTAGTTCTACGGGACAAAAACACACTTGAATAATGGGCAATAAATAAAGAACTCCTGCACGAACAAGGTAGTGAACTGGTACATCACAAATGTTTCCGTTAACATTTTCCTCGTTGTGGTCATGTTCCAGTAAATGAGGCGTGACTGGTGCAGTGACTAAGAGAGGCATGACTGGCTGGTTCGTTAGTCGAGGAGGGGAGGCAGCAGTGTTGGTGGTTCAAACCAAGTAGCTGCACTTTATTCAGAATAACTATCACATTCTAACATGTGTGCTATTCCTAATCCATCACTCTTCAAACTGGCTGAGTCCCAGTGACAGACACAGACAGACACAAACTCCAGAAGAGCAAGCACCCACTAAGACAGCAATTCAATGCATTTCAGATCATCTTAAACCTGTCCTATTGAAATAGAGTTTTAAGTGTTTTGAAGCTAAAGGTCATTCTAAATCCCAGTCATAATTTTGCATAGGGACAATATCCTTGATAAATGCAGGCTTGGAAGGAATCTGCAATTATCAATTGGCATCCCCATGCAGCCTCTTCCTACTTCATCCTATCACATCTGGTTCTTCCGCTCTGTTCCCAATGCTAGCTCTTCCTCAACCGGCAGAGAGCCATTGTCCTTATCACACAGCAATCACTGTGCTCCGACTTCACTTCTCAGCCCAGCCCAGACAGCTGAACATTTGTGGACCCTTGAATATCCTCGGAACCTCCAGCAGAGTGGCTGATTGTCTGATCTGTTTGTAGTTCAGACCTTACAATGAAATGCTTACTTACGAGCCCCTGAACAACAATGCAGTTAAAAAAAAATACGAATAAGAAATAAAAGTAACAATTAATTAAAGAGCAGCAGTAAAATAATGATAGCGAGACTATATACAGGGGGTACCGGTACAGAGTCAATGTGTGGGGCACCGGTTAGTTGAGGTAGTATGTACATGTGGGTAGAGTTCTTAACCTCTTGGATCTCTAGGGGCGCTATTTCATTTTTGGATAAAAAACGTTCCCGTTTTAAGCGCAATATTTTGTCACGAAAAGATGCTCGACTATGCATATTATTGACCGTTTTGGAAAGAAAACACTCTGAAGTTTCAGAATCTGCAAAGATATTGTCTGTAAGTGCCCCAGAACTCATTCTACAGGCGAAACCAAGATGATACGTCAACCAGGAAATGAGCAGAATCTCTGAAGCTCTGTTTTCCATTGTCTCCTTATATGGCTGTGATTGCGCAAGGAATGAGCCTACACTTTCTGTCGTTTCCCCAAGGTGTTTGCAGCATTGTGACGTATTTGTAGGCATATCATTGGAAGACTGACCATAAGAGACTACATTTTCCAAGTGTCCGCCTGGTGTCCCTGCGTCGAAATTGGAGCGCAAAGCCAGGTCCAATTATTTTTCCATTTGAGAGCAAGGAGAAACCAGGCTTCCACGAAGGATATATCATCGAAGAGATATGTGGAAAAACACCTTGAGGATTGATTCTAAACCACGTTTGCCATGTTTCAGTCGATATTATGGAGTTAATTTGGAAAAAAGTTAGCGTTTTGAGGGCTGAATTTTCGTTTTTTTTTTTTTTTTTTTTTTTTTTTTTTTTTGGTAGCCAAATGTGATGTACAAAACGGAGCTATTTCTAATACACAAAGAATCTTTTTGGAAGAACTGAGCATCTGCTATCTAACTGAGAGTCTCCTCATTGAAAACATCAGAAGTTCTTCAAAGGTAAGTTATTTTATTTGAAGGCTTTACTTGTTTTTGTGATAGTTGCCTGCTAAATGCTAACGCTAATGCTAACGCTAAATGCTATGCTAGCTAGCTACTGTTACACAAATGATTGTTTTCCTATGGTTGAAAAGCATATTTTGAAAATCTGAGATGACAGTGTTGTTAACAAAAGGCTAAGCTTGAGAGATAGTATATTTATTTTATTTCATTTGCGATTTTCATGAATAGTTAACGTTGCGTTATGGTAATGAGCTTAGGTCTATAAATAGAATCCCGGATCCGGGTTTGGTCGTCGCAACAGGTTAAAGTGACTATGTATAGATGATAACAACAGAGAGTAGTAGCGGTGTAAAATGGGGGGAGCTTGGGGGTAGAAGCTGTTTAGAAGCCTCTTGGACCTAGACTTGCTCTGGTATCGCTTGCCATGTGGTAGCAGAGAGAACAGTCTATGACTAGGGTGGCTGGAGTCTTTGACAAGTTCTAGGGCCTTCCTCTGACGCCGCCTGGTATAGAGGTTCTGGATGGCAGGGAGCTTGGCTGGGCCGTTCGCACTATCCTTTGTAGTACCTTGCGGTCAGAGGACGAGCGGTTGCCATACCAGGCAGTGATGCAACCAGTCAGGATGCTCTCGGTGGTGCAGCTGTAGAACCTTTTGAGGATCTGAGGACCTATGCCAAATCTTTTCAGTCTGTCGTGCCCTCTTCACGACTGTCTTGGTGTGCTTGGACCATGTTAGTTTGTTGGTGATGTGGACACCAAGAACTTGAAGCTCTCAACCTGCTCCACTGCAGCCCTGTCGATGAGAATGGGGGTGTGCTCGGTCCTATTTTTCCTGTAGTCCACAATCATCTCCTTTGTCTTGATCAGTTTGAGGGCGAGGTTGTTGTCCTGGCACCACACGACCAGGTCTCTGACCTCCTCCCTATAGGTTGTCTTGTCGTTGTCGGTGATCAGGCCTTCCACTGTTGTGTCATCGGTTGGAGCCGGATGCTAGAGCTGCCGCTTTCAAGGAGCAGGACCCACTAAGAAATCCCACTATGCCCTCCTACGAACCATCAAACAGGCAAAGCGTCAATACAGGACAACGTGTACGTGTGTGTGTGTACTTATATGTTTGTGTGGTGTGCAAGATAAGGAGAGGGTTTGTGCATAATATGTGAGGAGGGAACAAGGAGACAGCTGCGTTCGTACACTAAAGTATAAGAGTGTGTGCATTTGCCTGAAACTGTACGTATATCCTTTTTATTCCATGGAAAGAGCCATGCTGTGTGTCCTTTTTGTGTGAGGAGTTGTATTCCTGCTGGGTGTGATGAGTACTTTCCTCCCAGATCCAGATATTCCCCATCCAATACCTGAGATTCCCAGCCTACGGTGGTCCATGTCACTCTGACTTAGCACTCAAACAGAACTACATAAATGTTCCCAGCAGCAACGCGGAAAACCGGGATCTTTCCGTTTGAGTGGCTCTACAGAGTGTCTGTTCAGTATAGGCCAGGGTTTCCCAAACTCGGTCCTGAGGCCCAACCTGGGTCCACGTCTTGGTTTTTGTCCTAGCACTACACAGGATTTGGGGGGGGGGGGGGGACTACTAGCTACATCAGATGGCTCCAGGCTCCAAGGGGTTCAATAACAAAAGCTACAGTGTCTGGTGTGATGAAAATCAGTCACAGAAATGTCTTCTAACATTGCCTGGTGGATACAGAAAACAGATGGCCATATGGCAAATTCAATCAGTTTTCACAAATTAAATACATTTAATTATTTATTTTCAACATATAGTTATCAAATAGTAATTTGTCCTTGGCTTAATCACAGGCACTGAAAGTACTGTATTTCTGTTTAACAGTAACTCTTAACCACTATAAGAATTATTGGTACCATTATAGCAAGGCATGCTGGCAACCAGATTCAACTATGAGAATATGTGATGTCAGGCTGCATTTAGAAGGAAAATGGGGGGGGGGTTATAGTTGCACAGTTTTGTTTCTCTTCCAAGTGTCCCAGGTTGAGTGTGAGTAGTTATTATTCCAGCCCACCCCTGACTGGGTAACTCTGGGTAAACTTGGTTCAATTGGACAACTGCAGGTCACTGAGGTAGCATAAGAGGCAGTCATTCTGATTGGCTGTTTTACCCCAATTTGGTTTGGGTTTCTAGTGTCCACTCTAATAAGACACAGGATGTGACCTGAAAACATGTGCAACGCAATTAATTCCTCAATATCATTGAGTGGTTCAGAATTTTTGACACCCATCAGCATTTTAAGAGTTTTTAAGTACGTTTTGAACTTCACCTCCATTTGGTAGGCAGGGGCTTTTAGGTAAAACGATTCAACACTTATAGAGTAATTGCAGACGTTTCAGAATCTTTTTAAACACATCCTTTTGAATTGCAGTTCAAAAGAACATAATTGTGCCAGTTTCTCAACCAAATTAGCTGAATCGTAATGGTCACCTTGTAAGAACTGGTATAAGCTATACCATTCCTTTTATGGTGGGTGCCACTCATATCGCTCTGAAATCATTTGACTCTATCTTGTCTTACAGACCTTGGCACTGAAAACAGACCTTGGCACTACTCAAGGTGTGTATTTTTGAGGTGTGTCACAAAGGCTTCTTTAGACAAACACAGTGGCCCTCTGCAATGCAGTGGTCCATCATCGTTCCTATAGAATGGTTGGGTCTGGGAAGATCTGTGCTCCATCAGGAATTTGTTTGGTGTTCCCAGGTGGGCACTGTGATGGATGATCCAAATCAATACAAAAGCCCTGTCATCACTGAAACATTCCAATGTACTTATGCAGTGTATCAGTTGGAGCAAGAGGGTAGAGGTAGAGAAAGCAGAGAAAAGAGTGACGATGTTGTTGGAGAATTTTAGCATCCTTGATATCAATCGGAGTGGACACTGGCATGTTAAGGTCAAACAACACATTCTGTTTTTCTCCTCTAATTGCTCTGTCCTGATCCAAACCCAACAACACATTTGAAATACTTTATATGAATAGACAAACACACGCACACACACACACAGTTTCAAATCCCCTGGGCTGGATTTTCACACCAGGAAATAAATATACAGTTGAAGTCGGAAGTTTACATACACTTAGGTTGGAGTCATTAAAACTAGTTTTTCAACCACTCCATAAATGTCTTGTTAACAAACTATAGTTTTGGCAAGTCGGTTAGGACATCTACTTTGTGCATGACACAGATCATTTCTTCCACAATTGTTTACAGACAGATTATTTCGCATATAATTCACTGTATCACAATTCCAGTGGGTCAGAAGTTTACATACAGTAACTTGACTGTTCCTTTAACCTCTCTGGGATATTCGGGACGTTAGCGTCCCACCTCAACAACAGCCAGTGAAATTGCAGGGCGCCAAATTCAAAACAACAGAAATCCCATAATTAATATTCCTCAAACATACAAGTATTTTACACCATTTTAAAGATAAACTTGCTGTAAATACAGCCACAGTGTTCGATTTCAAAAAGGCTTTACGAAAGCACACCAAACGATTAGGTTAAGTCAGAACCTAGTCACAGAAAAACACCAATTTTTCTAGCCAAAGAGAGGAGTCACGAAAAGCAGAAATAGAGATAAAATGAATCACTAACCTTTGATGATCTTCATCGGATGACACTCATAGGACTTCATGTTACACAATACATGTATGTTTCGTTCGATAAAGTTCATATTTATATCCAAAAATCTCAGTTTACAATGCGCGTTATGTTCAGTAGTTCCAAAACATCTGATGATTTTGCAGAGAGCCACATCAATTTACAGAAATACTCATAATAAACATTGCTAAAAGATACAAGTGTTATGCAAATAATTTTAGATCCACTTCTCCTTAATGCAACCGCTGTGACAGATTTCAAAAAAACTCGATGAAAAAAACACACTATGCAATAATCTGAGTACGGCTCTCAGACACAAAAACAAGCCATTCAGATACACGCCATGTTGTGGAGTCAACATAAGTCAGAAATAGCATTATAAATATTCACTTATCTTTGATGATCTTCATCAGAATGCACTCCCGGGAATCCCAGTTCCACAAACATTTTTTGTTTTGTTCGATAAAGTCCATCATTTATGTCCAAATCCTTCCTTTTTGTTCGCAGGTTTAGTAAACAAATCCAAACTCAAGGCGCGGGCAAGTCCAGGCGAAAGTTCAGAAGAAAAGACTGTAACGATTGTCGTTGGAATGAGGTGAGGACCAAGGTGCAGCGTTGTGCAGTGTTCATATTTTAAATATTTTAATGAACACTGAAAACAAAACAATAAACAACCAACGAACAGTCCTCCTGTAAGGTGCAACACAACACTAAACAGAAAATAACCACCCACAAAACACAATGGAAAACAGGCTACCTAAATATGGTTCTCAATCAGGGACAACAATTGACAGCTGCCTCTGATTGAGAACCATACCAGGCCAAACACAGAAATAGAATATCATAGACAACCCACCCAACTCACGCCCTGACCATTCTAAAACAAAAGACAAAAGAAAGTAACTAAGGTCAGAACGTGACAGTACCCCCCCCAAAGGTATGCACTCCGGCCGCAAGACCTGAACCTATAGGGGAGGGTCTGGGTGGGTGTCTGTCCGCGGTGGCAGCTCTGGCGCGGTACGTGGACCCCACTCCACCATAGTCTTTCTCCGCCTCCTTAACCGCCTCCGTGGCCTCTTAAGAGTGGCAACCCTCGCCGCCAACCTTGGACTGGGGACCCTAGCCACGGGTCGCGAATGGACGGGAGATTCCGGCAGCGCCGGACAGGCGGGAGACTCCGGCAGCTCCAGACAGGCGGGAGACTCTGGCAGCTCCGGAGTGAAGGGCGATTCTGGCATCGCCGGTGTGACATGCGGCTCTGGCAGCTCCTGGCTGACTAGCGGCTCTGGCAGCTCCTGGCTGACTGACGGCTCTGGCAGCTCCTGGCTGACTGATGGCTCAGGACAGACTGGCGACTCTGGCAGCTCAGGACAGATTGGCGGCTCTGGCAGCTCAGGACAGACTGGCGGCTCTGGCAGCTCAGGACAGACGGGAGACTCTGGCAGTGTTGGGCAGGAGGAAGGCTCTGGCAGCGCTGGACAGGCGGGAGCACCTGTGGGGAGAAGACGGAGAGACAGCCTGGTGTGGGGCGCTGCCACCGGAGGGCTGGTGCGTGGAGGTGGCACCAGATAGACCAGACCGTGAAGGCGCACTGGAGCTCTTGAGCACCGAGCCTGACCAACCTTACCTGGTTGAATGCTCCCCGTAGCCAGGCCAGGGCGGCGAGGTGGAATAGCCCGCACTGGGCTGTGCTGGCAAACCGCGGACACCATGCGTAAGGCTGGTGCCATGTACACCGGCCCGAGGAGACGCACTGGAGACTAGATGCGCTGAGCCGGCACCTGGCTCGATGCTCACTCTAGCCCGGCTGATACGAGGTGCTGCAATGTACCGCACCGGGCTATGCACGCGCACCGGGGACACCGTGCGCTCCACCGCATAACACGGTGCCTTCCCAGTCCCTCTCGCTCTCCGGTAAGCACAGGAAGTTGGCGCAGGTCTCCTACCTGACTTCGCCACACTCCCCGTGTGCCCCCCCAATACATTTTTGGGGCTGCCTATCGGGCTTCCAGCTGCGCTGCCGTGCTGCCTCCTCATAACACCGCCTCTCGACTTTTGCTGCCTCCAGCTCAGCCTTGGGGCGGCAATATTCTCCAGCCTGTGTCCATGGTCCCTTGCCTTCCAGAATCTCCTCCCATGTCCAGGAGTCCTGCGATTCCGGCCGCTGCTGCTGCGGCCCGTTACCACGCTGCTTGGTCCTTTCTTGGTGGGTGGTTATGTGACGCTTGTCGTCTGGGGAAGGTGAGGACCAAGGTCCAGCGTGGTAAGTGTTCATATTTTAAATATTTTAATGAACACTAAAAACAAAACAATAAACAACCAACGAACAGTCCTGTAAAGTGCAACACAACACTAAATAGGAAAATAACCACCCACAAAACACAATGGAAAACAGGCTACCTAAATATGGTTCTCAATCAGGGACAATGATTGACAGCTACCTCTGATTGAGAACCATACCAGGCCAAACACAGAAATAGAAAATCATAGACAAACTAACATAGACAACCCACCCAACTCACGCCCTGACCATACTAAAACAAAAGACAAAAGAAAGGAATTAAGGTCAGAAAGTGACAAAGACATATTACAGTTCGTAGAAACATGTCAAATGAAGTATAAAATCAATCTTTAGGATGTTTTTATCATAAATCTTCAATAATGTTTCAACCAGAGAATTCCTTTGTCTGTAGAAATGCAATGGAACGCAGCTAACTCTCACGAGAGCGCGTGAGACTGAGCTCGGGGCACTCTGCCAGACCCCTGACTCAATCAGCTCTCATTCCCCCCTCCTTCACAGTAGAAGCATCAAACAAGGTTCTAAAGACTGTTGACATCTAGTGGAAGCCTTAGGAAGTGCAATATGACCCAATAGACACTGTATATTTGATAGGCAATGACTTGAAAAACTACAAACCTCAGATTTCCCACTTCCTGGTTGGATTGTTTCTCAGGTTCTTGCCTGCCATATGAGTTCTGTTATACTCACAGACATCATTCAAACAGTTTTAGAAACTTCAGAGTGTTTTCTATCCAAATCTACTAATAATATGCATATTCTAGCTTTTAAGACTGAGTAGCAGGCAGTTTACCCTGGGCACATTTTTATCCAAGCTACTCAACCACTGCTTTTAATCAGGGCAAGGTGTCTGGTAACATGACCGAATACAAACAGTGCAGCTATTCCCTCCGCAAGGCTATCAAACAAGCTAAGCGCCAGTACAGAGACAAAGTAGAATCTCAATTCAATGGCTCAGACACAAGAGGCATGTGGCAGGGTCTACAGTCAATCACGGACTACAGGAAGAAATCCAGCCCAGTCACGGACCAGGATGTCTTGCTCCCAGGCAGACTAAATAACTTTTTTGCCCGCTTTGAGGACAATACAGTGCCACTGACACGGCCTGCAACAAAAACATGCGGTCTCTCCTTCACTGCAGCCGAGGTGAGTAAGACATTTAAACGTGTTAACCGTCGCAAGGCTGCAGGCCCAGACGGCATCCCCAGCCGCGCCCTCAGAGCATGCGCAGACCAGCTGGCCGGTGTGTTTACGGACATATTCAATCAATCCCTATACCAGTCTGATGTTCCCACATGCTTCAAGAGGGCCACCATTGTTCCTGTTCCCAAGAAAGCTAAGGTAACTGAGCTAAACGACTACCGCCCCGTAGCACTCACATCCGTCATCATGAAGTGCTTTGAGAGACTAGTCAAGGACCATATCACCTCCACCCTACCTGACACCCTAGACCCACTCCAATTTGCTTACCGCCCAACTAGGTCCACAGACGATGCAATCTCAACCACACTGCACACTGCCCTAACCCATCTGGACAAGAGGAATACCTATGTGAGAATGCTGTTCATCGACTACAGCTCGGCATTCAACACCATAGTACCCTCCAAGCTCGTCATCAAGCTCGAGACCCTGGGTCTCGACCCCGCCCTGTGCAACTGGGTACTGGACTTCCTGACGGGCCGCCCCCAGGTGGTGAGGGTAGGCAACAACATCTCCTCCCCGCTGATCCTCAACACTGGGGCACCACAAGGGTGCGTTCTGAGCCCTCTCCTGTACTCCCTGTTCACCCACGACTGCGTGGCCACGCACGCCTCCAACTCAATCATCAAGTTTGCGGACGACACAACAGTGGTAGGCTTGATTACCAACAACGACGAGACGGCCTACAGGGAGGAGGTGAGGGCCCTCGGAGTGTGGTGTCAGGAAAATAACCTCACACTCAACGTCAACAAAACTAAGGAGATGATTGTGGACTTCAGGAAACAGCAGAGGGAACACCCCCCTATCCACATCGATGGAACAGTAGTGGAGAGGGTAGCAAGTTTTAAGTTCCTCGGCATACACATCACAGACAAACTGAATTGGTCCACTCACACAGACAGCATCGTGAAGAAGGCGCAGCAGCGCCTCTTCAACCTCAGGAGGCTGAAGAAATTCGGCTTGTCACCAAAAGCACTCACAAACTTCTACAGATGCACAATCGAGAGCATCCTGGCGGGCTGTATCACCGCCTGGTATGGCAACTGCACCGCCCTCAACCGTAAGGCTCTCCAGAGGGTAGTGAGGTCTGCACAACGCATCACCGGGGGCAAACTACCTGCCTTCCAGGACATCTACACCACCCGATGTCACAGGAAGGCCATAAAGATCATCAAGGACATCAACCACCCGAGCCACTGCCTGTTCACCCCGCTATCATCCAGAAGGCGAGGTCAGTACAGGTGCATCAAAGCTGGGACCGAGAGACTGAAAAACAGCTTCTATCTCAAGGCCATCAGACTGTTAAACAGCCACCACTAACACTGAGTGGCTGCTGCCAACACACTGACACTGACTCAACTCCAGCCACTTTAATAATGGGAATTGATGGGAAATGATGTAAATATATCACTAGCCACTTTAAACAATGCTACCTTATATAATGTTACTTACCCTACATTATTCATCTCATATGCATACGTATATACTGTACTCTATATAATCGACTGTATCCTTATGTAATACATGTATCACTAGCCACTTTAAACTATGCCACTTTGTTTACATACTCATCTCATTTGTACATACTGTACTCGATACCATCTACTGTATCTTGCCTATGCTGCTCTGTACCATCACTCATTCATATATCCTTATGTACATATTCTTTATCCCCTTACACTGTATACAAGACAGTAGTTTTGGAATTGTTAGTTAGATTACTTGTTATTACTGCATTGTCGGAACTAGAAGCACAAGCATTTCGCTACACTCGCATTAACATCTGCTAACCATGTGTATGTGACAAATAAAATGTGATTTGCTTTGATTTGATTTGATTTACTGCCACCTAGTCCCAAAGAAGTTAAACAACTTGGACAATTCCAGAAAATTATGTCATGGCTTTAGAAGCATCTGATAGGCTAATTGACATAATTTGAGTCAATTGGAGGTGTAGCCGTGGATGTATTTCAAGGCCTACCTTCAAACTCAGTGCCTTTGCTTGACATCATGGGAAAATCAAAAGAAATCAGCCAAGACATCAGAAAAAAAATTGTAGACCTCCACAAGTCTGGTTCATCCTTGGGAGAAATTTCAAAAAACATGAAGGTACCACGTTCATCTGTACAAACAATAGTACGCAAGTATAAACACCATGGGACCACTCAGCCATCATACCGCTCAGGAAGGAGACGCGTTCTGTCTCCTAGAGATGAACGTACTTTGGTGCGAAAAGTGCGAATCAATCCAAGAACAACAGCAAAGGACCTTGTAAAAATTCTGGAGGAAACAGGTACAAAAGTATCTATATCCACAGTAAAACGAGTCCTATATCGACAAAACCTGAAAGGTCGCTCAGCAAGGAAGAAGCAACTGCTCCAAAACCTCAATAAAAAAGCCAGACTATGGTTTACAACTGCACATGGGGACAAAGATTGTACTTTTTGGAGAAATATTCTCTGTTCTGATGAAAAAAATAGAACTGTTTGGCCATAATGACCATCGTTATGTTTGGAGGAAAAAGGGGGAGGCTTGCAAGCTGAAGAACACCATCCCAACCGTGAAGCACAGGGGTGGCAGAATCATGTTGTGGGGCTGCTTTGCTGCAGGAGGGACTGGTGCACTTCACAAAATAGATGGCACCATGAGGATGGAAAATTATGTGGCTATATTGAAGCAACATCTCAAGACATCAGTCAGAAAGTTAAAGTTTGGCAGCAAATGGGTCTTCCAAATGGACAATGACCCCAAGCATACTTCCAAAGTTCTGGCAAAATAGCTTAAGGACAACAAAGTCAAGGTATTGGAGGGCCATCACAAAGCCCTGACCACAATCCTATAGAACATTTGTGGGCAGAACTGAAAAAGTGCGTGCGAACAAGGAGGCCTACAAACCTTACTCAGTTACACCAGCTCTGTCAGGAGGAATTGGCCAAAATTCACCCAACTTATTGTGGGAAGCTTGTGGAAGGCTACCTGAAACGTTTGACCCAAGTTAAACAATTTAAAGGCAATGCTACCAAATACTAATTGAGTGTATGTAAACTTCTGACCCACTGGGAATGTGATGAAAGAAATAGAAGCTGAAATAAATCATTCTCTCTACTATTATTCTGACATTTCACATTCTTAAAATAAAGTGATGATCCTAACTGACCTAAGACAGGGATTTTTTTACTAGGATTAAATGTCAGGAATTGTGAAAAACTGATTTTCAATGTATTTGGCTAAGGTGTATGTAAACTTCCGACTTCAACTGTAGATAATTCCTCACACTTCATAAATGAACGACAGACTGTGATTATGCATTTTCCAAGCAGTAACGGCTAAGGTTTGTTTTCAGTTTTCAGCACCACTGCCTTTCAACATTTTCTCGCTCTCTTAGAAATCCAATGATGGAATGAAGTTATGAAAGGAAATGCCTGGATGGAAACATCACCTTACTGTCGCTTGCTGCAGAACAGAACAGGAGTGTGAGGGGAATAGTGAATTAGGATGAAAGCATCTGTAATTCCAGTCATTATTTTTTTTACAATTCAGCCACTTCACCACTGTCCACCTTTTCTATTTGATGTTATATAAGCTTCACAGCTGTGATTCTACATTATACATATGGCAACCAATACTTTGTTCTCAGAAGGCATGCATTAAATCCTTTCAATTTAAATCTGAGTGAGGAAGTAATGGTCAGAAATGTTAAAGCTGTAGAAATGTACTTGTTAAAGGATACTTATTTTTAAACAAATCTGAAAACATGATGTAAATTGCATGCAAAATAAGTGTTCAGACACTTGTCCCCATAGAGAACCCTTTTGATATCAGGTAGAACCATTTTGGGTTCCATGTAGAATCCTCTGTGGAAAGGGTTCTACATGGAACCCCAAAAGCTTCTCCCTGGAAGCAAAAGGATTCCACTTGGAACCAGAAAGAGTTCTTCAAAGGGCTCTCCTATGGGGACAGCTGAAGAACCCTTTGAAATTTTAGATAGCACCGTTTATCCCAATAGTACACGCAGTTCAAAATCGTGGACAAACAATTTCAGGCATTCAAATTACCTTCAGACTTCAGCATTTCCCCCCCGCTGGGGCCACCCAAGCAAACATTTATGAAAGCATGACTGTCAGTCGCTTTGGATAAAAGCGTTTGCTAAATGGCATACATTATTATATTTTACATCAACATTATGAAATGCTATTTGGTTGCAGTTTGGAACATATTGACACTATGGCACAACCCTTAACACACACTCACACAGCACACACACACAGCCAAACAGACGCATGCTAGACACATCTGTACCATCCAACAATTCTTCAGCCTCCCTCTGAGCGTTTCCCAAAATAGCTCCCTCAACAAGATGTGAGAGTGAGAGAGAGAGAGAGAGAGGGGAAGAGAGATAAAAAGGAGAGCAAGAGGGAGCTTACTCAAGGTCGTCTCCATCCCTGCTGGTACAAACTATGATGTTTCCAAGATGTAACGTCTATGTCGCATATACTGTAGCTCTGGTGTAGAACTGCATGAGCCCACTGAGCATTTCCCATGGTTTTGAAGAGAAAATCAGTGGCCTTGGAGACTAAGAGGTTGTGCTAAAATTTGGTTAATTTGAACTGAGGCACCAACATTATTTAGTCAATGATTGAAGACAGAAGTCCACCTTTTTTTATTCTGTTGTGATACAAAAAGGCACACTGTGAAATGCACTATTAAGTAGAAAATGTTTCGCAACTGTTGGTGCCAATTTACTCTCAATATTCAGCAAGGTTATAGATGAAAACAACTCCACTTGATTGGATTTTTTTTTAATGATTTTTTAAAATAACTTTTATTTAACTAGGCAAGTCAGTTAAGAACAAATTATTATTTACAATGACACTGGGCCAATTGTGTGCCGCCCAATCATGGCTGGTTGTGATGCAGCCTGGAACGAACCAGGGTCTGTAGTTACGCCTCTAGCACTGAGATTCAGTGCCTTAGACCGCTGTGCCACTCGGAAGCACAATTAAAGATAATAGATATTTACTTTTCATTAAGCTGCATCATCCAGGTCAGATCTATCATCAGGGCCATCAAAGCTGAATAGTCTATCACATTTTTTATGCTACTTTCAATGACACTCAGATTGTTAAATATAGCAAGGGATTTGAGAAGGCAATTCCTGAATGCATCATGACTCATGCGTTATTACTGGATAATCATTATGACTTCACCCGACTCTCTAGAAATTAACACTATGTGTATGACACTTGTTGTGTCAGACCATTTGTCTCTTATATTTGCAGGTAATGGGTTTGTAAAAGTCCTCCCTCTTGCGATATTCTCATTAGAACTCTGAAATAGCGGCATGATTTTCTGTTTAGGTCTAGGATCAAATTGGCTAAACCACTGTCTCCAACAGTTCTTCGTCTATTGAGCCCGGGCCTGTCCAGGAGGGCATCAGGATCAGATAGTCTCCACAGGCTTTCCTATGGTACCTTTAATGTGTAGCCTGTCTGGGGAGGTTATTAGAAAGGGGTGTGGCCCCAGCTGGACATGGCCAATTGAGGAGGAGATCACAGAGTGGCCAGGACAGCTGGTCCTGTTCCTCTCATGTCTCTCTCTAAGGGATGAAAGGGATGTGGGGCTTCCCCCGCTTGCCCCTGTCGATCAGCATCCTTGTGCACACCTCCACACTGCCAGACCCCAGGTGGGATGTGTGTCCCCAGGGGTAGCAGCAACAGCCGGGCAGGCAGGAGATGTGGGTTCCCTGAGAGAGCTGGAACACCTGAAGCAGCCCACAGGGGGGCCCACAGGCAAACCCTACTGGGGCATGCAACACTTCTATCACGCAGCACTCCTACCACGCAATACAGCATAGTATTAGCTAAACTATGTTGGCTTCAAGGTTGAAATATTGACAAGGCATGATTAATTGAGGACACATAACAGGGAATAATTTGGTGCATACGTTTTCAGGATGCATACAACAATATAGGATCTAGAAGGTTGACCCTTAAAAACTAAAGTGCCTCAAAGCTTATAATATCCGCTGATATTTCATTTGCCTCTCGTCTGCCGCTTTGTCTCAGACCCCTGTTCTCCTAGTTGATTTGAGGAGAGTCCTCCTTCACCTTTAATTGGTGTTATTTTTCCCACCGCATTTCTCTGTAACGAGTCCATTCCTCAGGCCCTATTTAGCATGTGCTGTCACGGCTGTCTGGGAAGTGTTCTGTGTAGAAGGCAGCAGAATCGGTCACAGGGAGGGAGAGAAAGGGAGAGAGGGACAAAACCTCGAAAGTCTGCAGTGTGCCCGCCACTCTGGGGAGCCATATTTAAAAACTCTGGCAAGGGGAGCTTGCCAGCTGCTGCAATGGCATTATAATTCCTCTATTTCTCAGTTGAGTCAAAGACAGCGCTAATAACTCTGCCAACTGCCCCTGCAGTCACGGAATTGGAGGGTATTTTAAGACGTTAAACTCTCCATCCATCACAAGGCGGACAGATTTGGCTGTCTCACCCGCCGCCTGCAACCCTTGTCCCCATCTCCTACCTCCTAACCACCACACCTTCCTGCCTGCTCCCCCGCACTGTCACACACAAATGCACGGACGCAAACTTACACACAATCAATAACTTGATGGCACAGGAGCGTGTTCAGAAGACCAGAGAGAGGAAGAGGGAGAGAGAGAGAGACAAAGAGGGAGAGAGAGACAGCCAATGATGTCTTCAATGTGTGGAATACATCTGACTGTTGATGGAAAAATCACAAAAGCAGCTGCAGGACAAGGTAACAGATGAGTGTTAATAAATGTTTACCTCTGTCAGAATGGGAGAAAAGGTGCATCTTGGTTGTTTAATTAACTGGCCCTCAGCAGCGCCTCTTCTGATCTTGCGGCAGCATTTGCCCCGGGGGCCCCTTGTAGCCCACTCAGTTCAACTCATAACCCACCTAATTTAATCAGTTATTGAGTTAATTGCCGTAGTTAACTGTTTTGCCTGTCTTAAGCCCATGAAGATACATTTTCCCAGTGCGAAAGGACAGAGAGTAAAAATCATCACCTTGATGACTACCTGGATCAGGCTACAGCTATCAGGCCCCACTGTCTCTCAGCAGGGGTGTCACTGTCAGGAAGTCAGTCGCACTGAAGGCCATGCAGTGTAAACCTACAGGCAAGCAACTGGATGTCATTAAAAATGCATACCTGCCATTTCGGAGCCTCTTACACTACAAGCAATTTTTTTTGTGTCCTCGGTGATGCTTTCCCCCAAAACTATTCCCACATAGCAGCTAGAGGAGGATCAGTTTGACATGCACTCTCACATACCCAGAGTTCTGTCTGCCTATCTGCCATGGCTATGTGGTCTCCGTCTGGCACCGTCCCATGATCTCCCAGCCTCCCGGGGATAGCCATCTCAGCCTAACTGGAGTGTGGACATACAGCTAGAATCACACCCTACTTAGCCTACTGTATGTGTCAAGTGGAGGGGAATTATCATTATTCCATATTACAGTAGAGAAAGAAACAAATTAGTCTGTTGAATGGAGGATATAATAAAAGTGTGGTGGATAGATCGACTTGCAGACTGGACACTTCTCTACAGGTGTCTCTCTGTTGGAAACGCGGGACAGGCTTGTCTCATTTGGTGTTTTTCTACCGTTATTCACTCTCAGGTTGACGTTTATTGGGATGAGTCTTGTCCTGGAGGCAGAACTGAGCGATTTCCGCTAGACGGGCCAGCTTCAAAGTCAAAATTGGCTATATTGTAAAAGTTAATGAAAAAAAGGTTAGGGTTAGGTTTAAAATCAGATTTTATGCCTTTGTGTCTGTGCCAACTAGTGACCAATTAGGTACCAGCACCCAAGCTTGCCAAATTGACGGGCTTCAGTGCAGATGCCATTTGAATACAGTAATAAACTGAACACAAGTCCTGTCCGCTGCTTTTTAGAAGAGTTGGGCAAATTGTAATGGCATGGAGTGATACCTTTGATGTTTACTTCTGTTGTTGGACAATTAGCTGTGTATGTAGTAGTTGTCACGGGTGCTCCCTCTCCGGCCTCTAGGTCACCAGGCTGCTCATTATGCCGCACACCTGTCACCATCGTTACGCGCCCCTGCTCGTCATCAGACTCACCTGGACTCCATCACTTCCCTGATTACCTTCCCTATATATGTCACTCCCTTTGGTTCCTTCCCAGGCGTTATTGTTTCTGTTTCATGTCTGTGCGTTGTTCGTGTGTCCTTGTTTTGTATTGTGTTACGTTTATTTATTAAAACGCTCACTCCCTGAACTTGCTTCCCGACTCTCAGCGCACTCGTTACAGTAGTTGATGTAAAGAAGACCTACTGTAGCTACTACCCTAACAATCTGTATTGAGAAACTTGGATGATTAGGGCTCTGACACTTTGTCTCTTACAGTATGTTGTAGTGCTCTGTCCTAGCATCTAATCCTTCAGTCTGCATCTGGTGGGATGGTTGAACTAGACTCACTACACCGGAAAAGTGTTGTATAAAAAGAAGTTCAGCTCTGAGATACAATATGCCCTGTTATCTGTTGTCACCTTCTCTCTCATTCTCCAGCCTAACACGTACACTCTGCTCCTGTGATGGGGTTGGTCAGATGAGGCAACGGGCGGGAAGTAGAGCTAGCTGTCAGTCCTCCAGAGATGGACGATGTTTGTATTTCACAATTTTCCAGGATTGTCAAGATGGACGTATAAATCATATCTGCGCTCTGACACTTTAAATCGGTTACGTCAAATTAACCTGATAAATCATGGCAGGATCCCGCAATTTCAAATTGGTTTTGTCCCGATGATGAGAGATGGGCTCGTATTCATCAAGACTCTGTTTTCTTCAGTTTGCCTGTGGCTGGTCTTATTTTTGCTTCAATCACTGAGTGAAGTCAAAGGTGCTGTGGTAATTTGTCATGATGAGTAACTGTCATTATAAGATCTCTCTAAAATAGATACAACTCCTACCTTTAGTTAATATGTCTGGACAGTGGACAGAGCCACGCTGCAGTCTCACCCGGAGACCCATGTAGCTCTATACCATCTGGTTCATGGCTGGCTGTCAGACGTGGAGTTTAAAAAAAAATGACTTCCACTTCCTTCTATGCTTTAGAGAAGATCAATAATGGAATAAATCATGGAGGAATTAATTAGCATGTCTCCTCTCCTACCAGAGACCATTGGCTCAATAAACAGGACAGTGGAGTATGTTGGTGGGAGCATACACAATGACTCAGACTGGCGAGAGATACAGTCTAATGCTGATGGATCCATCACTGTAATCCTCTCCCACTGTTGACGGGACTGGGTTTGTGTGTGTGTGTGTGTGTGTGTGTTTCTTCATTTTTGTTTGTCTGCATGTCTGAGCTTGTACCTATCCATCTGTTCATATACAGTAAGTAAGGTTTAGGGGATATATCGCAAATGTTTACTTCAGAAAGCACTTTAATAAATGGAGTCTGGGGATAGATTACATTAAATTGGCATTGAGTAAAGTTATCAAAGAAAACTTTCCGAAAACTTTTCAGACAGATGTCTCATTACCGCCTGCTTTGAGTATGAATCAGAATCTACATTCAGATACTGCAGTTTGCGTGTCTGTGTGTCCGTGCGTGTGTGTGTGTGCATGCGTGTGTGTGAGTGCGCGTGTGCCTGTGTGTGTGTTGAAGAGGTTCAGTCAGTATGCGGTTATCTCACCATTGCATGCCCTGTTGAGATGTGTCTATTAAACACAGCCAAAGTAGGATGTGTCTGGTCCTGGAGCTGCTGGGTTCACGTCACTAATTACAGCCTGACAGCCAGTGTTCACAGACATGAGTGACACTTATTCACGTCTCCTGGTCCGTGCCACTAGCACATTACCAATACATTATGGGGCCAGAGCCAAAGGAATGTGCAGGATGAGGGGAGGGGGTTTTGTGTCTCAATTAGAGCACCAGCCTGCAGTCTGAATAACAACCATTTATTATTATGGCAGCAGCTTCACACACAAAGCGCACACACACATATAGGAAAGCTGGCAGAGATGAGGTAACATACAGTCAGTGGTGTAAAGTACTTAAGTATAAATACTTTAAAGTACTACTTAAGTCATTTTTGATGGTATCTGTACTTTACTTCACTGTTTATATTTTTGACAACTTTTACTTTTACTTCACTACAATCCTAAAGAAAATAATATAATTTTTCCCTGACAGCCAAAAGTAATCGTTACATTTTGTATGGTTAGCAGGACAAAAAAAATGGTCAAATTCACGCAGTTATCAAGAGAACATCCCTGGTCATCCCTATTGCCTCTGATCTGGCACACTCACTAAACACTGCTTCTTTTGTAAATTATGTCTGAGTGTTGGAGTGTGCCCCTGGTTATCCGTAAATACAAAAACAAGACAATGGTGCCATCTAGTTTGTATAATATAGGGAATGTGAAATGATTTACACTTTTACTTTCAATACTTCAGTATATTTTTGCAATTACATTTACTTTTGATACTTAAGTATACTTAAAACCAAATACTTTAGACTTTTACTCAAGTAGTATTTTACTGGTGACTTTCACTTTTACTTGAGTAATTTTCTATGAAAGTATCTTTACTTTTACTCAAGTATGACAATTGGGTACTTTTTCCACCACTGCATGCAGTACACACACACACATGCACTCTGACGCACGCACCTCATTCCCTTGTTAAAGATTTGACAGACTGCTCCAACTTTTTATACTGGGCATATCGAGAAGAGAATGGTAATTCTACCAAGGCAGCAGAGGACTCAAAAATGTACCATGTTAAAATGTCTGACAACACTCACTACTGTATTTCTGCTGACAATGGAAAGTGTCTCGTTTGCTTCGTTTTGAAAGAGGTGCAAGTTATGCATGAGTCTATGAGGCTCCTCTGAGGATTTGAGGGAAACCCATTTGTTAAAGGCCTTTTGTACGTACTGTCCATGACTCAAGCACTCGCCATCTGCAGTCCTGTTATCATTCACTCTCACTACTCCATCACTCATTCTGCCCACCTCATCTCTCTCTGGCTCTAGCTATACAGTGTAGAGCAATGAGATCACTGCTTGGCAGATTAAAGCTTGTAGCAGCTTTCTGTGCTCACAGAGAGATTTGGGCTAGTGTATTTAACATAGGCACTATAGCATGACATACATGGTCAAACCCGAAACCTATACTTATAGAATAATTAATGAGGACTCTATCCACACTCACACACAACGGGGCATGCAGGTACAGAAGAACAGAGACGCACACAGGCTATATTGGAATGATGTAAATATGCTTTCTTACAGGAAACACAGCTCCACCTCCAAATCAAACCATTAATGTGTGTTGTGTTTTTAGGTGGCCAGCTGTAGATTACAGTAACTTTGTTGCTTTGACAAAGTCATTTCTGAAGATGATTATTTATTTAATGTGATTAGTGATTCATTTACGTTTGTCCCTCATTTTTAAGGTCAACCCAGTTACGTGAACTGAACTCTTGTTTTAATACGGGGGAAACTATTCATTTTTAAATCTTTTTTTCAAAAGAAACATAGAACATCTAATAGTCAAATCATTGTAAAAGCAGGTGAGCTGGTTCTACTCTTTTTGGCCATTTTCTGGTGTTTTGTGGTGTAAAACTGAGCGGATCGAGCATAACATGTCAACCCTGTTACCCATAGATAGACAGGCTATAAAAAAGCTTGCATTCAATTGCCACTCCCTGTTGCACACAACAAGCTTCCATTCCCTCTGTCACAAAGGGATTCATGGCTAATTTAAGATAAAATCATCAACCCTGTTACAATCAACCATGTTACTTTATTAGGCAATTAATAAGTACTTACTATAGTCATTTTTTATTTAACCTCTCGAGATGGGAAAACTTGTTTCATTTTATGAAGTTGAACATGTTCTCTTCATGACAGAATGTCACATTTAGGTGAAATCTGAAGAAGAAAAAAATTGACCAAGCTACTGTACACTTATTAAAAGGCTCCAAATTGGTGGAATGACCCATTAACCTTCTCTAAGGTTGATTTAGATTTAGAGAAGAGTAAGACAAATCCAGCTCGTGATTCTGCAGTAAATTCACTCCAACATTTCCCCAATGGCCTGAATTCAACTCTCAGAGAGAAAGCAAGATAGAGATAAAGAGGAGCTCTTCATAGCTACACTAGATTTCCAAATTAACAAAATAACAACAGATTTTCAGCATGCTTACAGAGAAGGGCGCTCGACATGTACTGCACTGACACAAATGACTGATGACTGGTTGAAAGAAATTGATAATAAGAAGATTGTGGGAGGTGCACAGTTAGATTTCAGTGCAGCCTTCGATATTATTGACCATAACCTGTTGTTGAGAAAACGTATGTGTTATGGCTTTTCAACCTCTGCCATATTGTGGATTCAGAGCCATCTATCTAATAAGTCAGAGGATTTTCTTTATTGGAATCTTCTCTAATGTCAAACATGTCAAGTGTAGGGCAGGAATAGCTGCAGGACAGCTCTCTAGGCCCTCTACTCTTTTCAATTTTTACCAATGACCTGCCACTGGCATTAAACAAAGCATGTGTGTCCATGTACTGTATGCTGATGATTCAACAATATAGGCGTCAGCAACCACAGCTAAGGAAGTCACTGGAACCCTTAACAAAGAGTTGCAGTCAGTCTTGGAATGGGTGTCCAGTAATAAACTGGTCCTGAACATGTATAAAACTAAGAGCATTGTATTTGGTACAAATCATTCCTTAAGTTATAGACCTTAAGCTGAATCTGGTAATGAAAGGTTTGGCTGTTGAACAAGTTGAGGAGATGAAATTACATGGTGTTACCTTAGATTGTAAACTGTCATGGTCAAAACACATTCATTGGTTTCAATGGTTGTAAATGGTTGTGGTTGTAAAGATGGGGAGAGGTCTGCCCGTAATAAAGAGATGCTCTGCTTTTTTGACACCACACTCCACAAAGCAAGTCCTGCAGGCTCTAGTTTTAGCTTATTTCGATTTTTTCCCAGTCATATGGTCAAGTGCTGCAAAAAAAGACCTAGTTAAGCTGCAGCTGACCCAGCACAGAGCGGCACGTCTTGCTCTTCATTGTAATCAGAGGGCTAATATTAAACTATGCATGCCAGTCTCTCTTGGCTAAGAGTTAAGGAAAGACTGACCGTGTCACTTCTTGTTTTTGTCAACTTACACACAGCACTGACAAACACACTTACCCCACCAGGCATGCCACCAGGGGTCATTTCACAATCCCCATGTCCTGAATAAATTCAAGGAAAAGTACAGTATTATACAGAGCCATGAGTTCATAGAACTGACGTCCATCTAATATAGCGCAAGTGAACAGCAAACCTGGTTTCAAAAAACAAATAAAGTAACACCTCATGGCACAAAGCCTCTCCCAATGTGACTTACTTATTGTGTGTATGTACTAACACTATATGTTAATGTTTTTAAAAGTATGTAAAAAGTATTTTGGCTGTAATGTATTTTTCAGTATACAGTACTAGTCAAAAGTTTGGACACCTACTCATTCAAGGTTTTTTCTTTATTTTCTACATTGTAGAATAATAGTGAAGACATCAAAACTATGAAATAACACATATGGAATAATTCAGTAACCACAAAAGTGTTAAAAAAATACAGATTTGACCACCCTATGATGATAGCTTTGCACACTCTTGACATTCTCTTAACCAGCTTCACCTGGAATGCTTTTCCAACTGTCTTGAAGGAGTTCCCATATCTGCTGAGCACTTGTTGATTGCTTTTGCTTCACTCTGCGGTCCAACTCATCCCAAACCATCTCAATTGGGTTGAGGTCGGGTGATTGTGGAGGCCAGGTCATCTGATACAGCACTCCATCACTTTCCTTCTTGGTCAAATAGCCCTTACACAGCCTGGAGGTGTGTTGGGTTATTGTCCTGTTGTAAACAAATGATAGTCCCACCAAGCGTAAACCAGATGGGATGGTGTATTGCTGCAGAATACTGTTGTAGCCATGCTGGTTAAGTGTGCCTTGAATTCTAAATAAATCACTGACAGTGTCACCAGCAAAGCACCCCACACCATCACACCTCCTCCTCCGTGCATCATGGTGGGAAGATCACATGTGGAGATCATCCATTCACCTACTCTGCGTCTCACAAAGACACGCCGGTTGGTACCAAAAATCTCAAATTTGGACACATCAGACCAAAGGACAGATGTTCACTGGTCTAATGTCCATTGCTCGTGTTTCTTGGCCCAAGCAAGTCTCTTCTTATAATTGGTGTCCTTTAGTAGGGATTTCTTTGCAGCCATTTGACCACGAAGGCCTAATTCACAGTCTCCTCTCAACAGTTGATGTTGAAATGTTTCTTTTACTTGAGCATTTATTTGGGCTGCAATTTCTGAGGCTGGTAACTGAACTTATCCTCTGCAGCAGAGGTAACTCTGGGTCTTCCTTTCTTGTGGCGGTCCTCATGAGAGCCAGTTTCATCATACTGCTTGAAGTGTGTGTGAGAATAAACTTTCAAAGAAATTGTCCAGATTGACTGGCCTTCATGTCTTAAAGTAATGATGGGCTGTCATTTCTCTCTGCTTATTTGAGCTGTTCTTGCCGTTATACAAACTTGGTCTTTTACCAAATAGGGGTATCTTCTGTATACCACCCCTACCTTGTCACAACACAACTGATTGGCAACAAAAATGTACTTTCAACAAGGCACACCTGTTAAATTAAATGTATTCCAGGTGACTACCTCATGAAGCTGGTTGAGAGAATGACAAGATCGTGCAAAGCTGTCATCAAGGCAAAGGGTGCTACTTTGAAGAACCTGAAATATAAAATATATTTTAATTTGCTTAACACTGGTTACTACATGATTCCATGTGTGCTATTTCATAGTTGTATGTTCTAACTATTATTCTACAATGTAGAAAATAGTGAAGAAAAAAAAAAACTTGAATGAGTAGGTGTGTCCAAACTTTTCACTGGTACTGTATGTTTGACCCTAGCAAGACTAGCTGTCGCCATTGGCGTCGGCTATTGGGGATCCTAATAAATCAAATCCAATCCAAACTGCCTCAACTCCCAGCCTTTTCATCATCTGAAGTCAACTAGACTTTCAATCTCCATCATGTTAATTAAATGTGCTGTTTGTTTGTTTTGCTCCATGCACTCTAGGGACCACAATGGAAATACGTCTCTTACTTTATTGTGTTATTCCTGTCACATTTTTTAAATATATTGACTGTGTGTAGTATATGTGTTTTTATTTTACTGGCAAATAAAATAAATCAATCAAAAAGCCCAGTCAAAGTAGATTGAGTATGATTACATCCAGTGATCCAGGCACAGGCTTTTTCTCCAAAAATGCTAACTCTGCCACTAAAGCCATTCCACAACATTACCACCTCAATGGTCGATTCCTCGAGCCCGTGAATTTGTAGATGCAACTGAATCGACAGGGGTAGTTTCATTAGGAGCTTTGATTTAACGATGCAGAGAGTTATGTTTTGACCCTGCTCATTGGAGTACCCTCTCCCTCACCCTCTCCCTCCTGCTCCTGGCCCTAGGCTATAGCCCACCCCCACTCTAGAGGTAACATTGGACTGAATAAATATTTAGAGTAAGTGCATCGGGACAGAGGGTGAGAAGGCATGTATCGTTATCAAAATGCTAATTGCTATTCAAATATGTCTGTGCTTTAATGTATTATTTCTCAACAAGGCCATTTTGTTCCCTTTGGTCCAAAACTGGAAGAGGCGATCAGAGGCAGAAGACAGATAATTGAGTGATAATACACTATATTACCTGCCCTTTCCTACTAGCAGCACTTCCGTGAGAAATATAGGCTTTCCTTGGGCTGCAGGCTTAGTTATTAAGTTGTTGGTTGTTCTCTCTAGGGTGTATATGTGTGCGTTATGACCTTCCTCCAGTGTTCCAAACGCCAACCCCTGTCTCTCCATGACGTGGATTACCCTTCCAAGAATGTGGCTTTTGACATCGTAAGTAGTGCACTAGGAAGGAGGAAGCAGCCATAATTACAGATGTAGGATCTTAATTTGATCCCGTTTGCTACAGCAGGAAAATAATCCTGCAGCAACAGGAAATGTGAATTATTATAAAATTAATGGACATTTCTAAGTGGAAACTACAAACTCCAGAAGCCTTTTTAAATCTCAAATACACTACAAGTTTTACATGTCCTGCATTGAAGGAAAGTTCTTATGCAACAGGAAGATCCCACATCTGCACATGCGCTATCAATATGGTTGACATCTCTCAGTTATGTTTTGATGGGTTGTTTTGACCGTGACCACTGTGCCTTGCCAGCCCTGTGGATTATGGATCCATCCATCCTCTCCTATCGAGCTTGTGTTCTCAGATGGACATGCAATATGTTTCAACATTCTGTCCTATATCTGCTTCATTGTCCCTACAGCCCTGCACTGTATCTCTGCACTATGATTAGAATCAGAACCTACAGTATCTGGACACTTAAATTAGCTACCCACGGGGCCCACCAAGTCATTTTAACGTGGAAATGTGGATAGTATGTGGTTGAGACTTTGATCATTGAGATTTCTACCTTTATTCACCCACTCAACAGAAAGAAGTTTGTTGAATTCCTAACGTGTTATCACTATGCTTTTAACCATTTAAAAACACAACCAAATTCCAATGGAAAAACTGATTTTTGGTTTAGTTGTCACCCAGATGTTTATCACTGCACTTTCAACCATTTAAAAGCACAGCGATGTTGACATGGGAACACAATGTCAGATATCTTGGATTAATAAAACAACTTAACGTGTTATCACTGTGCTTCATCTAGTAAGACAACCAAATGACCTGGATTGCAGTTTAGGTTACATTAAAAGTTCATGGTGCAAGTGATCAATGCTGTTGGAGCTACTGCACAGATTACTACAGCAATTGTGAAGATCTCTACAGACCTATGACAACCTATGCATTCGTTGTAAGATTACATAAGAAGTTACAGTAACATCAAAATGTGGCCATCCTTTACTCATTTTAAGGTTGAATGTTACAGTACTTTCGTTTGGAAGATATACTAAATGGCCTAAACTTAAGGCTATTACAAAAGTAGTATTGAATTGTGTATGGTTGTCAAGGCAACCAAATATCAACATTTGAAGGAGAATAATCTTCTGCTTGGATAGTTCCATATGTGCCACTGACTTAGTCTGGTTTGAATTCCAGTGTGTTGTGTCGTGCATAAGAACAGCCCTTAGCCGTGGTATATTGGCTATATACCACACCCCCTCGGGCCTTAATGCTTAATTAAATAAGTGGCACAGATGGAACTATCCCAGCAGAAGAACCATCTCCTTCAAATGTTGATATTTGGTTGCCTTGACAACTAAACACAATTCAACACCACTACATATCACTACATTTGAAATCAACCAGAGCAGAGCATCATTGATGCTATATGAGTGATAAAGTATGGTTACATTTAATTTGTTCTTTGAAGTCTGTTAAACCTACCCTATGGACTGTCTTCGATATCAACAGTGATTCTATTTTGTTTTTAAGTTGAGATGTCTCAACAATCATAGTACATTAGTAATAGTTGGTGCCAATTATCATAGCTAATCAGGTTAAAACCTTGGATGGGAGACCAAAATAATAGCTGTAGAGAGATCAACTCTCCAGTAGGAGGTGCTGACCTCCTTTTAGTTTTTTCTTATAGTGTATATAACTTTGAAGATCTGACGTTGTTTAACAGGTACTGAAAAAGAGCGCCACCATGTATGTGGCTGTCTCCGATAGAGGTGCCAGTGTCTATTATAGGTGCAACTGTCCAGAGTCCCGGTAAGATGACTGATATGACTTCTATCCCCAAGCCACAAGACTGTTAAATAGCTAACTAAATAGCTAACAAAATGTCTACACGGACTAGCTGAATTGACCCTTGTATTTTATTTGTGTCTCTATCCACAGTCACAGGGCCCTACACACTCACGCACACTGAAACTCCAATACACACAGACACACTAACACTTACTTCATAATTTGCTCACACACACATAATATGCAAATACTTTTATACTGACTCTACACACACACACACCCACTCACATACAATCATAATTGACTCTCTACTCTTTTTATCATATATCCTGATGCATAGTCACCTTACCCCTATAATATTTACCTCTATCACTCCAGTATCCTAACACATTGTAAATATGGTACTAAATATGGTACTAGAAATATGGTACTAGAACTGACCCTGTACATAGCCCCGGTGCAGTACTGAGCAAGAAGACAAGTACATTAGAGTGTCTAGTTTGATAGTTCCTCTGTCCAGTGTCTGTGTTCTTTTGCCCATCTTAATCTTTAATTTTTATTGGCCAGTCTGAGATATGGCCTTTTCTTTGCAACTCTGCCTAGAAGGCCAGCATTCCGTAGTCGCCTCTTCGCTGTTGACATTTAGACTGGTGTTTTGCGGGTACTGTTTAATGAAGCTGCCAGTTGAGGACTTGTGAGGCGTCTGTTTCTCAAACTAGACACGTGTCCTCTTGCTCAGTTTTGCACCGGGGCCTCCCACTCCTCTTTCTATTCTGGTTAGAGACAGTTTGCGCTGTTCTTTGGAGGGAGTAGTACACAGTGTTGTATGAGATCTTCAGTTTTTTGGCAATTTCTCGCATGGAATAGTCTTCATTTCTCACAGCAAGAATAGACTGACGTGTTTCAGAAGAAAGTCTTTGTTTCTGGACATTTTGAGCCTGTAATCGAACCCACAAATGCTGATGCTCCAGATACTCAACCAGTCTAAAGAAGGCCAGTTGTATTGCTTATTTAATCAGGACAACAGTTTTCAGCTGTGCTAACATACTTGCAAAAGGGTTTTCTTATGATCAATTAGCCTTTTAAAATGATAAACTTGGATTAGCTGACACAACGTGCCATTGGAACACAGGAGTGGTGGTTGCTGATAATGGGCCTCTGTGCGCCTATGTAGATATTCCATTAAAAATCAGACGTTTCCAGCTACAATCATCCTTTACAACAATAACAATGTCTACACTGTATTTCTGATCAGTTTGATGTTATTTTAACAGACAAAAAATTAACTTTTCTTTAAAAACAAGGACATTTGACCCAAAATCATTGAATGGTAGTGTACATTCATCCTTTTGCCAGTGTTACCTCAGTGACGCCCACCCATCCATCTTAGACACAACTTGGCACACTGATTTTCTTGTAGCAGCACCCTTCTTTGTAATTGACTGCTGTTACTTTATCAGATTCTTAGTTGTCCTTCAGACAACATGATCTATTTTAAGGTGACTCAGTTATTTATTTGAAAAAATGTGATATGGCATGCACACTGTTGTAAAAACAATATTCAAATTAGGTGGGGCACTTTTCTGGATAGTTATAATTTAACTGTCTAATCTTCTTCATTTCTACCCATTACTGATGGTGTAATCTGTCTGGAGCCTTCTGCCATAACAGACCTCCATGCAGTTGTACTCTTAGTACTCTTAATACTCCACAGATTCTTCATAATGGGTTAGAGTAGAACAATTGTTGATTTTCATGACAGGATGATGAAGAAACCTTGTCAGCTGCCACGGAGAGGGAAGATACAGAGAGGCCTATTGAGGTTTACACCTTAAATATAACATCTAACAGTTCATCATAAAACGTGCCCCTTATTTTTCTATAACAAAGCAATGCTGGAAATTACAATGAGGAAGAAGGTCCATCCACCTCCACAGCACAACTTACCTCAGTAAGATGTTGTTCAGCATTGGCCCATGACTTACAATGAAACTAAGTAGACCTGGCACTGTGAAATTCAAAGTCATTTTGTGATCCTATAGCTCCACGTGAAACACGTGAAACAGCTGTACTTAGAGAAACAAAATGAAAAATGTAATTTAGAAATTGTCCACAAGGCTGCAGATGCAAAATATAAAAATAGAAATACAACTGCTGGAACATCAGTGGTGGTGGTGAGGTGCCCACAGGTAGAACATCAGTTAAAGGTGGTGAGGTGCCCACAGGTAGAACATCAGTTAAAGGTGGGTGAGGTGCCCACAGGTAGAACATCAGTTAAAGGTGGTGAGGTGCCCACAGGTAGAACATCAGTTAAAGGTGGTGAGGTGCCCACAGGTAAAACATCAGTTAAAGGTGGTGAGGTGCCCACATGTAAAACATCAGTTAAAGGTGGTGAGGTGCCCACAGGTAAAACATCAGTTAAAGGTGGGTGAGGTGCCCACAGGTAAAACATCAGTTAAAGGTGGGTGAGGTGCCCACAGGTAGAACATCAGTTAAAGGTGGTGAGGTGCCCACAGGTAGAACATCAGTTAAAGGTGGTGAGGTGCCCACAGGTAAAACATCAGTTAAAGGTGGTGAGGTGCCCACATGTAAAACATCAGTTAAAGGTGGTGAGGTGCCCACAGGTAAAACATCAGTTAAAGGTGGGTGAGGTGCCCACAGGTAGAACATAAGTTAAAGGTGAGTGAGGTGCCCACAGGTAGAACATCAGTTAAAGGTGGTGAGGTGCCCACAGATAAAACATCAGTTAAAGGTGAGTGAGGTGCCCACAGGTAGAACATCAGTTAAAGGTGAGTGAGGTGCCCACAGGTAGAACATAAGTTAAAGGTGAGTGAGGTTCCCACAGGTAGAACATCAGTTGAAGGTGGTGAGGTGCCCACAGGTAAAACATCAGTTAAAGCTGGGTGAGGTGCCCACAGGTAAAACATCAGTTAAAGCTGGGTGAGGTGCCCACAGGTAAAACATCAGTTAAAGCTGGGTGAGGTGCCCACAGGTAGAACATCAGTTAAAGGTGGTGAGGTGCCCACAGGTAGAACATCAGTTAAAGGTGGTGAGGTGCCCACAGGTAAAACATCAGTTAAAGGTGGTGAGGTGCCCACATGTAAAACATCAGTTAAAGGTGGTGAGGTGCCCACAGGTAAAACATCAGTTAAAGGTGGGTGAGGTGCCCACAGGTAAAACATCAGTTAAAGGTGGTGAGGTGCCCACAGGTAGAACATCAGTTAAAGGTGGGTGAGGTGCCCACAGGTAGAACATCAGTTAAAGGTGGTGAGGTGCCCACAGGTAGAACATCAGTTAAAGGTGGTGAGGTGCCCACAGGTAAAACATCAGTTAAAGGTGGTGAGGTGCCCACATGTAAAACATCAGTTAAAGGTGGTGAGGTGCCCACAGGTAAAACATCAGTTAAAGGTGGGTGAGGTGCCCACAGTTAGAACATAAGTTAAAGGTGAGTGAGGTGCCCACAGGTAGAACATCAGTTAAAGGTGGTGAGGTGCCCACAGATAAAACATCAGTTAAAGGTGAGTGAGGTGCCCACAGGTAGAACATCAGTTAAAGGTGAGTGAGGTGCCCACAGGTAGAACATAAGTTAAAGGTGAGTGAGGTTCCCACAGGTAGAACATCAGTTAAAGGTGGTGAGGTGCCCACAGGTAGAACATCAGTTAAAGGTGAGTGAGGTGCCCACAGGTAAAACATCAGTTAAAGCTGGGTGAGGTGCCCACAGGTAAAACATCAGTTAAAGCTGGGTGAGGTGCCCACAGGTAAAACATCAGTTAAAGCTGGGTGAGGTGCCCACAGGTAGAACATCAGTTAAAGGTGGTGAGGTGCCCACAGGTAAAACATCAGTTAAAGGTGGTGAGGTGCCCACATGTAAAACATCAGTTAAAGGTGGTGAGGTGCCCACAGGTAAAACATCAGTTAAAGGTGGGTGAGGTGCCCACAGGTAAAACATCAGTTAAAGGTGGTGAGGTGCCCACAGGTAGAACATCAGTTAAAGGTGGGTGAGGTGCCCACAGGTAGAACATCAGTTAAAGGTGGTGAGGTGCCCACAGGTAGAACATCAGTTAAAGGTGGTGAGGTGCCCACAGGTAAAACATCAGTTAAAGGTGGTGAGGTGCCCACATGTAAAACATCAGTTAAAGGTGGTGAGGTGCCCACAGGTAAAACATCAGTTAAAGGTGGGTGAGGTGCCCACAGTTAGAACATAAGTTAAAGGTGAGTGAGGTGCCCACAGGTAGAACATCAGTTAAAGGTGGTGAGGTGCCCACAGATAAAACATCAGTTAAAGGTGAGTGAGGTGCCCACAGGTAGAACATCAGTTAAAGGTGAGTGAGGTGCCCACAGGTAGAACATAAGTTAAAGGTGAGTGAGGTTCCCACAGGTAGAACATCAGTTAAAGGTGGTGAGGTGCCCACAGGTAGAACATCAGTTAAAGGTGAGTGAGGTGCCCACAGGTAAAACATCAGTTAAAGCTGGGTGAGGTGCCCACAGGTAAAACATCAGTTAAAGCTGGGTGAGGTGCCCACAGGTAAAACATCAGTTAAAGCTGGGTGAGGTGCCCACAGGTAGAACATCAGTTAAAGGTGGTGAGGTGCCCACAGGTAGAACATCAGTTAAAGGTGGTGAGGTGCCCACAGGTAGAACATCAGTTAAAGGTGGTGAGGTGCCCACAGGTAGAACATCAGTTAAAGGTGGTGAGGTGCCCGCAGGTAAAACATCAGTTAAAGCTCGGTGAGGTGCCCACAGGTAGAACATCAGTTAAAGGTGGGTGAGGTGCCCACAGGTAGAACATCAGTTAAATGTGGGTGAGGTACCCACAGGTAGAACATAAGTTAAAGGTGGTGAGGTGCCCACAGGTAGAACATCAGTTAAAGGTGGTGAGGTGCCCACAGGTAGAACACCAGTTAAAGGTGAGTGAGGTGCCCACAGGTAGAACATCAGTTAAAGGTGAGTGAGGTGCCCACAGGTAAAACATCAGTTAAAGGTAGTGAGGTGCCCACAGGTAGAACATCAGTTAATGGCGGTGAGGTGCCCACAGGTAGAACATCAGTTAAAGGCGGTGAGGTGCCCACAGGTAGAACATCAGTTAAAGGTGGGTGACGTGCCCACATGTAGAACATCAGTTAAAGGTGGGTGAGGTGCCCACAGGTAGAACATCAGTTAAAGCTGGGTGAGGTGCCCACAGGTAGAACATCAGTTAAAGGTGGTGAGGTGCCCACAGGTAAAACATCAGTTAAAGCTGGGTGAGGTGCCCACAGGTAAAACATCAGTTAAAGCTGGGTGAGGTGCCCACAGGTAAAACATCAGTTAAAGCTGGGTGAGGTGCCCACAGGTAGAACATCAGTTAAAGGTGGTGAGGTGCCCACAGGTAGAACATCAGTTAAAGGTGGTGAGGTGCCCACAGGTAGAACATCAGTTAAAGGTGGTGAGGTGCCCACAGGTAGAACATCAGTTAAAGGTGGTGAGGTGCCCACAGGTAAAACATCAGTTAAAGCTCGGTGAGGTGCCCACAGGTAGAACATCAGTTAAAGGTGGGTGAGGTGCCCACAGGTAGAACATCAGTTAAAGGTGGTGAGGTACCCACAGGTAGAACATAAGTTAAAGGTGGTGAGGTGCCCACAGGTAGAACATCAGTTAAAGGTGGTGAGGTGCCCACAGGTAGAACATCAGTTAAAGGTGAGTGAGGTGCCCACAGGTAGAACATCAGTTAAAGGTGAGTGAGGTGCCCACAGGTAGAACATCAGTTAAAGGTGAGTGAGGTGCCCACAGGTAAAACATCAGTTAAAGGTAGTGAGGTGCCCACAGGTAGAACATCAGTTAATGGTGGTGAGGTGCCCACAGGTAGAACATCAGTTAAAGGTGAGTGAGGTTCCCACAGGTAGAACATCAGTTAAAGGCGGTGAGGTGCCCACAGGTAGAACATCAGTTAAAGGTGGGTGAGGTGCCCACAGGTAGAACATCAGTTAAAGGTGGGTGACGTGCCCACAGGTAGAACATCAGTTAAAGGTGGTGAGGTGCCCACAGGTAGAACATCAGTTAAAGGTGAGTGAGGTGCCCACAGGTAGAACATCAGTTAAAGGTGGGTGAGGTGCCCACAGGTAGAACATCAGTTAAAGGTGGGTGAGGTGCCCACAGGTAGAACATCAGTTATAGGTGGTGAGGTGCCCACAGGTAGAACATCAGTTAAAGGTGAGTGAGGTGCCCACATGTAGAACATCAGTTAAAGGTGGTGAGGTGCCCACAGGTAAAACATCAGTTAAAGGTGGTGAGGTGCCCACAGGTAAAACATCAGTTAAAGCTGGGTGAGGTGCCCACAGGTAGAACATCAGTTAAAGCTGAGTGAGGTGCCCACAGGTAGAACATCAGTTAAAGGTGGTGAGGTGCCCACAGGTAGAACATCAGTTAAAGGTGGTGAGGTGCCCACAGGTAAAACATCACTTAAAGGTGAGTGAGGTGCCCACAGGTAAAACATCAGTTAAAGGTGGTTCCAACAACCGAACTGACATCCTATTCATTAAATAACACCGCATATGTTCCCTTGGTCGGATTACCAGAATATAGTTAATTTCCCCCCACCTTCTGATGTTCCCAGAATCCCTATGTTAACTAAGGGTTTTGCAAATGTAACATCAGTAGGGTAGAGAGAGGAAAAAGGGGGGAAGAGGTATTTTTGACTGTCATAAACCTAACCCCCAGGCCAACGTCATGACAAAAGTGTAAAGTAAACCTTTCAGTGCAAGAGTCACATTTCTGACAACCTAACAGAAGGTTGTTATATGCTCAGCGTCACCAATGTTATATAGACAACTCCTGTTGGCAAAAAAGAAGTGCAACACAAAGAATTTGTTCCTTACTGAGAGCATGTCCATGTGTCATATGAACAATATGAGGACTGAGAATATTGTTCAGATGAATGATCGATTGTGCAGAAAAACAGAAAAGCTCAAAAAGATAATCATCAGGGAATGATAAAACATCCAAGCAGGGTCTGGTCAACTTCTGCCGACGGAGAGAATTCCGGAATATGACTCAGTTCCAGAATATATGTAAACCCAAACATCTACCACACAATATGATGGGTAGTTGATGTTTGCATCGTGCCAATGACCCCTGCTGTCTCCTGTCTGGCCACAGTGGCCCCTATAGTGGACTTCCAGGCTGTTAGGAGGGCCACCAGACTGCAATTCAGAGAGAGTGTCGGTCCCCTACGGACATTGATTTCAGCAAAGCACGGTGACATTTGGGCTAATTAGCGCTGGGCGACCGTGCAGTTCACTCTATAAAAATAATCCGAAACGCTTCAACCGACAGCTGTAAAAAACGGGTCGGCGATACTTGGTAATGATGAACAGTGGCGAAGAGGGAGCCGACCAGGGGTCGACGTGTCAGAGTGGAATACATCAGGATTCAGTCAGCCGTGAAGCACCTTGTTTTTCTCCCATTCTAATCAATTGAGTTCTGCCTTGGTCTGTACAGATGTAGAATCATAATTTGAGCCAGTTTGCTACTAGGAAAATAATACTGCAGCAACAGGAAATGTAAATTATTTGTGTATTATAATTAATGGAATTTCTTTGGAGGGGTTGATACATTTTTCATTAGGGCAATTAAGTCTGACATTTTAAATGGAAATAGCAAACTTTAGAAGCCTTTTTAAACATAGAATACACTACAAGTTTTCATCTCCTGCTGTGTAGAAAATTCTCAGTAATAAAAGAGTGATCAAATTAAGATCCTACATTTGTACTTGTAATCAGACATAGTGTACCGTACCAGGCGAGAAACCATATGGTAGATTACATTCGTAAAAGGTGGATACATTGGTGAAGGCAGAGTTATGAGTTAAATGGTTACAAAGGAGCATTTAAGCTTTGTCTACACTTTGCATAGAAAAACAAGGTTTATTTTTTATGTAGCCCTTTACACTGGTATATGTACACTGCTCAAAAAATAAAGGGAACATTTAAACAACACAATGTAACTCCAAGTCAATCACACTTCTGTGAAATCAAACTGTCCACTTAGGAAGCAACACTGATTGACAATAAATTTCACATGCTGTTGTGCAAATGGAATAGACAACAGGTGGAAATTATAGGCAATTAGCAAGACACCCCCAATAAAGGAGTGGTTCTGCAGGTGGTGACCACAGACCACTTCTCAGTTCCTATGCTTCCTGGCTGATGTTTTGGTCACTTTTGAATGCTGGCGGTGCTTTCACTCTAGTGGTAGCATGAGACGGAGTCTACAACCCACACAAGTAGCTCAGGTAGTGCAGCTCATCCAGGATGGCACATCAATGTGAGCTGTGGCAAGAAGGTTTGCTGTGTCTGTCAGCGTAGTGTCCAGAGCATGGAGACGCTACCAGGAGACAGGCCAGTACATCAGGAGATGTGGAGGAGGCCGTAGGAGGGCAACAACCCAGCAGCAGGACCGCTACCTCTGCCTTTGTGCAAGGAGGAGCAGAAGGAGCACTGCCAGAGCCCTGCAAAATGACCTCCAGCAGGCCACAAATGTGCATGTGTCTGCTCAAACGGTCAGAAACAGACTCCATGAGGGTGGTATGAGGGCCCGACGTCCACAGGTGGGGGTTGTGCTTACAGCCCAACACCGTGCAGGACGTTTGGCATTTGCCAGAGAACACCAAGATTGGCAAATTCGCAACTGGCGCCCTGTGCTCTTCACAGATGAAAGCAGGTTCACACTGAGCACATGTGACAGACGTGACAGGGTCTGGAGACGCCGTGGAGAACGTTCTGCTGCCTGCAACATCCTCCAGCATGACCGGTTTGGCGGTGGGTCAGTCATGGTGTGGGGTGGCATTTCTTTGGGGGGCCGCACAGACCTCCATGTGTTCGCCAGAGGTAGCCTGACTGCCATTAGGTACCGAGATGAGATCCTCAGACCCTTTGTGAGACCATATGCTGGTGCGGTTGGCCCTGGGTTCCTCCTAATGCAAGACAATGCTAGACCTCATGTGGCTGGAGTGTGTCAGCAGTTCTTCAAAGAGGAAGGCATTGATGCTATGGACTGGCTCGCCCGTTCCCCAGACCTGAATCCAATTGAGCACATCTGGAAGATCATGTCTCACTCCATCCACCAACGCCACGTTGCACCACATACTGTCCAGGAGTTGGCGGATGCTTTAGTCCAGGTCTGGGAGGAGATCCCTCAGGAGACCATCCGCCACCTCATCAGGAGCATGTCCAGGTATTGTAGGGAGGTCATACAGGCACGTGGACACCACACACACTACTGAGCCTCATTTGGACTTGTTTTAAGGACATTACATCAAAGTTGGATCAGCCTGTAGTGTGGTTTTCCACTTGAATTTTGAGTGTCACTCCAAATCCAGACCTCCATGGGTTGATACATTTGATTTCCATTGACAATTGTTGTGTGATTTTGTTGTCAGCACATTCAACTATGTAAAGAAAAAAGTATTTAATAAGAATATTTAATTCATTCAGATCTAGGATGTGTTATTTTAGTGTTCCCTTTATTTTTTTGAGCAGTGTACATTTGGTCACTGATAAGCACCTAAATTGGAACACAGTAGCTGTACAGTACAACATCAGAGCTCAGGCTCTATGCTTCACAGCCCTGTATGGGTTGACTGACAGCCTTTCTGAACTTGCCCACATGCCCCTTCCTAACTGGGCAACTTTTGCTGCTGCAGCATTGCTCATCTTCACAGTGGGAATCCAGTCAATATGGGTGTCTTGAGGTCAGCTGGTGAACCTAGAACATAAACAAATGAAAAGAACACCTGATGTTAGAATATCACTTCTTAAGGTCAACTATAGAGGGTTGCCAGGTGACAGGAGGCCATGATGGAAGTCCACCACATCAGTTCTACAGACAACAACAGCAGAGTTTGAAGTTTTGGGGAAGCAATGATTTCATCATAATAATGCACCTTATAGTAAAGCATTGCATTCATCTATCATTGCATTTGCAAACTAATGTAAGCCTAGTATTACTAATGTGATGAGTAGATTGGATAGTCATCATTTATTAGGCTAATAATATGACTCAATCTAATCACTGTGTACGGCTGAGCGGATAGTGGCAGAGGCCTACAGGCTATATCAGAGACATTTCTTTTTTTCCTTTGCACAGGACAAATGTGACCTTTGATAAAAACATTTAAGGCAATTCTAATACACTTATATGACTGGAGACATTAATATAATATTTTTAATATGACAAATCAAGGGGTAGCATAGGTCTGTCTACTTTGCTGACACTGACAAACAGATCAATAAAAATGTATTGATGTACTGAATGCAACCATCTAATCTAGGCCTAGGAAAAGCAGAGACACACATTCCACTATATGACGTCCATCTAGCCTACAGGAGGACTTTACTGTAAAAAAAACTTTATTCATAAGAGGATGGGAAATGTATGGACATTACAGCATAGGACAAAGGCCTCAATGGGATAGGACAACCTGCTGTGTTGACTATTGGTTGTTCCAGCCCAACAATATAATATTTCTACACGAAAACACTTGAATGAATTAAATACAAAAAAACAAGACTGCTCATGGTATAGGTGACTTGAAGAAAAGTGGTATTCTAACATCAGGTGTGCTTTTCATTTGTTTATGTACTGTAGGTTCACCAGCTGACCTCTATCAAGACACCCATATTGACTGGATTCAGTTTCTACTTCTTCTGTTGTGCCATTCGAGTAGAGAGCACCTTCACCTTGTTGTCATGACAAAAGTGCCCCCTTAAACCAAATGAGAGGTTTAGCGATAACTGCTGATAAATCAATTATTTACATGTATGAATATATAAAATGCCATTTGGATCATGTAAAAGACTATTGTTTATGATATTGTAAACATACTGTACCTTAAAGAAAATTCACATAGAAATGTGAGTTATACATCTGTTCTATGTGCACTATTTCTATGCTTCCCATTGTTGAATATTGAAAATATATTTCACAGCGGTTTAAATGGTACAATGATTCTCTACACGATACAGTGCAATCGGAAAGTTTTCAGACCCCTTGACTTTTTCAACATTTTGTTACGTTACAGCCTTATTCCAAAATTGATTAAATCGCCCCGCCCCCCCCCTCGTCAATCTACACACAATACCCCATAACGACAAAGCAAAAACAGGTTTTTAGGCATTTTTGCACATTTATAAAAATAAAAAAAAATAAAAAAATTAAAAATAAAGCCTGAAATATCAAATCAAATGTATTTATATAGCCCTTTTTACATCAGCTGATATCTCAAAGTGCTGTACAGAAATCCAGCTTAAAACCCCAAACAGAAAGCAATGCAGGTGTAGAAGCACGGTGGATAGGAAAAACTCCCTAGAAAGGCCAAAACCTAGGAAGAAACCTAGAGAGGAACCAGGCTATGAGGGGTGGACAGTCCTCTTATGGCTGTGCCGGGTGGAGATTATAACAGAACATGGCCAAGATGCTCAAATGTTCATAAATGGCCAGCATGGTCAAATAATAATAATCACAGTAGTTGTCGAGGGTGCAACAAGTCAGCACCTCAGGAGTAAACGTCAGTTGGCTTTTCATAGCCGATCATTGAGAGTATCTCTACCGCTCCTGCTGTCTCTAGAGAGTTGAAAACAGCAGGTCTGGGAAAAGTAGCACGTCCGGTGAACAGGTCAGGGTTCCATAGCCGCAGGCAGAACAGTTGAAACTGAAGCAGCAGTACGGCCAGGTGGACTGTGGACAGCAAGGAGTCATCATGCCAGGTAGTCCTGAGGCATGGTCCAAGGGCTCAGGTCCTCTGAGAGAGAGAAATCAAGAAAGAAAGAGAGAAAGAGAGAATTAGATAGAGCATACTTAAATTCACACAGGACACCGGATAAGACAGGAGAAATACTCCAGATATAACAGACTGACCCTAGCACCCCGACACAAACTACTGCAGCATAAATACTGGAGGCTGAGACAGGAGGGGTCAGGAGACACTGTGGCCCCATCCGATGATACTCCCGGACAGGGCCAAACAGGCAGGATATAATCCCACCCACTTTGCCAAAGCACTGCCCCCACACCACTAGAGGGATATCTTCAACCACCAACTTACCATCCTGAGACAAGACAGAGTATAGCCCACAAAGATCTCCGCCACGGCACAACCCAAGGGGGGGGCGCCAACCCAGACAGGAAGACCACGTCAGCGACTCAACCCACTCAAGTGACGCACCCCTCCTAGGGACGGCATGGAAGAGCACCAGATATCACATTTACTTAAGTATTCAGACCCTTTACTCATTGAAGCACCTTTGGCAGCGATTACAGCATTGAGTCTTCTTGGGTATGACGCTATAAGCATGGCACACATGTATTTGGGGAGTTTCTCCCATTCTTCTCTGCAGATCCTCTCAAGCTCTGTCAGGTTGGATGGGGAGCGTCGCTGCACAGCTATTGTCAGGTCTCTCCAGATATGTTTCGATTGGGCTCAAGTCCGGGCTCTGGCTGAGCCCCTCAAGGACATTCAGAGACTTGTCCCGAAGCCACTCCTGCGTTGTCTTGGCTGTGTGCTTAGGGTCATTGTCCTATTGGAAGGTAAACCTTCGCCCCAGTCTGAGGTCCTAAGCGCTGTGGAGCAGGTTTTTTCATCTAGGATCTCTCTGTACTTTGCTCCGTACAGTGCATGTTTCACACAATCCTGACTAGTCTCCCAGTCCTTGCCGCTGAAAAACATCCCCACAGCATGATGCTGCCACCACTATGCTTCACCGTAGTGATGGTGCCAGGTTTCCTCCAGACGTGACACAGACATACACATGGTTAGCAGATGTTAATGCGAGTGTAGCGAAATGCTTGTGCTTCTAGTTCCGACCATGCAATAATTTCTAACAAGTAATCTCACATAACAATTTCACAACAACTACCTTATACACACACAAGTGTAAAGGAATGAATAACAATATGTACATACAAATATATGAATGAGCGATGGCTGAATGGCATAGGCAAGATGCAGTAGATGGTATAGAGTACAGTATATACATATGAGATGAGTAATATAGGGTATGTAAACATTATATAAAGTGGCATTGTTTAAAGTGGCTAGTGATACATTTATTACATCCATTTTTCATTATTAAAGTGGCCAAAGAGTTCAATCTTGGTTTCAGGTGCCTTTTGTCAAACTCCAAGTGGTCTGTCATGTGCATTTTACTGAGGAGTGGCTTCCGGCTGGCCACTCTACCATAAAGGCCCAATCGGTGGAGTGCTGCAGAGATGGTTGTCCTTCTGGAAGGTTCTCCTATCTCCACAGAGGAACTCTTGAGCTCTGTCAGAGTGACCATTGGGTTCTTGGTTACCTCCCTGAGCAAGACCCTTCTCCCCAGATTGCTCAGTTTGGCCAGGCGGCCAGCTCTAGGATGGAACCATGGTGGTTCCAAACTTCTTCTATTTAAGAATGGAGGCCACTGTGTTCTTGGGGACCTTTAATGCTGCAGAAATGTTTTGGTACTCTTCCCCAGATCTGTGCCTCAACACAATCCTTTCTTCGACTTCATGGCTTGGTTTTTGCTCTGACATCCACTGTCAACTGTGGGACCTTAAAAAGACAGGTGTGTGCCTTTCCAGATCATCTCCAATCAATTACATTTACCACAGGTGGACTCCAATCATGTTGTTGAAACATCTCAAGGATGAGCTCCATTTTGAGTTTCATAGCAAAGGGCCTGAATACATATGTAAATAAATGGTATTTGTTATTATTTCATATTTTGCAAAATTGTCTTAACCAATTTTCGCTTTGTCATCACGGGGTATTGTTTGTAGATTGATGAGGAAAAACATAATCTTTAATACATTTTAGAAAAAGGCTGTAATGTAACAAAATGTGGAAAAAGGGAAGGGAAGGGGTTTGAATAATTTCCAAATGCTCTTCTTGCTTGTTTTGTCACGAACTGAAATTAGGCAAACTATTTTGAATTTTAGCAACCATGAAATGGCTGAGCGAATTCTGCACATTGCTCCTTTAATAGTAGGCTATATTGTTGTATGGGTGAAATGAAAACTATTCTCTGCTTTTCCTTGCCTCATTGAATAAAATGTATTTCTTATAGCCTAACTAGTCTTTCTTTCTTTTACAATTTTAACACATTTAGCACATACAATGTAATTGTCTGTCATGACATTGCCCTCTTTGGGTACAGCAAGCCCCATCCCCCTCTCCCTGTCTCCTACACACAGGCTGCTGTGGTCAGAGAGAGTTGGTAAATTCCTGGAGGAGATTATCTCCTCATGGCCACAGTATAGAGACAGGGAGATTTTTCATAGAGAACAAAGGAATTTCTTCCACCTCACAGAACTTGAGGTCAGAACAACATTTATGTTCTGGAGAAGGTATAAAAGATCGGTGAAGAATCCAGCTACGAACTGGTCCGTTTGGTACAATTTGGTGAACTCTTGGGAGACAATACGACCACATTACCATAACGCTGTTTATATAGTAGCCTCAGATATGAGGTTTACATCTAATTGTTGTAAAAGATGAATGAGTGAGGATGATACTGTTTGTAAAATTGTGTCATGTGATTTTGGACTGTTTAATGAAGGAAACTCCAATTTCCTTTTGAGTTGAACTAAATCAGAGGACCGCCCATGAGCCCAGTAGGGTTGAGCATCCTGGGACAGGCCCTTTTCTGCAACTCTCGAATAAAAACCCCAATTTGAGAATTTCTCAACAGACCATGAATGAATGTCACTCTGAACCATCCATTCTAACCACGCCAGAGAGAGAGAGAGAGAGAGAGAGAGCGAGGACGGACACTCTCTAACAGAACAGGAACAAACTTTTCAACAGAGATCCCGGCGACACACTGAACGTAAATATATATATTGATTGCAATTGTTCCCGAATGAGTGAGCGTTCATGTGCAAAGGATATGCATTTCATTTGTTATCATTATCAACGCTGTAGTGGCTTCTCAGCTGACCCCCACTCCCCTTTTGTCTAACAAGCCGCCGTGCCGGTTTAGCCCAATAGGGCACATTCCCTTGTCATTTCTTGTAACCATATTTACTTTGTTTGTTTGTGTGTGCACTTCTGTGATTGTTTAGTTAGGTAATAAATAAACGATTTAAGACAATTGATGGATGGAAGACTCATGGTGAAGACTGGATTCGTGCAGATAACCAATAATTTACGACTTTTGGAATGAGACTAAAGAATGACTACAAAAGTTGCCTCTAAACTTTGCCAAAACCTTTCAAACCACTTTTGTAATACAACTTTAGGTATTTTTAAAGGTTAATAATCGATCAAATTGAAGACGGGTCTATCTGTGTTCAATACAGGAAGACAACAAACCAAGCTACTTTTCAAGTCCTGTGCAACTCTCAACAGTGTTACGCAGTTCCTAGATGGCCGTACTTCTTCATTGCACAAATTAATAACCTCAACCAAATTCCAAAGACTGTTGACATCCAGTGGAAGCGGTAGGAACTGAAAACGAGTTCCTAAGAAATCACTCACTTTCGTCATCATGACGTGCTTTAGACTAGTTAGACTAGTCAAGGACCATATCACCTCCACCCTACCTGACACCCTAGACCCACTCCAATTTGCTTCTCGTCCCAATAGGTCCACAGACGACGCAATCGCAATCACACTGCACACTGCCCTAACCCATCTGGACAAGAAGAATAGCTATGTAAGAATGCTGTTCATCGACTACAGCTCAGCATTTAACACCATCGTACCTTCCAAACTCGTCATTAAGCTCGAAACCCTGGGTCTCGACCCCGCCCTGTGCAACTGGGTCCTGGACTTCCTGACGGGCCGCCCCCAGGTGGTGAGGGTAGGTAACAACATCTTCACCCCGCTGATCCTCAACACCGGGGCCCCAAAAGGGTGCGTTCTCAGCCCTCTCCTTTACTCCCTGTTCACCCATGACTGCGTAGCCATGCACGCCTCCAACTCAATCATCAAGTTTGCAGACAACACTACAGTGGTAGGCTTGATTACCAACAATGACGAGATGGCATACAGGGAGAAGGTGAGGGCCCTCGGAGTGTGGTGTCAGGAAAATAACCTCACACTCAATGTCAACAAAACAAAGGAGATGATCGTGGACTTCAGGAAACAGCAGAGGGAGTAGCCCCCTATCCACAGACGGGACAGTAGTGGAGAAGGTGTAAAGTTTTATGTACTGCGGCATACACGTCACGGACAAACTGAAATGGTCCACCCACACAGACAGCGTGGTGACGAAGGCGCAGCAGCGCCTCTTCAACCTCACTAGCCACTTTAAACAATGCCACTTTTATATGTTTACATACCCTACATTACTCATCTCATATGTATATACTGTACTCTATACCGTTAAATATTAAAAATATTCCATCAATGCAGTTCAATAAATAGCCTATTGGCCTATTGCAATACGTGCTCAGCTATGCACAGTGATTAGATTGAGTTATAACTAAAAACCTAGATTATGGCTATCCAATCTACTCATCACATTAGGAATAGTAGGCTTACATTAGTCTGTAAATGCGATGATAGATGCATGCAATGCTTTATTATGGTGGATTTTTAGGGTGAAATATAGCTTCCCTAAAACTTGAAACTCACGCGCCTCCTATGAGAGAGACACATGTCAGCTGGCTGACATTAGCTAGATAGTTTGTAGTCTATATTAGTCTTGTTGTTAACACCTTGACAGCATAACCACTAACAGCTAAACTAAACTCAATTAGACTTACCAGTGATGAAATGGTTGGAGCAGACCCTGTACTGACAGGTTTCTTCGCTTTTCTGACAGTCCTATCTCCTTGGTGTGTCATGATTGCGGGTAACCTGCCTTGTTAGATGAGCTAAATATGGCACAGAAATTGACCACGGTGATGAATCAAGTAGTTTTAGCCATTGTTATCGTGCAGCTTGGGGTAGCCAATCAGCTGTCTGTAGAACTGATGTGGTGGTCTTTCATCATGGCCTCCAGGAGACGTCGTGTGTCACCTTCAACCCTATATACATTGATAAATTATGCTGGAACAACATTGATTCAACCAGTTTGTGCCCAGTGGGTAGTCCCGCTGATTGTAACAGGACTAAAATGAAATATGAGTCATCCTTACACATTCTGATATTCAGGGATGTAGGCTTAGTAGAAAACAATTTACTACAATGCATTACTGTACCATACTACTGGTATAACCTATACTAAAAACCCTCTAGTTCGGAATACAATATGATAATACATTGCATTTGTATTTAATTTACCTTTATTTAACGTGGGAAGTGAGTTAAGAACCCGGACGACGCTGGGACAATTGTGCGCCGCCCTATGGGATTCTCAATCACGGCCAGATGTGATACAGCCTGGAATTGAACCAGGGACTAGTGATGCATCTTGCACTGAGATACAATGCCTTAGACCACTGCGCCACTCGGGGCCCCAAAAAGCCCCTTTTCTTTAAAGATGTAAATCACATAGCTCTAAAGCGCTAATGACTCAGTTCCTGAATATGACTCTGTTCCAGAATATATGTTAATATATGTTAACTCAAACATCTACCACACAGTATGATGGGTAGTTTATGTTTGCATTGTGCCAACGACCCCTGCTGTCTCCTGTCTGGCCACAGTGGCCCCTATAGTGGCCTTCCAGGCTGTTAGGAGGGCCACCAGACTTCAAATCAGAGAGAGTGCCGGTCCCCTACGGACATTGATTCCAGCAAAGCACGGTGACATTTTGGCTAATTAGCGCTGGGCGACCGTGCAGTTCACTCTATAAAAATAATCCGAAACGCTTCAACCGACAGCTGTAAAAAACAGGTCGGCGATACTTGGTAATGATGAACAGTGGCGAAGACGGAGCCGACAGGGATCGACGTGTCAGAGTGGAATACATCAGGATCCAGTCAGCTGTGAAGCACCTTGTTTTTCTCCCATTGTAATCAATTGAGTTCTGCCTTGGTCTGTACTTGTAATCAGACATACGGTCCTGTACCCGACTGCAGTGAGTTTTTTTCAGGTAAACCTCACAATGAAGGAGAGAAACAATATGGTGGAGAGAGGTATATTACATTCTTAAAGGGTGGATAAATGTGAGTTATTAATTAAATGGTTACAAATGAGCAGTGGAGCTTTGTCTACGCTTTGTATAGAAAAACAAGGGTTCTTTTTAATTTAATGAGCCCACTAACAGCGTATAAATTCTCATTTTGACTCTACATGCAGTCTTTTTAATTTACTACATGAAGCTGTTTGATAGATGCATGTCTAATGTCACATGTTATCACCACAGGAACTTCCTCCCTTGCATATATCATACTTAAATTATGCTGTGTAATTTTATCCTCTTCATAGTGACTCCTTTCCTCCCTTGCCTTCCATATTGAACCAAATACCATATAGAACATATTAATATGGAGTATTTTAATACAGAACATGTCCTTTGCATTGAGCCATGTAAATATGAAAACAATTGATTATCAATATCAATGTGGAAATGACTGGAAAAATGTCCCACATTTGAAAATCCAGATGCAGGTATTCTGCATTTCTTGGCACATTGAATGATACAGTGATTTGAAAAAAGAAATCATCACGGTCAGGTTACCAATACAATATTGTCTTTCTATTCAGTATGTAAAGTGAAAGGACACAGCTCTGGGTGTGATTTTCTGGACTGTGTGGCAACCTTGGACAACATTAGCCAAGTTTTCAGATAAGCTCCTTATTCGTCTTGCACATTACAAACACTCACAAACACACACATCCACAAGCAGTTGTCACCTGCATCAACGCTAGGGTTGCTAAGCTGTGGGTAATTTACCAAAGTTACCATAATCTTCGGTAATTTTTGTAATTAACAGTAAATATATTAATTAATTAACAGTATATATATAAACTCAGCAAAAAAATGAAAGTCCTTTTTTCAGGACCCTGTCTTTCAAAGATAATTTGTAAAAATCCAAATAACTTCACAGATATTCATTGTAAAGGGTTTAAACACTGTTTCTCATGCTTGTTCAATGAGCCATAAACAATTAATGAACATGCACCTGTGGAAAGGTCGTTACAGTCGGTAGGAAATTAAGGTCACAGTTATGAAAACTAAAGTGGCCTTTCTACTGACTCTGAAAAACACCCAAAGAAAGATGCCCAGGGTCCCTGCTCATCTGCGTGAACGTGCCTTAGGCATGCTACAAGGAGGCATGAGGACTGCAGATGTGGCCAGGGCAATAAATTGCAGTGTCCATACTGTGAGATGCCCAAGACAGCACTAAAGCCTGGAGGTGTGTTGGGTCATTGTCCTGTTGAAAAACAAATGATAGTCCCACTAAGCGCAAACCAGATGGGGTGGCGTATCGCTGCAGAATGCTGTGGTAGCTATGCTGGTTAAGTGTGCCTTGAATTCTAAATAAATCACAGACAGTGTCACCAGCATAGCACCTACACAAAATCAATCACACACATGCGGAGATCATCCATTCACCTATTCTGCGTCTCACAAAGAAACGTCAGTTGGAACCAAAAATCTCAAATTTGAACTAATCAGACCAAAGGACAGATTTCCACCAGTCTAATGTCCATTGCTCGTGTCTCTTGGCCCAAGCAAGTCTCTTCTTATAATTGGTGTCATTTAGTAAGAATTTCTTTGCAGCCATTCTACCATGAAGGCCTGATTCACACAGTCTCCTCTCAACAGTTGATGTTGAGATGTTTCTTTTACTTTAGCATTTATTTGGTCTGCAATTTCTGAGGCTGGTAACTCTAATGAACTTATCCTCTGCAGCAGAATTAACTCTGGGTCTTCCTTTCCTGTGGCGGTCCTCATGAGAGCCAGTTTCATCATAGAGCTTGATGGTTTTTGCGACTGCACTTTCAAAGTTCTTGAAATTTTTCGAATTGACTGACCTTCTTGTCTTAAAGTATTAATGGGCTGTCATTTCTCTTTGCTTATTTGAGCTGTTCTTGCCATAGTATGGACTTGGTTTTTTACCAAATAGGGCTATCATCTGTATACCACCCCTACCTTGTCACAACACAACTGATTGTCTCAAACGCATTAAGAAGGAAAGCCATTTCACAAATGAACTTTTAATAAGGCACACCTGTTAATTGAAATGCATTCCAAGTGACTACCTCATGAAGCTGGTTGAGAGAATGCCAAGGATGTGCAAAGCTGTCATCAAGGCAAAGGGTGGCTACTTTGACGAATCTCAAATATAACATATCTTTTTACTTGTTTAACACTTTTTTGGTTTCTACAAGATTCCATGTGTTACTTCATAGTTTTGATGTCTTCACTATTATTCTACAATGTAGAAAATAGTAAAAATGAATAACTGGTATTGTATTTATATATACAGTTAAAGTCGGAAGTTTACATACACTTAGGTTGGAATCATTAAAACTTGTATTTCAACCACTCCACAAATTTTATTTTTTCCAACAATTGTTTACATACAGATAATTTCACTTATAATTCACTGTATCTGTATTTCACTTATAATTCACTGGTTCTGTCTCCTAGAGATGAATGTACTTTGGTGCAAAAAGTGAAAATCAATCCCAGAACAACAGCAAATGACCTTGTGAAGATGCTCGAGGAAACGGGTACAAAAGTATCTATATCCACAGTTAAACGAGTCCTATACCGACATAACCTAGAACTGTTGGGCCATAATGACCATTGTTATGTTTGGAGGAAAAAGGAGGACGCTTGCAACTTGAAGAACACCATCCCAACCGTGAAGCACGGGGGTGGCAGCATCATGTTGTGGGCGTGCTTTGCTGCAGGAGGGACTGGTGCACTTCACAAAATCAATGGCATCATGAGGCAGGAAAACTATGTGGATATATTAAAGCAAAATCTCAAGACATCAGTCAGGAAGTTAAAGCTTGGTCGCAAATGGGTCTTCCAAATGGACAATGACCCCAAGCATACTTCCAAAGTTGTGGCAAAATAGCTTAAGGACAACAAAGTCAAGGTATTGGAGTGGCCATCACAAAGCCCTGACCTCAATCCCATAGAAAATGTGTGGGCAGAACTGAGAAAGCGTGTGCGAGCAAGGAGGGCTACAAACCTAACTCAGTTACACCAGCTCTGTCAGGAGGAATGGGCCAAAATTCACCCACTTATTGTGGGAAGCTTGTGGAAGGCTACCTGAAATGTTTGACCCAAGTTAAACAATTTAAAGGCAATGCTACCAAATACTAACTGAGTGTATGTAAACTTCTGACCCACTGGGAATGTGATGAAAGAAATAAAAGCTGAAATAAATCATTTTCTCTACTATTATTCTGATATTTCACATTCTTAAAATAAAGTGGTGATCCTAACTGACCTGAAACAGGGAATTTTTACTAGGATTAAATGTCAGGAATTGTGAAAAACTGATTTTCAATGTATTTGGCTAAGGTGTGTGTAACTGTATATGATGGGATGTATAGACATCATGGACAGTATATGGATAGATTATGTAATATATCGGAAGTGTACATGGTTAGAATGGTATATGTACAGCAATAGTTGAATAGGATGGCCTTGACTAGAATACAGTACTTACATATGAAGTAGGTAAAACAGTATGTAAACCTTATTAAAGTGACCAGTGTTACATGTCTATGAAAATAGGCAGCAGCCTCTAAGGTGAATCATAGAGTAACCGGGTGGTTGCCGGCTAGTGACAGTGACTAAAGTTCAGGTCAGGGTACTGGGAGGAGGCCGGCTAGTGGTGACTATTAACAGTCTGATGGCCTGGAGATGGAAGGTATTTTTCAGTCTCTCGGTCGCAGCTTTGATGAACCTGTACTGACCTCGCCTTCTGGATTTTAGCAGGTTGAATAGGCCCTGGCTTGGGTGGCTGAGGTCCTTGATGATCTTTTTGGCCTTCCTCTGACACCGGGTGCTGTATTTGTCCTGGAGGGCAGGTAGTTTGCCCCCGGTGATGCGCTGTGCAGACCTCACTACCCTCTGGAGTGCCTTACAGTTGCAGACGGTGCAGTTGCTGTGCCAGGGGGTAACACGTGAGGGATCAATATAAGAAAGTTGTGTGTGTTATTGTAGCAAACATACCCACATATCTACTACTCTGAAGATGTTGTACAATGAAAATGTTTACGGCACCTGTCACAAACACTACCCAACAGGATATGAACATTCACATCGTTGAAAAGCACTGCAAAAACACTACAGTCCTGCAATTTTATAATCCATACGGACAGAGGCTTGCTTCTTTGACTCTGCCACTAGTTGTGGTCTACAACACTGGTGTGCAATAGCACACAACAGTTTCTAAGCACATCAAGAACATTTACCCTTTCCCTTTAATGTTGCTTTCTTCCTGTCCCAGCACCTGATTCCCCAAAGTGGGGCATCCGTCAGCACAGCACCTGGAGCTGTCATCCCCCCTGGGTCTCTCTGTTGTGGGGGGAGCAGTGGGGGTCCACAGAGATGACAGCCTCACAACAGGGATATTAAGGTGTGGTTGTCTAGATGGGTGGAGAGAGGGACCACTCTGCAAAGCTGGGCCAAGTGATAAGACACACCACTAAACCCAGTGTTTATGGGGAGGTGATGGTGGGCCAACCAATACTCAGTAATGGGTGTGTTTCTCTCTCTCTCACTTTCAGTGGAACTGCTGCATCCTGGCACTTTCAGAGACAAGTCCCAGATGAGTTGAGAGCAGCTGGGACCATCATCAGTCTCTCAGTTTCTCAGTCTCTCTCTCTCTCTAAACCCCCTGGCTGATATTGGTCATTAGAAGTAGCCTATACTAGAGAGATTTGAAGTTTGAAATGAAATACGTTTGCTAATATGTGCGATAGTTAATGGGACAATTGATGGCTAGAACCATCAAACTAGTAGCAGTAGTTCAAAAGATAATAAAATAAACTGTGGTGCACATTAATGTTATAAACGTATCGTTCTATTTATCGTTATTGCATCAATTCAGGCAATTTATCGCAATATGGATTTTTGTCCATATCGCCCAGCTTTAGAATATAGCTACATTTTTTTAACAGCTAGACACAATATAATTCTAAAACATTAATAGTTTTAGGCTATAAGGCCCATGCATGCGACAGAGAGAGAGAGACAGAGAGACAGAGGGAGACAGAGAGAGAGAGAAATATTATTTTTTGACTGGACATTTTACACTGCTTTGGTGGAATTCTCCACTACAGACAAAACACCAGTTGCAACGTCAACAGTGAAGAGGCGACTCCGGGATGCTGGCCTTCTAGGTAATGTTGCAAAGAAAAAGCCATATCTCAGACTGTCCAATAAAAATGTAAGATGAAGATGGGCAAAAGAACACAGATACTGGACAGAGGAACTCTGCCTAGAAGGCCAGCATCCCGGAGTCGCCTCTTCACTGTTGACGTTGAGACTGGTGTTTTGCGGGTACTATTTAATGAAGCTGCCAGTTGAGGACTTGTGAGGCGTCTGTTTCTCAAACTAGACACTCTAATGTACTTATCCTCTAGCTCATTTGTACACCGGGGCCTCCCACTGCTTTCTATTCTGGTTAGAGCTAGTTTGAGCTGTTCTGTGAAGGGGGTAGTACACAGCGTTGTACGGGATCTTCAGTTTCTTGGCAATTTCTTGCATGGAATAGCCTTCGTTTCTCAGAACAAGAATAGACTGACGAGTTTCAGAATACATTTCTTTATTTCTGGCCATTTTGAGCCTATAATCGAACCCACAAATGTTGATTCTCCAGATACTCAACTATTCTAAAGAAGGCCAATTTTATTACTTCTTTAATCAGAACAACAGTTTTCAGCTGTGCTAACATAATTGCAAAATGTTTTTCTAATGATCAATTAGCCTTTTAAAATAAACTTGGATTATCTAACACAACCTGCCATTGGAACACAAGAGTGATGGTTGCTGATAATGGGCCTCTGTACACCTACAGTGCCTTGCGAAAGTATTCGGCCCCCTTGAACTTTGCGACCTTTTGCCACATTTCAGGCTTCAAACATAAAGATATAAAACTGTATTTTTTTGTGAAGAATCAACAACAAGTGGGACACAATCATGAAGTGGAATGACATTTATTGGATATTTCAAACTTTTTTAACAAATCAGAAACTGAAAAATTGGGCGTGCAAAATTATTCAGCCCCCTTAAGTTAATACTTTGTAGCGCCACCTTTTGCTGCGATTACAGCTGTAAGTCGCTTGGGGTATGTCTCTATCAGTTTTGCACATCGAGAGACTGAAAGTTTTTCCCATTCCTCCTTGCAAAACAGCTCGAGCTCAGTGAGGTTGGATGGAGAGCATTTGTGAACAGCAGTTTTCAGTTCTTTCCACAGATTCTCGATTGGATTCAGGTCTGGACTTTGACTTGGCCATTTATTTTTGAACCATTCCATTGTAGATTTTGCTTTATGTTTTGGATCAGTGTCTTGTTGAAAGACAAATCTCCGTCCCAGTCTCAGGTCTTTTGCAGACTCCATCAGGTTTTCTTCCAGAATGGTCCTGTATTTGGCTCCATCCATCTTCCCATCAATTTTAACCATCTTCCCTGTCCCTGCTGAAGAAAAGCAGGCCCAAACCATGATGCTGCCACCACCATGTTTGACAGTGGGGATGGTGTGTTCAGCTGTGTTGCTTTTACGCCAAACATAATGTTTTGCATTGTTGCCAAAAAGTTCAATTTTGGTTTCATCTGACCAGAGCACCTTCTTCCACATGTTTGGTGTCTCTCCCAACACTTTTTATGGATATCTTTAAGAAATGGCTTTCTTCTTGCCACTCTTCCATAAAGGCCAGATTTGTGCAATATACGACTGATTGTTGTCCTATGGACAGAGTCTCCCACCTCAGCTGTAGATCTCTGCAGTTCATCCAGAGTGATCATGGGCCTCTTGGCTGCATCTCTGATCAGTCTTCTCCTTGTATGAGCTGAAAGTTTAGAGGGACGGCCAGGTCTTTGTAGATTTGCAGTGGTCTGATACTCCTTCCATTTCAATATTATCGCTTGCACAGTGCTCCTTGGGATGTTTAAAGCTTGGGAAATCATTTTGTATCCAAATCCGGCTTTAAACTTCTTCACAACAGTCTCTCGGACCTGCCTGGTGTGTTCCTTGTTCTTCATGATGCTCTCTGCACTTTTAACGGACCTCTGAGACTATCACAGTGCAGGCGCATTTATACGGAGACTTGATTACACACAGGTGGATTGTATTTATCATCATTAGTTATTTAGGTCAACATTGGATCATTCAGAGATCCTCACTGAACTTCTGGAGAGAGTTTGCTGCACTGAAAGTAAAGGGGCTGAATAATTTTGCACGCCCAATTTTTCAGTTTTTGATTTGTTAAAAAAGTTTGAAATATCCAATAAATGTCGTTCCACTTCATGATTGTGTCCTACTTGTTGTTGATTCTTCACAAAAAAAATACAGTTTTATATCTTTATGTTTGAAGCCTGAAATGTGGCAAAAGGTCGCAAAGTTCAAGGGGGTCGAATACTTTCGCAAGTTACTGTAATTTACAATAGTAATTTACAACATTAACAATGTCTACACTGTATTTCTGATACATTTTTATGTTATTTAAATGGGCAAAAAATGAGCTTTTCTTTCAAAAACAAGGACAATTCTAAGTGACCCCAAACTTTTGAATGGTAGTGTATATAAATAGGACAAATCTGAAGGGGCATGTGCCCCTGTGCCCCGTATGGGCATGACACCTCTGAGTGTCAGAATGCACTGCTGTATTAAAGTCAATTCAGAACTAACTTGCTGACATGTTCTGTTGCAGATTCAAAGCCAGATTAACTCATTGCAGAATGTATCCATAATCATGAATGAATAAGCATATTTACTTGACAACTATACACCTGGTCACCTATCAATCACGTCAAAAACCTGAAATACAACAACTGCATTTTTTAAAATCAATCATAATAGTAAACAATTCCTTTTATAACATAATATATAAACATCTGACTTGAAGTAAACATTGCATTATTTATTGATCAATGCCACAAACCTGGGACATCGAAGAGTACCATGACTATTATTACTAACCGTGAGCGCACAGATTCTTCTGTTTTTCCCTATTATGCTTCCTTCACTTGTTCTTCTCCTGATTTGATAACATCAAGACTCAGTAAAATGTTTAAAGGTGCTTACAGACAGCCAGGTAAACTGGAAATAAACCTCAAGAAAATCTCCCTACCATGTGCAGTCCGGGTTGTTGTCAGCTCGAATATTGTCATTGAAACATTGTTTGATTGGTTGACAAAATGAACTCTGCTCATTGGTCAACCATACTTCCGTTAATTTTGTCTTTGGCGCCTGGCGCACTGAGCCAGCAGTGCCATTCACGAAGTGTGTGCCACTTGCACAACTGCTTAGGCTTTGCCGCCCTTCTCCCATTCAAGTCTGTGAGACCTTTGCCACTTACTGGGGCCCATCTGTAAAAGCCTTAAAAGTGTGTTGTACTGTTTTTTCTAACTTTTTTATCACCTGTGTATTGCTGTCCTCCTGTTTAATCTGGGTTTCAGACTGAATGCAGTGTTAAATGTACTGCTCACAATTAACAGCAGCAACCAGGACCTGACAAGGGTGTTGATATACAGTGCCTTCGAAAAGTATTCAGACCCCTTGACTTATTCCACATTTTGGTGTGTAACTGCCTTATTCTAAAATTGATTAAATCGTCCCCCCCCCCCAATCAATCTACACACAATACCCCATAATGACAAAGGATTTTAGAAATGTAATTTATTTTAAAAAAGAAAAAAAAAGATGACATTTACTTTACTTAGTACTTTTACTCAGTATTTTGTTGAAGCATCTTTGGCAGCGATTAAAGCCTTGAGCATTCGTGGGTATGACGCTACAAGCTTGGAACACCAGTATTTGGGGAGTTTCTTCCATTATTCTCTGCAGATCCTCTCAAGCTCTGTCAGGTATCCAACCTGGGGAGCGTTGCTGCACAGCTATTTTCAAGTCTCTCCAGAGATGTTTGATCGGGTTCAAGTCCAGGCTCTGGCTGGGCCACTCAAGGACATTCAGAGACTTGTCCCGATGCCACTCCTGCGATGTCTTGGCTGTGTGCTTAGGGTTATTGTTCTGTTGGAAGGTGAACCTTTTCCCCAGTCTGAGATGCTGAGCGCTCTGGAACAGGTTTTCGTTAAGGATCTCTCTGTACTTTGCTCCGTTCATCTTCGCCTCGATTCTGACTAGTCTCCCAGTCCCTGCTCCCCACAACATGATGCTGCCACCACGATGTTTCACCTTAAGATGGTGCCAGGTTTCCTCCAGAAGTGAAGCTTGGCATTCAGGCCAAAGAGTTCGATCTTGGTTTCATCAGACCAGAAAATATTGTTTCTCATGGTCTGAGAGTCCTTTAGGTGCCTTTTGGCAAACTCCAAGCGGGCTGCCATGTGCCTTTTACTGAGGAGTGGCTTCTGTCTGGCCACTCTACCAGAAAGGCCTGCTTTGTGGAGTTCTGCAGAGAAGGTTGTCCTTCTGGAAGGTTCTCCCATCTCCACAGAGGAACTCTAGCTCTCTGTCAGAGTGACCATCGGGTTGTTCGTCACTTCCCCGACCAAGGCCCTTCTCCCCCGATTGCTCAGTTTGGCTGGGAGGCCAGTTCTAGGAAGAGTCTTTGTGGTTCCTAACGTCTTCTATTTGAAACCACCAAGACTGTTTTTGCTTTGTCATTATGGGGTATTGTGTGTATATTGATGAGGAGTTTTTTTTATTTAATCCATTTTACAACAAGCCTCTAACGTAACAAATAATGTAAAAAGTCAAGGGGTCTGAATATATCAGAAGGCGCTGTAGCTGTGTTGACCTAGTACTTTATATTAAACCTACCTTACACAGCAGTTGTTTCTCCATTTGTAACTCACACACCAAAAATCACAACATTTTGTATTATTTGTTTTACATTTTGTGTTATTTGCGCTGGTTTAATTCCTAAAATGGAGAATGGTTGAAGGTATGGTGGTTTTATAGAGATAAAATGGAGAGTTTGTAAGTGTCCTAAATTGAGGGACCATGGGGCATAAAAGGCTTAGTGTGGATTAAGGAGTAGGTAGAGAGATGGCTGGCCATGGAATAAACATAAAATGGAGTGCCGATGTGCTTCTGCATGCCATTTTAGGTCACAAATAACTGGCCCATGTCCAGTCATACTCGAGGTCCTGGTGTGTCCATCAACGTCATTTAATATTGGTTGCAGTATACAAATTGTATTCATCGTGTGTCTGTGAATCACAACATTAAAGACGATGAGTGATCACAGCATTTCCACAAATTGAGCCATAGACAATGCAACTTATTTATGAAGGACAGCATTTTGTTGACAACATGGTGGTTTACACTATGTCTACCTACTGTGTGTGAATGGTGGCAGAATCTTACACCAGCTGTAGGTCCATTTGAGTGTGTGGTCACTTAGGCCTGCACATCAACCAGTACTGGGACCATTGGAGACTTGGAATGCTTGCTGTCAAAGTGCTGCTTGAATGTCTTTGGGGTCTGTGTCTGTAAAGGTCAAGTACAAAATGGAGGATGTTAACATCCTGTGGCTTAGATTGAATTCAAAGTAGACACAAATGATGAACTAGAAATACAATATATACAGTGCATTGCGAAAGTATTTGGCCCCCTTGAACTTTGCGACCTTTTGCCACATTTCAGGCTTCAAACATAAAGATATAAAACTGTATTTTTTTGTGAAGAATCACCAACAAGTGGGACACAATCATGAAGTGGAACGACATTTATTGGATATTTCAAACTTTTTTAACAAATCAAAAACTGAAAAATTGGGCGTGCAAAATTATTCAGCCCCTTTACTTTCAGTGCAGCAAACTCTCTCCAGAATTTCAGTGAGGATCTCTGAATGATCCAATGTTGACCTAAATGACTAATGATGATAAATACAATCCACCTGTGTGTAATCAAGTCTCCGTATAAATGCACCTGCACTGTGATAGTCTCAGAGGTCCGTCAAAAGCGCAGAGAGCATCATGAAGAACAAGGAACACACCAGGCAGGTCCGAGATACTGTTGTGAAGAAGTTTAAAGCCGGATTTGGATAGAAAAAGATTTCCCAAGCTTTAAACATCCCAAGGAGCACTGTGCAAGCAATAATATTGAAATGGAAGGAGTATCAGACCACTGCAAATCTACCAAGACCTGGCCGTCCCTCTAAACTTTCAGCTCATACAAGGAGAAGACTGATCAGAGATGCAGCCAAGAGGCCCATGATCACTCTGGATGAACTGCAGAGATCTACAGCTGAGGTGGGAGACTCTGTCCATAGGACAACAATCAGTCGTATATTGCACAAATCTGGCCTTTATGGAAGAGTGGCAAGAAGAAAGCCATTTCTTAAAGATATCCATAAAAAGTGTCGTTTAAAGTTTGCCACAAGCCACCTGGGAGACACACCAAACATGTGGAAGAAGGTGCTCTGGTCAGATGAAACCAAAATTGAACTTTTTGGCAACAATGCAAAACGTTATGTTTGGCGTAAAAGCAACACAGCTGAACACACCATCCCCACTGTCAAACATGGTGGTGGCAGCATCATGGTTTGGGCCTGCTTTTCTTCAGCAGGGACAGGGAAGATGGTTAAAATTGATGGGAAGATGGATGGAGCCAAATACAGGACCATTCTGGAAGAAAACCTGATGGAGTCTGCAAAAGACCTGAGACTGGGACGGAGATTTGTCTTCCAACAAGACAATGATCCAAAACATAAAGCAAAATCTACAATGGAATGGTTAAAAATAAACATATCCAGGTGTTAGAATGGCCAAGTCAAAGTCCAGATCTGAATCCAATCGAGAATCTGTGGAAAGACCTGAAAACTGCTGTTCACAAATGCTCTCCATCCAACCTCACTGAGCTCGAGCTGTTTTGCAAGGAGGAATGGGAAAAGATTTCAGTCTCTCGATGTGCAAAACTGATAGAGACATACCCCAAGCAACTTACAGCTGTAATCGCAGCAAAAGGTGGCGCTACAAAGTATTAACTTAAGGGGGCTGAATAATTTTGCACGCCCAATTTTTCAGTTTTTGATTTGTTAAAAAAGTTTGAAATATCCAATAAATGTCGTTCCACTTCATGATTGTGTCCCACTTGTTGTTGATTCTTCACAAAAAAATACAGTTTTATATCTTTATGTTTGAAGCCTGAAATGTGGCAAAAGGTCGCAAAGTTTAAGGGGGCCGAATACTTTCGCAAGGCACTGTACATATGAGGTGGGTAAAACAGTATGTAAACATTATTAAAGTGACCAGTGTTTAATGACTCCATTTACATAGGGCAGCAGTCTCTAAGATGACAGTCTGATGGCCTGGAGATAGAAGCTGTTTTCAGTCTCTCGGCCCCAGCTTTGATGCCAAGGTGGCGACTGCTAAGAAGAAGGGAGCAACTGCGAACCAGAAGACTACAGCAAAGGCAACACTGGTCCACACCTGCCCGTCTGTCGGGTGAGTAGCATTGGTGAGTAGCATTGGTTGGTACTGTATGTGCCTTTGTGTTCCTCTCAATTTGTAGGCTATTGTACTGGCATGTGTAGTTTTCCCTTACCCTAACCCAAAGCTTAACGGTAGCCATAACCCTAACCTTAACTCTTACCTTAACCATTTTAAATTTCAACTTCATGGGGTAACGTTAGAATTTGACCTTTTTAAATTGGTCTGTTTAAAATACAAGTTTGAGGTGGGTTTTTTGTTTTGAAGTGTCTTTTTCTCAATTTTATGCTTTGGCCACATATACAAGTATATGATGAGTCAACAACATTATTCGGGTATGAGTCAACAGAATATTAACTTTTAAACGTGAGATTTTCACTGGAAAGTTACTTTAAACCCCATAGGGCGGCGCACAATTGGCCCAGCATCATCCAGGTTAGGGGAGGGTTTGGCCCAGGTAGGCCGTCATTGTAAAATAAGAATTTGTTCTTAACGGACTTGCCTAGTTAAATAAAGGTAAAATAAAATGTAAAAAAATTCAAAATTAAAGTTCATCAGATGAGCACAGAGTGCCTTCATTATTGAGACATTTTAAGTTAAAGTTGTTCAATCAGCCATCAGAAGATTGCCAACACTTGTCTTAATAACTAAAGGGTTTGCTGTGTTTAGGTAACATGCTATAGATATTTTAATAATACATTTTCTTCTGTGTCAATGCAGGCTTTCGGCAAATTGCCCCGGCTGTTTTCTCATTCCATAGACTCTCCTCTCTGGTCTCCTGTGGAAAACCACGTCCTCCATTTATTTTCTGCCCTTAAAGGTGGTCTAATGTCAGTTTGGTGATTTACTTCATAAAGTTCACGGTAATGCTGATGGTTTGCATTTTAGTGGGTAAGATGCTCGGCATCTTTAGAACCACACAAATTAGCAACCTGTCAATCTAATTAATATATTTATATAACAAGATAATCTTGTTCAATTTACAGCACTATGGTTGTTCAACAGATACCAGCATTGAAAATAACATTTTGTGCTCTATATTAATTTAATATGGTCTGTTTAGCTATCACTCCCATATAGAACCATAAGGTACGACTGTGCTGTACATTATAAACACGGTGGTTTGAGCCTTGAATGCTGATTGGCTGAAAGCCGTGGTACAGTATATCAGATCGTATTCCATGGGTATGACAAAACATACATTTTTACTGTTCTAATTACGTTGGTAACCAGTTTATAATAGCAATAAGTCACCTTGGGGGTTTGTGGTATATGGCTAATATACCAAGGCTAAGGGCTCCATGTTGCTAGTGCCTAAGAACAGCCCTTAGCCATGGTATATTGGCCACATATCACACCTACTCGGGCCTCATTGCTTAAATATACATCCTCAGCTGGTTTGGTTAGCATGGAGGTTGAGTGGAGAGAGTAGAAGTGAGATCTAGACCACCTTTACGCCACATATAGAGACGTGTACAAAGCTCGCCCTCGCCCTACATTTGGCAAATCTGACCATAATTCTATCCTCCTGATTCCTGCCAACAAGCATAAACTAAAGCAGGAAGCACAAGTGACTCGGTCAATTAGAAAGTGGTCAGATGAAGCAGTTGCTGTTATGCTAGCACAGACTGGAATACGTTCCAGGATTCTTCTGATGGAATTGAGAAGTACACCACATCAGTTAATGGTATCATCAATAAGTGCATTGATGACATCGTCCCCACAGTGACTGTACGTACATACCCCAACCAGAAGCCATGGATTACAGACAACATCCGCACTGAGCTAAAAGTTAGAGCTGCTGCATTCAAGGAGCGAGACTCTAACCCGGAAGCTTAAAAGAAATCTCACAATGCCCTCCGACGAACAATCAAACAGGCAAAGCGTCAATACAGGATGAAGATTGAATCATACTACACTGGCTACGATCCTCGTCGGATGTGGCAGGGCTTGCAAACTATTACAGACTACAAACAGAAGCACAGCTGAGAGCTCCCCAGTGACACGAGCCTACCAGACGAGCTAAATTACTTCTATGCTCGCTTCGAGGCAAGTAACACTGAAGCATGCATGAGAGCATCAGCTGTTCTGGACGACTGTGTGATCACGCTCTCCATAGCCGATGTGAGTAAGACCTTTAAATAGGTCAACATTCACAAGGCCGCAGGTCCAGACAAATTACCAGGACATGTTCTCCGAGCATGCCATGACCAACTGGCAATTGTCTTCACTGACATTTTCAACCTGTCCCTGACTGAGTCTGTAATACCAACATGTTTCAAGCAGACCACCATAGTCCCAGTGCCCAAGAACACTGAGGTAACCTGCCTAAATGACTACCGACCCGTATCACTCACATCTGTAGCCATGAAGTGCTTTGAAAGGCTGGTCATGGCTCACATCAACCCCATTATTCCAGAACCCCTAGACCCTCTCAAATTTGCATTCTGCCCCAACAGATCCACAGATAATGCAATCTCTATTGCACTCCATACTGCTCTTTCCCACCTGGACAAAAGGGACACCTATGTGAGAATCATATTAATTGACTACAGCTCAGCGTTCAACACCACAGTGCCCTCAAAGCTCATCACTAAGCTAAAGACCCTGGGACTTAACACCTCCCTCTGCAACTGGATTCTGGACTTCCTGACAGACCGCCCCCAGGTGCTAAGGGTAGGTAACAACACATCCGCCACACTGATCCTCAACACCCTTAGAGGTGCATGATCAGTCCCCTCCTGCACTCCCTGTTCACTTATGAGTGCATGGCCAGGCACGACTTCAACACCATCATCAAGTTTGCCGATGACACAACAGTGGTAGGCCTGATCACCAACAACGAAGAGACAGCCTATAGGGAGGAGGTCAGAGACCTGGCCCGGTGGTGCCAGGACAACAACCTCTCCCTCAATGTGATCAAGACAAAGGAGATGATTGTGGACTACAGAAAAAGGACTGAGCACGCCCACATTCTCATCAACGGGGCTGCAGTGGAGCAGGTTGAGAGTTTGAAGTTCCTTGGTGTCCACATCACCAACAAACTCTCAATGTCCAAACACAGTAAGACAGTTGTGAAGAGGGCACGACAAAGCCTATTTCCCCTCAGGAGACTGAAAAGATTTGGCATGGGTCCTCAGATCCTCAAAAGGTTGTACAGCTGCACCATCAAGAGCATCCTGACGGGTTGCATCACTGCCTGGTATGGCAACTGCTCAGCCTCCAACCGCAAGGCACTGCAGAGGGTAGTGAGTACGGCGCAGTACAGCACATCACTGGGGCCAAGCTTCCTGCCGTCCAGGACCTCTATACCATGCGGTGTCAGAGGAAGGCCCATAAAATTGTCAAAGACTCCAGCCACCCTCGTCATTGACTGTTCTCTCTTATACTACATGGCAAGCGGTACCGGAGCACCAAGTCTAGGTCCAAAAGACTTCTTAACAGCTTCTACCCCCAAGCCATAAGACTTCTGAACAGCAAATCAAAGGGCTACCCAGACCCCTCTTTTACGCTGCTACTCTCTGTTTATTATCTACCTACATGTACATATTAGCTTAATTGCCTCAACTAACCGGTGCCCTCGCACATTTACTATGTACCGGTAAACCCTGTATATAGCCTCGCTATTGTTATTTTACTGCTGCTGTTGAATTATTTGTTGCTTTTATTTTCTATTTTTTTGTTATCTATTTTTCTTTTTTCTTAACTTCTTAAAGCATTGTTGGGGGCTTGTAAGTAAGCATTGCACTGTTGTATTTGGCGCATATAACAAATACAATATATATATATATTTTTTTGAGATCTATGTGAACACAAGGTGCTTGGCTGATGCAACAGGGACTTTGAAGCTGTGCAGGAAATGGATAAGAAAGCACTAACAGGCCTGCATGATGAAAACATCTGTCTGTAGACGCTCCAAACCACCAAACAGCTGCAGCTCATCTGCTTATTGGTCTGGTAATCAATCACAGATTAAAGCCAAGCCAGCAGTTCAGAGAAATCATGGGTGAATTCACGATTATTAAGAGAGAGTGAGCGCTGAAGCATGGGAACTATGGAAGCTCACTAGGGTAATCCCAATGCACTCACTTTGTGTTTACCTTCTCAAACACTTCAGTTCATGTAGAACTTAGAGTAGAGTTACAAATCGCCTGTTAAGCCTAGGGTGCTTAACATTTCCTACAAGCTCTGCCATGTTGGTGTGAACGCAGCCAAAATCAAAATTCTGTTACATACTGTCTTTGATTCGTGTATCATTGTTTCTAAAAATCCATGTACATGACATCCATTGTACAGAACACCATACAACTTCTTATTGCACCTCTTTAGGAAGTAATACAGACTAAATATACAAGGATGTGTTTAGACCACTGTTTCTCAACCAGTGTGCCGTGTCATATCAATACCACTATTTAGATTACATTAGGTAAGATTAGGTTATTGTCTGTTGATCACAGAAATTGTGCTTGGTGTACAGAAAATGCAAAGGATCAAAACCCAAAACAGGATTGACAGAGGACTCTACCATTTCTTTAAAAATATACTGAAATAGACGTAGAACATAAAGTACAGTAGAGCATTGTGAGGGCTGATTCACGGCTAAATGTTTTCACGGTTAAATGTTTTAAGAAAATGCACACGTCTCCACGGTGCTGTGCTCAATTTTTTATGCGTATTGACACTAGGCTCCAGGGAGAATCTCGGCCATCTATATGTAACACGCTCTGGCTCAAAGAAGAAATTGAATAGAACTTAGCCCTTGTTTCCAATGTCCTCTCTGACATTGTGATCAGTCAAATCCCTGACCGGTAGAATGCATGGCTTTATCCCCCTCTGAAATCCATCAAAAAAATATTAAACTTTCTCTCTGTGTGTGTGTGTGTGTGTGTGTGTGTGTGTGTGTGTGTGTGTGTGTGTGCGTGCTCTAGCAGGCCTGCCTCTGAGCATAGTAATCCTTTCCATGTGCTTTACACAGCTCTCAACCCTGTCTCTCCATCTCAATCTGCTTCAGGTGTTAGAAAACCGAATCAAACATCCTGTGGCAGGAGAAAAGCCAAACACACCACACACTGAGTCCCACATGCCAAAGGGGAGAGAAGGGTACCTATCAGCATGTCATTCCTTACCAACCTGTCATCACTCAGATTTCAACGTAGCCAGTCTGCCAGGACAGATGAGAGCTGCTGTAAGCAGGTGGACATGATGCAAGTTGTTTCCATTTGGAGTTGGGCTCCTAACAATGCTCCTCCTAACAAAGTGTTACATATGGACACATGTCTGCTACATATGTAGGATCTTTATTTCAGCCAGTTTGTTACAGCAGGAAAACAATCCTGCAATAACAGGAACTGTGAATAATTATGTGGATTATAATTAATGGCCATTTTTGTAGAGGTTGATACATTTTCCGTTAGGGCAAATCAAGTCTGACATTTCAAAGTGGAAATTACAAACTTTAGAAGCCTTTAAAAAATGTAAATACACTACTAGTTTGCATTTCTCAGCAACAAAATAGTGATTAAATTAAGATCTTACATCTGTATTCAATCTGTATGGGGATAGCTAGTTCTGGGAAGACAGTGAGGGGGAGGGGGTTGGATTAATGTACTACCGTAAAGCAGTAGAGTGGCTGGATTTGGGGGAAACTGATGGACTGTCCTTAGTTACTCCGCCTCCATACCATCACTTCTCATCTAGCTAATTTACAAGGCATTCTTAGCATCCCAAGTCAGACACAAAAGGAGTAGGAGGAAAAGAAAGACCAGGAAGTGAGAGGAGGGTGGGAGTTGAAGGTGTGAGTGTGAGATAAAACAACTGTCATATTCACACACTTCCACTCCTGAACTCTGTTTTGTATGTTGGGCAGTCATATTCAATATAATTTCTCAGTGTCTTTACTGAAATCCATTTACTTTGCCAAAAATGTTTAGCTACTATCTTTAAGGCTTTGTCTGGGGAAAAATAAATCCGTAACTGTTATAGGGATCTTATCGTCCTTTCTCGGCTAACCTTTGTGCACTCAAAGAGTTAAATAGTTTGTTGTATTTTTTAAAATTAAAACAGTTATTATCCTGTGTGATCTAAATTATGATCTGGAAATGCAGGCTTCAGACAATCTAAAAGACATGTGTAATGATCTAAACCTAACCCAGCTGGTTACTAAGCCTACACGGCCCAACCCTAAATATTCTTCAAAGTCAACTTTGATTGATCTTATCCTAATAAATACACCAGAGAAAGTGTCTTTGCCCAAGACATTAGTGACCATTGCCCAGTTGTTTGTGTTAGAGATGTGAAAATACAAAAATCTAAGCCTTGTGTCGTCACAAAGAGGAACTTTAAAAACTTCCGTTAATAGTTATTTTTACAAGATCTTTATTTTTGTGACCTTATTTGTATTTCAGTTTTCTCTGAACCTGATTTAGCTTTGAGCCTTTTTAGAAATGTCTTCAATGCTATTGTGGACAATCATGCTCCCTTGAAAAAATTAAGGGTTAAAGGTCGATTGAATGCTTGGTACACTCCGGAATTATCAGAAGTCATTCATAAAAGAGATAATGCTTGTGTCAAGGCCAGGAACACAGGCTTAGGACTTGACTGGTAAGCTTTTAAGCAACTGAGGAATCATTGTGTAAAACAAATCAGAAAGGCTAAATCTGATTATTATGTAACTGCTCTATCGGATTGTAATGGGAACCCGACAAAATTCTGGAAAACTGAAAATCTCTGAAGGATTCTACTTCCTCTTCTCTGCCACAACAAATTAATTCAGAGACTGGCCTCATTACGGGAAAAAATGGCATCATTGAAGCATTTAATCATCATTTTATTTCAGTGGGCTATCTCTTTGAAATAACTTCTAAGCCAATTCACAATGATATTAGGCTGGATGCTGATAGGGGAAACTTCCTGAATGATCAGAATTATAGTCAAAGCTTTTCTTTTAGGCTATTTAAAGAAAGCAATAGACAACCATAAATCCACAGTGGCCCACCAATTGTTGGCTTAATAACATTTTTTTTTAATTTAACATTGTTATCAGAAAACATTCCAAAGGTATGGAAATACGATCTTGTTTTGTCAATTCATAAGAGAGAGGATAGTAGTGATCTTAATCATTATAGCTCCATTTCAAGGCTTCCTTGTCTAGCAAAGATTCTTGAATCCTTGGTAAATTTACAACTTTGTTCTTTTTTTATCTGGGAAATTGTCACGCCCTGACCTTGGAAAGCCTGTTTATTTCTCTATTTGGTTAGGTTAGGGTGTGATTTGGGTGGTCATTCTAGTTTTCTATTTCTTTGTTGGCCGGGTATGTTTCCCAATCAGAGGCAGCTGTCTATCATTGTCTCTGATTGGGAATCATACTTAGGCAGCCTGTTTTCCACCTGAGTTTGTGGGATCTTGTTTTTGCATAGTAGCTGCATTAGTCCTTCAGAACTTTACGTTTGGGTATCTTTTTTTTTTGGTAGTGTAGAGGTACACTTCCCACGCTGCACTTTGGTCTCCTTCCGATGACGGACGTAACAGAAATGCATTTTGAATGTAAACCAATCAGGCCTGGGCGTAGCACTATTACAGCAACCACTTAGTTGTTAATGATCTTGTCAATACTTTAGACATTAAAATGAAATGCTTTGTTTGTGGACCTGTCAAAAGCTTTTGATACTGTTGATCATGATATTTTATTGAACAAGTTGTCCTCGATAGGCCTGAGCTCTGACGCCTGTTCATGGTTTCATGATTATCTTAGTGACATAACTCAGGCCATCGTGATTGATCGGGTTAAGTCTGAATTTCCTGAAGTACATAAAGGTGTACCACAGGAGTCGATTTCAGGAACGATTTTCTTCACTATTTATATTAACACCATTGGTCAATCTGTTAAAAATTGATAACTTCATCTATACTGTATGTATGCTATTATGTACGCTATTGCCCGACTGTTGATCTGTCTGAGTCAGAACTACAGTCAGATTTTATAGCAATGCAGGAATCCTTTTGCTGATTTAAAATGTATGCTTAATATGAGCAAAACAAATTACATGTTGTTCTCAAACTCTCCTTAGATGGTTCTCAAATCGAAATTGTTCCCTCGTATAAATACTTAGGCACATTTGGATTGATGTGGATGAGCTGGTTAATAAGAAGCTACGTTGTAAAGATGTCTTTTTCTACAGAAACAGATCGTGCCTTTCTCTAAGCAGTAGGAAGCAGATTATTAAGCCTAAGTTTTTATCCGTTCTTGATTTTGGTGATATTATTCATCAAAGTGCAGCTGCTACTACTCTTAAACCTTTGGATGCTGTCTACCATAGTGCCCTTTGTTTTGTTACAGCTGACAGTTTTGATACTCATCACTGCATCCTGTATCAAAAGGTAGTCTGGACTTCGCTAAAGACCAGTAGATCTCTACAATATTTCAAAATACATTTTATCTTAATGTTCTGGTGCTGTTTGGGCAATTTAAAGCATTGATTGGGGACTTATTTGTGAAGAAATGTAACTTGTTTTCCTGGGTGATTTGTAATGTTTTATTTGTGTTTCCCATGACTGTGTTGTTTTTTTCGTGTGTGTATATACACCGTGTGTGTATAGGTTGAGTATAATGTGTGTATTTATGTTGTATATACAGGGTGCATGTGTTAAATAGACCAGTGAATTCCGAAAGTATTCAGACCCCTTGACTTTTTTCACATTTTGTTATGTTACAGCCTTATTCTAAAATTGATTAAAATGTTTTACTCCTCATCATTCTACACACAATAACCCTTCACGACTGTAGGTCTCAATATGTAGGATCTTACACTACATCACCAACAGTATGTGGACACCCCTTTAAATTAGTGGATTCGGCTATTTCAGCCACACCCGTTGCTGACAGGTATATAAGATTGAGCACACAGCCATGCAATCTCCATAGACAAACATTGGCAGTAGAATGGCCTTATGAAGAGTTCAGTGACTTTCAACGAGGCACTGTCATAGGATGTCACCTTTTCAACAAGTCAGTTTGTCAAATTTCTGCCCTGCTAGAGCTGCCCCGGCCAACTGTAAGTGCTGTTATTATGAAATGGAAGTGTGTAGGAGCAACAACTGCTCAGCCGCGAAGTGGTAGGCCACACAAGCTCACAGGACCGGCGAGTGCTGTCCTCGGTTGCAATACTCACTACCAAGTTCCAAACTGCCTCTGGAAGCAACCTCAGCACAATAACTGTTTGTCGGGAGCTTCATGAAATAGATTTTCATGGTCCAGCAGCCGCACACAAGCCTAAGATCACCATACACAATGCCAAGCGTTGACTGGATTGGTGTAAAGCTCACCGCCATTAGACTCTGGAGCAGTGGAAACGCGTTCTCTGGATAGATTAATCACCCTTCACCATCTAGCAGTCCGACGGACGAATCTGGGTTTGGCGGAGACTAAGAGAACGTTTCATGACCCAATGCATATGACCAACTGTAAAGTTTAGTGGAGGAGGAATAATGGTCTGGGGATTTGTTTCATGGTTTGGGCTAGGCCCCTTAGTTCCAGTGAAGGGAAATCTTAACACTACAGCATACAATGACATTCTAGATGATTCTTTGTTTCCAACTCTGTGGCAACAGTTTGGGGAAGGCACTTTCCTGTTTCAGCATGACAATGCCCCTATGCACAAAGTGAGGTCCATACAGAAATGGTTTGTCGAGATCAGGGTGGAAGAACTTGACTGGCCTGCACAGAGCCCTGACCTCAACCCCATCGAACACCTTTGGGATGAATTGGAACGCCGACTACAGGCCTAATCGCCCAACATCAGTGCCTGACCTCACTAATGCTCCTCTTGCTGAATGGAAGTCCCCGCAGAAACGTTCTAACAATTAGTGGAAAGCCTTCCCAGAAGAGTGGAGGCTGTTATAGCTGCAAAGGGTGGACCAACTCCATATTAATGCCCATGATATTGGAATGAGATGTTCAATGAGCAGGTGTCCACATACTTTTGGTAATGTAATGTAAGTTGATCAACCTGTTGCAGGAAATATAAAACGTATAGTGTATTTGAAGTTTTAAAAGGCTTCTGAAGTTTGTAATTTCCACTTGATTTTCCCTTACGAAAAATGTATCAACCCCTACGAAAATGTCCATTAATTATCGTCCACATAATAATTTACATTTTCCTGTTGCTGCAGGATTATTTTCCTTCTGTAGCAAACTGTCTCAAATGAAGATCCTACATCCTACATTTTTTCAGAAGTTTTGTATTTAAAAAAATATTTGTTATATTTTATATTTTTGATGCAGACTCTGTGTTGTCAAGCCCTACTGGATGATTTGGAATGTCTTTGTGACTGTGACTGATTCATTATCTCAAATTGGCGTGTGGGGGAGAGCACAGACCATCAAGCACACAAACCATCATAGACGACATAGGGAATGACAGATCTAGAACAAACATGCTAGTTAGGGTACTGAAGCCCACACAATTTGAATACATCATTTCAGAGAAGAAGAAAGAACAAGTTCAGCATGACTCAGACCTACCATCCTCCTACCCACTCTGCAACCCACCCCCCATCCAAACTTCTGTCTGTGGCCGACAGTGTCCTACTCAATCATGTCTTCCTTTGCTGTCACTTCCCCACGCTACATCCCACCATTGATGCAGGCAAAACATGCTCCCCTGCTTTAACACTCTCAAACAATATAACAAAACCCCTGAAAAAAATTCTTGCCGTGAACATGTTGCAAAAGTACATCCTTCATGATGTGCTGTATTATTGAGGAATTTAAATATTTTTTTGCGGGTTAAGGGCAAACTAAAATGGAGGCACAGTAATTGTGTTGAGCTCTTATCGTCATTGTCAGAGACAGAGGTGAGGCACAGCAAAGTGTCAACAGTGTTTAGAGTGGAGAAATGTACATGGGAAATCAGCAGGCTCACAAAAGCCGCTATTTGATGTAATTTGGGGATAAGGAGAAGTGGTGTTTTTCTGTCGTTTGAAAAATGACTCTGATTTAATGAAATTCTTCTCTCATTACTTTCCGCTATCTTGCTTTTATCAAGGTGCTCACAAATGTTTATGTTGCTCTTAGCAGCCGCACTCGCAAGCAAAAGTCGGCTTTATGCGTGCAGTAAAGAGTGAGCAAATAGAAAGGCTATTTATCTAATTCTATCATTGCTTTACTCATGGAACACACTGTTTGCCCCCTCAAGGCTTCTAAATTGCGAACAGGAGTGGATGAAAAGCAGTTGCCTTGTTGTGTTGTAGAGCTGTGACTGGTGTGGGGTTTAAAATTGTGTTGGTGCTGCAGGTTAATGTTTCCTGTGTGTTTATTTCACTTATTCAGATCATTCTTAATGTTTTATTGTCTGCCATGATTGCTATAAGCCTAAACCAGGGGTTCTATAGGGTCAATTGTGTCATCAAATTGTGTGCCATAATTATATACATTTAGGCTGGTCTTCTTCTGTGCTACTGTTCCGTTCGAATAACACTGTGGATACAAATGTAGATATTTTCTCAAATTGATCACCATACATAACATCACTACTGAGCATGTTCATAGGGAAAAAGTCGAAGGGGGATTTAATTAATGCAGACTGTCTTTTGTCCCAACTTTGCTTTGTTTCTGAATTGCTTTCTTTCTTAGTGTGTTTTCTCCAACAAGTGCTCCTGCATAGAGGATTAGCTACATTGCAAAAGGTCAGCTCTCAAAAATAAGAAAAAAAACAAGAAAGGGGAAAATATTACTTAAAAAAAAAAGAAGATCTGCCAAATATTTCACTTGCCAAGATTTTTTTAAATATCTAGTCTCAAAGAACGCACTGATATCTTAAAACTAGTGTGGCTAGACTAAAAACAAGTAATTTGTCTGGATACAAAGAAAATATTTAAAATACTTTTCTCAATATGTAGAAAAACGTGCTTAAATTTAGAAAATGCTAGTGCCATTGTCACGTTCTGACCTTTATTTCCTTTGTTGTGTCTTTATTTAGTATGGTCAGGGCATGAGTTGGGGTGGGCAGTCTATGTTTATTTTTCCATGATTGGTTTCTGTTTCGGCCTAGTATGGTTCTCAATCAGAGGCAGGTGTCGTTAGTTGTCTCTGATTGAGAATCATACTTAGGTAGCCAGGGTTTCACTTTTGAGTTGTGGGTGTTTGTTTTCCGTGTGTGTGTTTGTTGCCACACGGTACTGTTTCGGTTTCGTTCGTTTCACGTTTATTGTTTTGTAGTGTTCAGTTTATGTCTTTTAATAAACGTTATGGACACTTACCATTGGTCCTCCGATCCTTCTGCCATTACAGCCATCATCTTGAAATAAGGCTATATGTTGAGTAAACATATCTTAAAACCAGTACAGCTACACTAAAAACAAGTACATTTGTCTGGATATAAAGAAAGATTATTTTCTCAATTTGTAGGAAAATGTGCTTAAATGTAGAATCCACTGCTATTGCAATCATCTTGAAATAAGGCTATATTCCCTGGAATTTACAGAAAAATTGCATATTGTGCTTAAAATAAGTAATCCTGACTAGGTAAAGGTAAATGTACTTGTACTACTACTAGAAATTAGATTGGCTTGCTTATAGAAAGAAAAAATAAATTAGATTCGTTCTCACTTCTTTATTGAGGACTCAGTATATCCAAAGGCTGATATGGGCAGAACAAAGGATGCAAAAACAACAACAACAAAGACCATTGGTGGTCAAGGTGAAAGTGAAAATGTAAGACCTATGGCAAGATAACAAACGTAGCAGTGCTTTAAACCTTCATATAATAAACAACAAATGCCCTGCCTATTTATTAAAGGTTATCAGATCGGCCGATACACACAGTTCTGTTATCATGACCGGAAATGAAAGAATTGTATCGTGCAACCCCAGTCAGTAATGAACTTTTTCCACTCGGCCATAGCCTTTTTACATGAAGAAGTCATGTCCTGGTCGTGGATGGCTTCTGAGAGGACTTCTGTCTGCAGCACAGAGAGGAGTGTCACAATGCACTTAGGATATGTGAGGTGAAAAGGCGTAATAACACACCATGAGATACGTTATGCTAGCATAGATGTCCTCTTTTGGGAAGGTCACCACAGGCACGGTACCAAAGCCAGTATGCATTTGGTTTCGCAGACAATCACAACAGGGCTGAAGAATGGTCTTGCCTGAAGAATGGTGTTGGGGTCTTCTGCAGACTAACACAAACACAAAGAGAAAATCAAATATGACCACAAAAACAATTCACACTTTTTATGTTATGGTCAAGTAATATGAAAATGATTATACATGCATACATTTCTTACCTCAAGGATGTGAAGTGTCATGACTGTCCTGATCAGGTCAGGTTACAGGAGACCACAACCCTACAGATTATCTCTCAACCCCAACAGAGGAGGAGAGATCTAGGGGTCTGAAGATGTGGGGGTTTTATGACCCCTCACGCCCCTGGTAAATCTTAGGCCACAGACAACATCCCTTTGTCCCCTCACTATGGAGAACCAGCCTCAGAACATTAGACATTAAATAAAGGGACTTTGGAACAATGGTTTCCGTCAGCCACAATGGTGGTCATGACGATAGATGGAATATGAAAAAATATGTCATTTTTGTTTTGTTATTAAAGGTTAATAGATGACGTTATTACGGAGACATTGTAACTGTAAGAGTTTTTCTAGGTTAAGCTTGGTAGGATATGCTTACATTGTACGTTGTGTGGAAAATGTCCAAATCAAAGAGAATGTTTTGGTAAAGATGAAATGTGAAGTTAGTTGTCTAAAATTGGATTTGAGTAAAATCTAGACCTTGCCTCTTAACTTGGTACGCCCAGAGAATTGCCCTAAAGGTGGTTTGACCCCACTTCTGACCCGAGGGTATAAGACATGTGAGTGAAGAATTAACATAGCAGACTAAGTGACCCAAGCTGCAGCCGAGGTCTGAAAAGTCGACGAACCCAAAACTCAACCCAAGGTTGAAGACAAATAAATATTTTTCTACCCATGCTACTGATGAGTAGCTGTGTCTAAGCGGGTGAATTCAAGCCGGACCGCCTAACCACTCTCCATCGAATCGTGGTATCTACACTGTTTCATTCCTACGCTATGAGCTCTGAGCTACAGGGCTATCTGTCCTCAGAAGACCCCTCCCAGAGCAAGGGCGAGGAATCAGACCAAAAGGACACTGACACCGTGAGGACAACCAGAGAGTTGCCCTGGAGGAGTGCGGCATTAACACCTAAACGACCCACGCGGAGCTTCCCATCTGAGACCTCCAGCACGTAATTACATCATTATATTCTGCCTGACTGTTGTAAAATCGATATTCTGATATTCTTTGAGTTAATTTGGGAAATAGAAACTCAATAAAACTAATTTTCCCATGTTGCCCCAGGTTAATGAGTTAATAATTGCTTGATTCAGTTAATCACGCAATTAGAAACCTTTAATCATTCAATGATCTACAGTAGTAGATTGAGTGCTTCACTTTAAAAAAAAAATGAAAATAGTCTAATTTGATTTACAGCAGCCAGTTATTTAAACAAACATTCTCCATTGTCAACAGAGCCAGTTATTACCTTTGTCCAGCAGCGGTGGCTTATGACCTTTGGTTCTCCTTCTGAAGAAGTGCTCTGGCCCGGTAAAGAGATCACGTAAACCCTCCTTAAAGAGGCTGGGCAGCATGTCTGTGCTTATATTAGCAGCTGAAAAAAACAATTTAACCACATAGTTAAATAGTTAAGTAATTAGCAATTAATATATAGTTTATAGATGCAAAGTGTCATATTGATATAGGTTATGAGACATTAGCATACTGTCTTCCCTTTCCAGTTAATGCAGGAATGATTTACCTAGCTTGTCACACCCTGATCAGTTTCACATGTCCTCTTTATTGTCTCCACCACGTCCAGGTGTCCAGGTGTCGCTTGTTTTCCCCGGTGTATTTTTCCCTGTGTTTCCTGTCAGTTCCTCCAAGTCAAACAGCGTTTTTCCCGTTCGACTGCTTTTTGCATTCTCCTTTTTCTAGTCCTCCTGGGTTTGACCCTTGCCTGTTTCTGGACTTTGCACCCGCCTGCCTGACCGTTCTGCCTGCCTTGACCACGAGCCTGTCTGCCACTCTATACCTCCTGGACTCTGATCTTGTTTTGACCTTTTTGCCTGTCCATGACCATTCTCTTGCCTACCCCTTTCGATTAATACACATTGTAAGACTCCAACCATCTGCCTCCGGTGTCTGCATTTGGGTCTCGCCTCGTGCCGTGATAAAGCTAGCTAATGTTAGCTAACAAAATTAGAATACCTGTATATATTTGACGTTAATTACTTTAAACCAAAATATAGTGCAAGCTAATAAAACTAACATTAACTCTAAATTGGCGGCCATATTGAAAATCTTAGTTATGTTAATCTTTGCTTGCCTAGTTTATATTGTAGATAATGACTGACAGCTCGATAATTTAGCTTCGCCATCTTTGGCGCCCTTCCTATATATTTTCTATTGTCAATAGAAAGGGCGCCAAAGACAGCGAAGCTAAATAATCGACGGTGTCAGTCATTAGGGCACATTTACACCTTATTAACACTACTTCAGGCCATAAACACTATCAATCAAACCAAAGTTCAAGTGTTTTCAACAAATGGCATATCGTGCAGTTATTAACTGCTAACAGTCAACGTTACCTCGTTAAAATTAGCATGCTAACTTGGTTTGCCAACTTTCCAATTCAAATTAATGTTAACTTTAGCTATCTTGCTAAGGAGAAAGGTAGACGGGTATAAACAAATTAACTTTACCTTTTAATACTGCGGTTGATATATGATCCATGCCCGGATATGTGTCATCCATTCCATCTTCATTCATGGTGTTGTTAGATGACTCAAAGATTTGGACCGTCTTTTACTTTTTATTTATAGGCCTCGCTTATGTAGCTAGATAATGTGATGACCGTACATCAGTTAGGCAATATCACACGAGAGGGAGTGCTGAATATCAGCACAGCTGTGATTCAGTCGTAGGTTCGGGGGCCGCAGGCCGAGTGCCGAAGATAATAATATTCAGTATAACAGCACGACCTCGAGTGTGATATTGCTTTTATACAACAGTTCTACAAGCTCCATTTATTAGTTAACAGTAATAAGCGACAACAGATTATGATTTGTTTATTTATTCAATCATTTATTTGGCTCTGCCAACATACATATTTCCCCAACTGGACTGGGGCAGGACTGTAACTTGGTTGTGTTATAAATACTTGTGAACATAATTTTCAGTTCTTTCCGCCCTTGTCATTGAAAGCAGTGGGAACGTTTTACTTGAGTTTGCTTTTTGTAACGTTCAAGATGCTTTGGCGGTGCTTTATCTGCTGCGTATTTGCTACTTTTTCATTGAAACTGTTATTGAGCCATATCAATAGATTGCACAGTCACAGCCCTGATTTTAGGTTGCTCTGTGGTATTGACGGATGCACTGAGGAATATAGCGTGTACAATTCCTTCTATCATCATGTAAAGAGAAGGCACCCGACCAGGTGAACAGCCATCGGAGGAAAGCCAAGTACCACCGGAACAAGTATGTAGCTAGCTAGGATTTGTTTTTGTTTTCTGTATTAAAAAAATAATAATTATGAACGGACGGTACACGGACCAAAGTCATAGGCTATTTGATTATTTTAGCTATAACGATTCTTATGGCTAAAGCTGGGCTAATGTGAAAATAATCAATGATAAATTGGAGCAAAACACTTAAATAGCTCTATTGGTGAAACTAAATAATAATCTGTTTCTTTGATATGTGGTGCACAGCACAACATTCAACCCGATTAGCTTCTAGCTAACTCCAGCATCACTGATCAGCAACTCCATACACCTGACTCAGATGAAGGGAAAAGGTGCATTGACCAACATGGAACTGTCACAGGGCAACATAATGTACCATTAGTCAAAAGTCTAGAAAAGTTCTCATCACACCCAAGGATTTTGTCTATGGTTGAAAAGGGGCCCCAGATTTGCAGGGAAAGTTTTTTTTCATGACATTGTTGATGGTGCTCTTCTAAAATCACATCCCTTATTTTCAGAGAATCCAAATGCATTGCAGATGCTTGTCCTGCTAAGGATAGTGCCGTTTGTTTTGGAGAGTTTGGAAGTCAATGCATATATACAACTGATAATTGAGCTAACAGAGATTGTACAGATAGTATTTGCACCTGTTCTTTCCATTGCGACTGTGTCTAGGTTGAAGTTAATCATTGAAAATCATTTGAAGCATTGGAAGGAGCTTTTTCCATGTTACACCTAAACAGCATTATATGATTTGTTTGCCTTCACAGATAAAGTCATAGTGTCCAATGGTTAGACATACAGTATGTGTAAGAGGTTTGAGTCTAAACATTGTTTCTTTAAACAATGGGCTTCCAAGCTCAATTTTTTTAATATTTGATCAATCAGAACCAAATATATGAAAGGTCCCAAAATGTTGACAATTCAATGCACCCATTTTTTTCAAATGAAAGGGAGATGGGACCTCTGTCAGAGGTTAAAGATCTACAATATTTACATGGAAAATTGAGGGACTTCCTAGGTTTCAATGAAGTAAACCATGCTGTATCACTCAAATGACTTGTAATAAATACATAACTCAGGAGTCCATGATCTTTGCCAAAGTACTGAATGGTAATATGGCAAAATTTGCACTAACCCTAACCCAAAAACATATTTCTTGTTGATTCTAGGCTTTATTGTTTGGAATATCAACCATTTCAAACTATACACTTTGATAGAAACGTCATGGCTTATCAAGTTGAGGTCCCACACCTCCACCAGTTAGTGGATGCTGAAAAGCTGGTAGATTTGAACTCCTATTACACAATTAGCAAAAAGAGCCAAACTTATGAACATGTCAAATACCATCTTGGGTATGTAATAGAAGTGTACAACAATTCAAATGACTCATAGTGTGTTCCCCAGATATGAAAAGTGTATTGTCTTTGTTCTGTACTGAATTTTGTCTACATGATTGCTGTGCTGTATGTAAGATTGACAATAAAACAGTGAATTCCATTTGGTCATTATCTGTTCTTAATATGTGAAGAGATGAAAAGGATAAGGATAATTCCAACTTTGACAAAGCAGGTTGGTACTTGTCAGTGTTGATCAAACAGCTTTATAATTCTGGTAATTCTAGTTTCAAGCATTAAGTTACTCAGAACCAGAAATACAATCTCAGTAACAAGTTAAATGATCTTATTAAGATAATTAAGGACAAAAAAGCTTGAAACAAGTGAAATGCTCTAACAAAAAACTGCCTGAATATCTTGTCTGACAAAAAACAAGAATATATTGCCTTGATTTAAGATATTTAATCTTACTTAGATTTCAATTTTTGCAGTGTAGTTTGTTTGTAGTTCTCTTGCATAAACGATTGGCTAGTTTGATTGTCTCATCCACAACATCTCCAACCTTTACATATACATTTAATATTAAACACACACATGGATGTTCACGACCATGCTCACATGCACACACAGACACTCTGTTTCTGTCTCTCTCTCTCCTTTACTGTAAAATATATCTAATTGGAATGCAACCTGAAAAAACGTGTGGTTTGAGATTAATCAGACATGGTTTTTGGACAAGTGTGACATTTCACAATTTTTCACAAGAAAAAAATCACGTGAGTCAGACACATGGTATTCAGACGCGTGTACATTTCACGTGCATTTTTCATATGTACATTTTTCACGACTCAGGCACATCGTATCCCAACAATTCACATGTGATATTATAAGTTACACAGGTGTGCTTTTGTAACAGCCAGAATCAGAAGTTAGAAATGTTTGATTTTCAGATGTGAATGTTTCATACATGTCAAATCAAATCAAATGTTATCTGTCACACGGGCCGAATACAACAGGTATAGATAGACCTTACAGTGAAATGCTTACTTACAAGCCCTAACCAACAATGCAGTTTTTAAAAAAATATAAAAAAATTATAACAAATAAATAACAAATAATGAAATAGCAGCAGTAAAATAACAATAGCGAGGCTATATACAGGGGGGTCCCGCTACAGAATCAATGTGCGGGGGCATTGGTTAGTCGAGGTAACTGAGGTAATATGTACATGTAGGTAGAGTTATTAAAGTGACTATGCAGATCATAACAGAGAGTAGCAGCAGTGTAAAAGTCTGGGTTGATTAGATGTTCAGGAGTCTTATGGCTTGGGGGTAGAAACTGCTCATTTGATTTTCACCTGTGAACTTACAATTTCACATGTGGAGTTCTTACATGTGAAACTGCAAATTAGATATTCACTTACAGTATGATTGTTTTTCACATGGGAACTTGCAATTCCACATGTGAACGAGTGATTTTCATATGATTTTTTTTTTTAATGGCTAACTACAAATTTGATGTGTTTTTTTGTAAGGGTGTGACTACTGATTGATCAGAGTATGAACAATACTCAACTTTACAGTTCATTCTCCTCCCCCTCCCCTATCCCTCTCCTCCAACGCAACATGCTAGCATAAACACACGGATGCTCACATCCATGTAAATATGCTCACAGAATGACAGGGAGGTAAAATATTTCTGTTATTCTGGTGAACTGAACTTTTTATTAGGGGGGCTATCAATGATCCCCTACTGTTGTCCTTTCCCCAGTTTAAGTAAGGCAGCTTTTTGTCAACTTCATGTCTTTCCTTATCAACAAGGAATCTTGCATTTGTGCCTGATTCGCTTTGTGATATAAGTGGATCTTTTAAAGATGTTTGAAAGTAGTGCAGATCAATTCAAAGGCGCCTTTATAGAGATATAAAAAACAGCTTGTTCAAATGGGAAATGTCGTGTAAATACGGGAGTGCGTGTAGACGTTGCTCATCCTTGATCCTCAGCAGCCTGGACTTTATGGTTTAGGAGATAAGAGAGAGAAGGGCAATCGTTACTGACAAGCTCACTTTGAGGCGGTGAGCATCTCACGATAAATCCTCTGGCTCCTCACGTCGTGGCAAGTAGATGTTGGCATCTTTAAGTGAAATGAATGGAAGCAATTATGACTGGATGAGTTTGGGTTTTTCCCCCCTCAAAATGTTCAAAGGACCAGGTAGTTTAGGGAAACCAGCACCTCATGGTTAAAACATGTCTTTTTAACTTTTCGTTTGAAGGGTCTGGTTTTGTTAATAACCATACAGTGTTTTGATTGGCCTTAGCTGTGTCGGGATATGATATTCCTGGAGTGATAGACCACAGCAGTGCAGCACTAGATGAATTGCCAACAGGCATTACATAGGGAAAAGAAAGCCCAAGTAGCCTTCAGAGGCCTACAGTCAGAGTTCAGGGAATGGAGGGGTCATTTTGGGTCGTAGAGTTTATATAATTATTGTAAATCCCATTGACTTAAATATTTAGTGGTCTCTTGAGCCACATCCCCTCCCCCTCAAAAGCATAACGGTAAGCAAACACACACAAACACATTTAGAGTATACCCAGATGAACATTGGTAAGAGAGCACGGTCGGTCTCCTTTCCCCGACCAGAAGCGTCTGAATGTACCGTTGCCAGTTATTGATTTTTTTTAAAGCGGCCAAGCACTGCTATTCTGGTCTGAGAGGAGTTGTCAATGCAAATCTTATTGCTGCATTGACAAAGCAAAATAATTTCATTCAATCTACGGGAAAGCAGAAGGGAGAGCAATCTGCTCTGGCCCAAGTGTGGACAGAGCAGTGTGTTTTCACTCAGACTGACCATTATCTGACTGGTTGTGTTAAAGGGAAAATTCTGCAATCTTGGCAAGATAAATGATTAGAGTGAGGATGTAAATTATCCAATAAATACCATTCAAAACCAACAAATGTTCTATATCAGAAGTGACAATAACACAAATATGATTAAAACACCCATTATTGGTGCCTCATTATTGGTATTAGAGATCACATGTGAATATTAATAGGATTTGAAGCCAAGCTTATGATATTTCCAGTGGCTTTAGGGTGCTATTTTTATGCTCCAGTTGATATCAATGAAATAAATCAGTCATTATACCACTGCTGCCTCCTTTGGATGCCTGACCTGGATCGCATAACCATTGGTGTTGAACTGATAAATACCAAAGTGCTTTCAGCATTTGAGGAAATCACAATCATTTCAGGAGTTTTGTTTCATTTCATTTCCTCTGAGAGGCAGTTAATTTAGAAAACAGATTTGGTCTCCTTTAACACACGAAACCTAGTTGTCAGGCTTAACATTTCTAAAACCCACAGATACAACTGTCTCCAAGGACACTCCAAGGACACTGTAAATTACTACATATAACTGCCATAGTTTAAACAGTGAATAAACAGTGAATACACAAAGTTTGAGTAATAGTGGTCCTTTGATGAATTGAAGGTTTTGCAAGTAAATCCAATCTCTCAAAGTATCATAATGTCAACCGAATCATGTCACTGGTAAGCTATGTTTGTGACATGGGACAATATAAATGGTTTGATAGAGCTAACAATTATTAATGAAAAACAATTGTATGATGGGAACTGGGAACTGTGTTGATTTGAAAGACAACAATGTTAATAGCAATTCCAGGAATGAGAGTGTGCTCGAAACTCATATTGACTGATCATTTTTTCAAGGCTAGTATTTTATTCTCATTAGCGTCCTTCCATTCAATTTCCCTAAAATAACGTTAATGCAAAAAAAGTGTCCAGCTGTGATGGCTCGATAGCTGTGCCAGAATTGTAGTCAATTTGAGAAACACATTTTTTCCAGAGATTTGAGTCTCACTACTGTATTGGTTTAATGAAACAAACAACATCAATTTCCCTTCCCTTCCCTTCCCTCCCCCTCAAACCCCAAGCTATTCACACTTTCAACACCCCCCCCCCCCCCCCCCCCCCCATCTGATCCCCCCTCTTTGCAGCTTTACTGCTAATACCTATGGAATGTCCTACCTTGGTAGCGCTGAGCCAATTAAAACCTAGCTGGACAGGGGAGAGCACAGAGTAGTGTTAGGGAACAATATAGGATCAGCAACTCAGTCATAGTCAGCAAGCTACTCAGTCATAGTCAGCAAGCTACTCAGTCATAGTCAGCAAGCTACTCAGCTGCAGTCAGCCTGCGATTCTGCTAGGTACTGTATTGGCTTGTATGTCAGCCCTGCTCCAAACTCTCCACAACACCCAGTCATTAGCCACACACTGAGTAGGATGAACTCCTTGTTTACAATCCTCTCAATAGTAATGAGTTACCTGATTTACACACAACACTCAGGACTCTTTTATAATTGACACATACTGGATATATATATATATATATATATATGGAATGTGTTACTTGATCAGAGATAATGTTAATGTAGGTACTACTGGTAGGCAGGGCAAACCCTTTTTTGTATATTTCTGGTATATCATCAAAATAAATAAATCGCAGCATGTTTTTACCTGATTAAGTACAATACTATTGGAAATTAATGTTGAAAGTTCCATTTATATTCCTAAAACTCCTGTTGAACATGATGCTGTCACTGCTTCCTGTTGACAAGACATTTTGATAAATAGCCCAATTTAAGACAAAGTTTTAACTTGTCCAAATCAATAACCAATAAACATAAACAGTTTGTGATATATTGAAAACCTAAACTTGACATGTACTATCTACACATACAAATGCAACAATAGTAATCATATTACGTAAAAAATAGTTTTTTATGTGCACCTTATAAATTTCACATGCATAAAAACCCTGTTGTTTTGACCAGTGTTGTGAAGTACAAAAATAGAAATACTGTAAAGTACTACTTAGGTAGTTTTTTGGGGTATCTGTACTTTACTATTTATATTTTTGATTACTTTTACTTTTACACCACTACATTACTAAAGAAAATATGCAACTTTTTACTTCTTAAATTTTCCCTGACACCTAAAAGACTCATTACATTTAGAATATTCAACCAGGACAGAATTAGGGCACCTATCAATATAACACTTTGTCACCCCTACTGCCTCTGGTGGACACGCGAAACACAAATACTGTGCAAATTGTAAATTATGTCTGAGCGTTGGAGTGTGCCCGTCTGTCCGTAATAAAAAAATAATTGGAAAATCGTGCTGTCTGGTTTGCTTAATATAAGGAATTTGATGTATAGCATTTACTATTACTTTGTTATTTTACTCAAGTATGATGACTGAGTACTTTTTCTACCACTGTACTTAAGTACATTTAAAACAAGATACTTTTACACTTTTACTCAAGTAGTGTTTTACTGGGCAACTTCCACATTTACTTGAGTCATTTTCTGTTAAGGTATCTTTACTTTTACTCAAGTATGATATTTGAGTACTTTTCCCACTACTGGTTTTGACAAGTGGCAATAAATCAGGGAGAAATCGGGTTGTACGAGCTGTTGAAGCTAATGCAAAAAAAAAAAAATAGCATGGGAACTGGAGATATTATTTTCATAACTGGTTAGAGAACAACCTGCATAAGACAGTGAGCTACATTTTGGAGTGATGCATTTTGATTTGGGGGTCACCAAAACGGAAAGATAAACGCAACACTTATCTTCCCGGTTACGACCTGCCCTGAACCTGAGCCTGCCTGCCGTTCTGTCCCTTGTTGACACTGCCTTGGATTACGAGCCACAAACGTGCTCCTTATTCCAGGGCCTGGTTGCATAAAACATCTTAAGTGTTCCCCTTTACCTCAAGGAATAATGTTCCCATACCTAAGGGAATTGTTTAAGGGTGTTGCATAGAGCCACTCAAACACTTCCTTAGGTAAGGGCATAATTTAAAGTGGAACTGACAGCGTATTAGCAACATGAAATATGGTTAAACTCATATACACTTTTTTAGTTTTTTGACATTTTCTGACAAGTGAGCGCATAGATATGGTCATTTTCACGTTTTCATAAATTCATAGAATTACATACATCCTAGTTCGGCTACTAAGGCATTTGAGAAAATTCTATAGCAATATAGAGTGGGAAAACGGACGTGCGTTTTGACAAATAATATTTACACTGCAGAAAATACAACTGAATAAAAACATGTCTGGTCCAGGACCGGTGTCTACGCAGACCGGTGCGCCATATGCAAATAAGCCATTTGCCACATGCAAATAAGGCATTTGCCACATGCAAATAAGCCATTTGCCTTCCACCATTCACTTTGAATTGGACTGTGTGTTTACAGGCAGTACAAACTGTGCAACTTTAGATCATTAGAAAGCATCCACCAAAAGCCAGAAAATACACCTGAGTGGATTTCTGCAAATGTGTAAATACCACGGGAGTCCTCTTACATTTGGGAACTTCACAATCCTATTGATCAAACAACCATGAAAGGGTTTGATATCTCCCTCAGTCGCCTATACACATCAACAAGATCAACTAATGCTAGCCAGAGTGAGATCAGCTAAAAATCTAATGAGGGAACACTAGATAAACCCTCAAAATTGCACTGATAAATGATGGTGAATAGCCTGTTTGTCCTTCTGCAGTTTGCCTGCCAATGCATGCTTTTCCTAACCCATGTTTTGACAACTGAATGGGAACTTGCTTGCTTGCCAAATACATTTGAGTGACAACTAAGAGATACATATGCTAACTGGATAACGGTCGTTCAATTCAGCATAGCTAGCTAGCTAACCAAGCGATTCACATTTCTGGCTAGCTAACCAAATGACACCTGCATCTCTAGCCACTGAAAAAACATATGAGGGGAAAAAGTCAGTCACCCCAATGACATGAGTGGCCTACATGTTTCTCCTTTGCATGGTGTTTTGAAGAAAGGTTTAGGTTTTCGGTTATTAATTGTCAGGCTTTAATTTCAAAGCTAGACTCCAACATTTTAGTAGCCTAACTAGGATGTGTCTGTACACTTTCCCTCCGCTGCGTGCTATGAGCAGGACACACGAATGTTGAATTCACCAATGCGAGCGCATCCGGCTGTATATTCATAAGAAGATGACTCAACTGTAGACTCAATTACACTCACTTGTATGTCCTAATTGGCTGATGGACATTGTGTTTGACACATGTGCACTAGCCTATTAGCCACGTTATACCAGACGTGATCAAATCAGATCAAAGTTTATTTATCACGTGCGCCAAATACAACAGGTGTTGGTAGACCTTAGAGTGAAATGCTTAATTACAAGCCCTAACCAACAGTGCATTTTTAAGTAAAAAATAGGTTTTTAGGTAAACAATAGATATGTAAAGAAATACAAAAGAAAAAGAAAACAGTAAAATGACAGTGAAAATAACAGTAGCTAGGCTATATACAGGTGGTACCGGTACAGAGTCAATGTGCAGGGGCACCGGTTAGTCAGGCTAATTGAGGCAAAATGTACCTGAATGTATAGTTAAAGTGACTATGCATAGATGATAAACAGAGAGTAGCAGCAGCGTAAAAGAGGGCACAATGCAAATAGTCTGTGTAGGGGGGCTTATGGCTTGGGGGTAAAAGTTGTTGAGAATCCTTTTGGTCCTAGACTTGGCGCTCCAGGACTGCTTGCCATGCAGTAGCAGAGAGAACAGTCTGTGGCTGGGGTCTTTGTCAATTTTTAGGGCCTTCCTCTGACACCGCCTGGTGTAGAGGTCCTGGATGGCAGGCAGCTTAGTCCCAGTGATGTACTGGGCCGTACGCACTACCCTCTGTAGTGCCTTGCGGTTGGAGGCCGAGCAGTTGCCATACCAGGCAGTGATGCAACCAGCTCTTAATGTTGCAGCTGTAGAACCTTTTGAGGTCCTGGATGGCAGGCAGCTTAGCCCCAGTGATGTACTGGGCCGTATGCACTACCCTCTGTAGTGCCTTGCAGTTGGAGGCCGAGCAGTTGCCATACCAGGCAGTGATGCAACCAGCTCTTAAAGTTGTCTCCTGATGGGGAATAGGTTTTGTACGACTGTCTTGGTGTGTTTGGACCATTCTAGTTTGTTGGTGATGTGGACACCACCAAAGAACTTGAAGCTCTCAACCTGCTCCACTACAGCCCCGTCAATGAGAATGGGGGTGTGCTCGGTCTTCCTTTTCCTGTAGTCCACAATAATCTCCTTTGTCTTGATTACGTTGAGGGATAGGTTGTTATTCTGGCACCACCCGGCCAGGTCTCTGACCTCCTCCCTATTGGCTGTCTCGTCGTTGTCGGTGATCAGGCCTATCACTGTTGTGTCATGTGCAAACTTAATGATGGTGTTGGAGTCAGGGATCATTGCCCTTGCTAGCTTGATTGTATTGACATTCCAAGCCTTAGTTGCAGCCATCCGTTTTTGTTCAAAATATTGATTCATTGAAATTGAAACAGTGCATTCCGAATGGGTGGAGGCAGAAAAAAATGTACCAGGCCAGCTATGATTTACAACCTGATAGCAATATTTTTGGGACTACCAAGAAATTTATTGGTGAATGATATTAATCATTCATTGAACTGCATCCACCTATTCTGCCAACAATGCCTTACTATATGTCATTGAATGTTGAGTAAAATATCACCTATTTAAAAAAAAAAAACACTTATTAAATAGGTTTTTGTAGAATAAACTAGGAATTGTATATTTCTGACTGATATTGTGATTGTCTGTTTCATATCTGCCAAGTAGTTAAAACGCTGTCAGTTCCACTTTAAGAGTTTATGGTTGTTGGAAGGCATGTATGGCAGAGAGAGTCTCTGGTTAACATGGAGAGGACCTGATTCACTGAGTGAATATCTAGTCAAAGAGATCTAATTTATTTTGGTAGATGGAGATGACAGATGAAAGCAACATTCACCTCCACAAATGCTGTTTACATTGAAATCCATACTGAATGAAGCCGTTAAGGGACCTCATGGGCACCCTTAATTGTTTCACTTAATTTAAGGGGGAAATTCTCCTTAAAAGGTTTAGTGCAACTGATTTAAAGTTAAGGAAAAGGGAAAGATTATCTTAAGGTGTTTTATGCAACTGGGCCCATTACTTTAGCGACTTCTATCTAGATTTTGACTTCAGCACATTGTTATCGCCACAGAAATATAAGTCAGGAGCCAAAGTCTACGCCCCTTCATCGGTGATTGGTCAGCACTAGGGATTCTTCAGTCTTTGTTGTCATTCAACTATAGACAAATTATTATCGTACACATGTTTTCATTGAGAAATACTGCATGAAACATCTTAGTTAGATGTAAAATTGCGTGACTAAGATCTCCTCGGCAAAAAACATCAAAATGAATGACTGTTCCTAATTGAAGCATGCCTTAATGGATTGACTGGCAGCCATTTTGAGTGTACTCATGCTTAGGTTGAATAGTTATCAACGGCGCCATGAATTTGTTATTTTTTAACGCTGCCTCATGGAATCATTACATTGTCTTAACCTGTAATTTTTCAACCTAGACCCATGACAGGAAGTAAATGCTGTAATGATTCTCCTCTTCTTCTGACGAGGAGTAAGAGAGGTCGGAGAAATGTGCAGCGTGGTAAGTGTCCATTTTAGTTTATTAAACTGAACACTAAAGAATAGAAAATAACAAAGTGAATGATACAAACGAAAACCGAAACAGTCCTGAAATGTGAAACAAACATTACAACAAGAAACAATCACCCACAACTCAAGTGAAACCAGGCTACCTAAGTATGGTTCTCAATCAGCTGCCTCTGATTGAGAACCATACCAGGCCAAACACAGAAAACCAAAAACATAGAAAAAGGAACATAGACAGCCCACCCAACTCACGCCCTGACCATACTAAAACAAAGACATAACAAAAGAACTAAGGTCAGAACGTGACAAATGCAGTAAGTGTACCCTTCAATCTGTGCTGTGATTTGTTGAGTCAACTCAACTGAGGTTACAAAAAACAAGGTGTTCATGGTATTCAACTTGTCAATTGGAGCTGGAGTTGGACCCTGAAAGTGACAAACTTCCAAAGGTGTGTAGAATACTTTGTTCTTCAAATTAAAAGGCATACACAATGCATCTTAATTTGCTATATCATTGTTGTACTGTTTTCAATAGGTCACCAGAAGATGCAGGACCAGAACATCCTGTTTGCAGGGTGGAGAATCCTGGCCTCTATACCTTGTCTTCCGTCTATTCATTGCAGAATGGAATGATTATCTGCAGGGCAGACTATAGTATACTTGGTATTACTTGCTGTGTTAGGCCTCTGAGATGCAATGGCCAATGGTATAATCTTCAGTACCATCACAAAGTCTATTTAATAATTTTGCAAAGTACACTTTGTGATGATACTGGAGATGATAACTTAAATAAATTCTAATGAGTAAACAGTCTTGAATTCTGTTGTTGAAAGTAAATAAAGAAACCAGACTGCAATGAAAGGTTGTTGTCATTCTTCATAAATTCTCGTCAGTTATTTACATAACACAATAAACAGATGCAATGCAATTTAGTTTTCTTTATTGCGGTAGCGGTGCGTGGGTAAAATCACTGGGGAAGCCAAGCCAGAAAATAAAAGCCATATTACAATGTGTGGTGATAATTGTGTTTTTTTGCTCTATAACCTGTTAGTTCATATGCCTTGCGACCGTGATATATAGGCCTAAGGCAGAGACAATAAGAAGACACAGAATAAAAATTCAACCACACCTTTGTTTTATCACAAAACCGGAGAGCAACATCTGTCCAGTGAAGTCCACAAAGCACTTTGCATGTTAACAAACAGTTAATCTGAATCCATGCTTCAAGATTGTTTTGATCTCAATCAGCATGAAAAAGAAGGGTCAACACTGCAAATATTGACTCTTTGCATCAACTTTATGTAATTGTCAATAAAAGCCTTTGACACTTATGAAATGCTTGTAATTATAATTCAGTATTCCATAGTAACATCTGACAAAAACATCTAAAGACACTGAAGCAGCAAACTTTGTGGAAATTAATATTTGTGTCATTCTCAAAACTTTTGGCCACGACTGTTTAGGGGATGTTGTTCCTCCTGCGATGACTAAAACCTATCCAAACCAAAAAATTAGATAGATGGCAGCATTCACGCAAAATTGAAAGTGGGAACCACCACATTTAACCAGTGCAAGGTGACTAGGAATATGGTTAAGTACAAACAGTCCAGTTATACCCTTCGTAAGACAATCAAACAAACAAACCGTCAGTACAGAGACAAAGTGGAGTCACAATTCAATGGCTTGGACACTAGATGTATGTGGCAGGCACTCCAGACAATCACAGGAAAACCAGCCATGTCTTGCTTCCGGACAAGCTAAACACATTCTTTGCCTGCTCTCGTGGACTGTGAGCTCTCGTTCTCAGGGGCCTATGAGTAAGACATTGAAGCGTGTTAACCCTCACAAGGCTGCCGGCCCAGTCGACATCCCTCGCTGCGTCCTCAGTGCATGTGAAGACCAGCTGGCTGGAGTGTTTAAGGACATATTCAATCTCTCCTTATCCAAGTCTTTTGTCCCCACTTGCTTCAAGATGTCCACCATTGTTCCTGTACCCAAGAAAGCAAAGGTAACTGAACTAAATTACTAATGCACCAAAGCACTCACTTATGTCATCATGAAGTGCTTTGAGAGGCTAGACGACACAACCATGGTAGACCTGATTACCAACAATGATGAGACAGCCTACAGGGAGGAGGTGCCAGGAACATAAGCTCTCCCTCAATGTCAACAAAACGAAGGAGCTGATTGTGGACTTCAGGAGACAGCAGAGGAAGCATGACACCATCCACATCGACGGGGCCGCAGTGCAGAAGTTTAAAAGCTTAAAGTTCCTTGACGTACACATCACTGACCATCTGAAATGGTCCAACAACACAAATGCTGATGTTCCAGATAAATCACAGTCATTGTCACCAGCAAGCACAACATCACACCTCTTCCATGCTTGACGGTGGGAACCACAAATGCGGAGATAATTTGTTCACCTACTCTGCGTCTCACAAAGACGATGCGGTTGGAACCAAAAATCTCAAATTTGGACTTAGATTTCCACCGGTCCAATGTCCATTGCTCGTGTTTCTTGGCCCAAGCAAGTCTCTCACTTTATTGGTGACCTTTATTAGTGTTTTGTTGCAGAAATTTGACTATGAAGGCCTGATTCACACAGTCTCTTCTTAACAGTTGATGTCGAGATGTGTCTGTTACTTGAACTCTGTGAAGCATTTATTTGGGCTGCAATCTGAGGTGCAGTTAATTCTAATGAACTTATCCTCTGCAGCAGAGGTAACTCTGGGTGTTCCTTTCCTGTGGCGGTCCTCATGAGAGCCAGTTTCATCATAGCGCTTGATGGTTTTTGCGACTGCATTCGAAGACACTTTCAAAGTTCTTGAAATGTTCTGTATTGACTGATCTTCATGTCATAAAGTAATGATGGACAGTCATTTATCTTTGCTTATTTGAGCTGTTCTTGCCATATTATGGACATGGTCTTTTACCAAATAGGGCTATCTTCTGTATACCACCCCTACCTCGTCACAACACAACTGATTAGCTCAAACGCATTAAGAAGGAAAAGAAATTGCACAAACTAACTTTAAACAAGGCACACCTGTTAATTGAAATGGATTCCAGGTGACTACCTCATGAAGCTGGTTGAGAGAATGCCAAGAGTGTGCAAAGCTATCAAGGCAAAGGGTGGCTACTTTGAAGAATCTAAAACTTACTACATGATGTGTTACTTCATAGTTTTGATGTCTTCACTATTATTCTACAATGTAGAAAGTAGTAAAAATTAAGAAAAACCCTTGAATGAGTAGGTTTGTCTGACTTCTGACTGGAACTGTATATATATATACGAAAGCTCCACAAACGATTATGTTAGGTCACCACCAACTCACAGAAAAACACAGCCATTTTCCAGCCAGAGGAGTAAAAAAAAACACAAATAGAGATAAAATGAATCACTAACTTTTGATGATCTTTATCAGATGACACTCATAGGACTTCATGTTACACAATACATGTATGTTTTGTTTGGTAAAGTTCTTATTTATATCCAAAAATCTCATTTTACATTGGTGTGTTACGTTCAGTAGTTCCAAAACATGCAGTGATATTGCAGAGAGCCACATGAATTCAGAGAATACTCATAAATGTTGATGAAAATTCAAGTGTTCGACATGGAAATATAGATAGACTTCTCCTTAATGCAAACGCTGTGTCAGATTTAAAAACACTTTACAGAAAAAGCATAATCTGAGAACGGCGCTCAGAGCCCAAACCAGCCAGAGAAATATCCGTCATGTTGGGTAGTCAACATTATTTATAAATAGCATTATAAATATTCACTTACCTTTGATGATCTTCATCAGAATGCACGCCCAGGAATTGCAGTTTTTGATTTGTTAAAAAAGTTTGAAATATCCAATAAATGTCGTTCCACTTCATGATTGTGTCCCACTTGTTGTTGATTCTTCACAAAAAAAAAAAAAAAAAAAATTTTTGTTCAGTATATATTTTACTCTGGACTCTGGACTTTTACTCATTGCTCATCCTAATATTTCTAAATTTCTTGATTCCATTCTTTTACTTTTTAGATTTGTGTGTATTGTTGTGTATTGCTAGATATTACTGCACTGTTGGAGCTAAGAACACAATAATTTTGCTACGCCTGCAATAACATCTGCTAAATATGTGCATGCGACCAATACAATTTAATTTGATTTTGATTTACAGCATGGTCAAGAAAGTTAATGTTTCTGACATTTTCGGAGTACTAAACAACCATTATTTAAAGCCACAACTCGAAAAGAAAACAGAAGCTGCCTCCACTATTCCAGTAACATTTTAACTTCAATATATAAATATAATCAAATCAGGGCCTCCCGGGTGGCGCAGTGCCACCAGAGACTCTGGGTTCAAGCCCAGGCTCTGTCGCAGCCGGCCGCTACCGGGAGGCCCATGGGGCGGTGCACAATTGGCCCAGTGTCGTCCGGGTGAGGAAGGGTTTGGACGGCAGAGATATCCTTGTCGTGCACTAGCGACTCCTGTGGCGGGCAGGGCGCAGTGCACGACGAGGATATCTCTGCCGGCCTGCTCACTAAGGGATGTCAGAACATTTCTGCACACAATTTAAGATAAATAAGCTTTGGTGATCTTTTATTTCAGTGTTTCCCCTGACACATCGGTGTGGCTGGCTTCTGGGTTGGATGTGTGTTGTGTCAAGAAGCAGTGCAGCTTGGTTGGGTTGTGTTTCGGAGGACGCATGGCTCTCGACCTTCGCCTCTCCCGAGTCCGTACGGGAGTTGCAGCGATCAGACAAGACTGTAACTACTACCAATTGGATACCACGAAATTGGGGAGAAAAAAGGGGTACAATTTAAAAATAATAATAATAATATCAAATCACCTATGCTTAGTTTAATACAGTGACAACTAAAAGATACCAAAATCATTCAACATAAGCTAAATATGATATGGCTGTCCATGGTACTGATTTGTGTGTGTTTGTTTGTGAAAAAACATGTTGACTCACCCTACTTGTAGAGAAACGCAAATGGCATCCTTTTCTAATTCATGTTGCCGAAACGGTCTATGGCTTTTGTCATACAGTACACACTTTAATTTTTTGTTGTCCTAGGCTACCTGGCTAAAATGCTTGCTCGCTAGCCAAACTTCCTTTCATCGGCAACGATGTGCCAGGGCAGCTGGTTAACGTTAGCCTACTACATCTAGCTACATACTGTTTTGAAATTACATCCTCTCAGGCCAGCGGCACAATGCATGAATTTATGGTTGGATCAAAATCTCCTTTCTATTCATTGGCCAGTACGGAGAATTAAGTAAAACCACAAGTCCAAACCCCTTTCTCCGTCCATGGCTAATTTAGGAAAGGAACGATTTTAGCTAGCTAGCTAGACGCCAGAGGACAACGTTTTTTGCTGTTCGGGGTTTTAGGCTGGTTTTCTGTATAGCACTTTGATTGATTGATTGCACCAAAACAAATTACAGAAAGCATTGAGTCTTACATATGATATGGAAAGACATAAACAAGTAATATAATATTACTATCACAAAATCTAACAAGGATAGGGGAATACATTGTCTCATTCAAACCTGAAAACAAATTGTAAGTTACCACATATTCTCCTTTCCATCTTTCCTATAACAAAGCCAACAATTTCTAGAGTAGTCCTCAAATACATTTAAGTCTCACTCTTTCTGTTCTGAAAATCTGCCAAATGTTAGCTTGGTCTTTGGTCTGTTTTTGTTATATAGCCAACTAGTATGTATATTCAAGACAACTGCTATGGTAACATGGCATGACAATTATCATGCATTAGTAGTTAGCAAGACAACATAAACAGTTCTGGGACCAGGTTATCACATTTCTATGAACTGCCAACATACAGACTCAGGCTACTTTAATACTTTTAATACATTTATTTAATAAAGGTATCACTAGTCACTGTAAATAACACCACTTTATTTATGTCTACATATCCTACATTACTCCTACATTATCATATGTATATACTGTATTCTATACCATCTACTGCATCTTGCACGGCCATCGCTCATCCATCTATTTATATGTACATACTCTTATTAATTCCTTTACATTTGTGTGTGTAAGGTAGTCGTTGTGAATTTGTTAAGATTACTTGTTAGATATTACTGCACTGTCGGAACTAGAAGCACAAGCATTTCGCTTCACTCGCATTAACATCTGCTAACCATTTGTATGTGACCAATACATTTTGATTTGATTTTGACTTGCACCACCAGCTTAGTATGTACAGCAACCACCAGCAGCATCAACTGGGTTAGGGGGGGAACCAGTTCAGCTGCTTCTCTGCAAGTCGATGTTCACCTATCTATCCTGTCTGTGTGTGTGGGTGTGTCTTATACTCTTCGTCCTAGTCTTCACCAAGTAGCTCCTCATCAAAAGCATATTCTTCCAAGAAGTCCATAACCTCATGGTCCTCCTCATCCTGCAGACCTTCCTCAGACCTCCCTGGCCCTTTAGCACATAAGAAATCATCATGAATGGAAGGAAATTGTCTAGCTACAAGGTATCAACCTGTGGGCAAGGTGACAAAGTTATATTGCAAAATTCTAATTCATGTAGCAAAGTCAAACCAGCTAGATCTCCAGCCTGAGCTTTCATAAGTCATATGAACTATCATAAGGCTTATACATTTATTATTGCATTTAACAGCCAAAAGGCTTACTATTTCTTAGGAATCATATCACAGATAAGCATACACTTAATGAGATATCTAGCTAGCCAATACTAATAATAGCTTCTCTCTTTCTTCTGGCTGGCAGGCTAGTAGCTACAAATCTAATCACAAGCCAGTTTGTTTCAGCTCTAATACCTAATTACAAATACTCTTCAATTTGTCAATATTAGCATTTTATTCAATTTTGTACAGTCGTCAAAGAGAACACAAACATAAAAAATACAAGACACAAACTAAATCAAGTAGGCTACCATGTTCCGTTTTGGGTGACTGATTAATGCAGCTTGAATAACAGTCAACAGGCTAGCTACCATTAGTTAGCTCACAGACTTTGGTAGCTAGCAATCTAGTTAACATTATCTGAGGAGACACCATAGAGGCCTGCAAATACAATGGCATTGCTAAAGTAGGCAAGTAATTAGTAGAAAACAACTTTGCTGTCAAATTTATTTTAGAGTGATGGCAATTGGCATAGCTGGAAAAGTTAGTAAAAAAATAGCTAGCTAGCAATGCTAACGTTAGCTAACTAAAATCAGGTCCTGTCCCTCAATCTTAGCTAGCTAGCTAAAGTTATACCCCATCTAAAATCAATCTGGCAACATCACAGTGATGACAAAAGGTTTTCCTACTAATGATTTGCCTCCTTTAGAAATGTCATTGTTTTTCCAAGTCGATATAATCACTTTAGACTAAATCTTCATCAGCACATGGCCGCTCAGAGAATGAGTAGCCAGTAGAATGTTCATTCGGGCAACAGTCTTCAATAGAATGTTCAGAGCAATATTGTGACGAAGCATGTAACACATGAATAGCATGTCCTTTACTTATAATTAAAACAATATCTAACTTACTTCATGAATGGTTGTTGCTGGCGATTTCAAAATCCATGCGATGCTTGATGGAGCTGCTGGGAAATCCACATGTGTACTTACATTGCCTGATTTGCAATGTAGTCTGATGCAAAGTGTCCTGTGCAGGAGGTTCGACTGAACTTCTCTGACAGTTGATTATGAAAAACAAATTGCAGCCAAATCAGACAAAGTGATTGTTCAGCTGGAATACAGTGCAAAAGCAGTTATACTACAAAATTACGCTTTTTTTTTTTGTGGGACCAGTACCAAAACTTGGAGGGAATATGTAAATAAACTATAAACGTTAATTGGTTGTTAGATGAATTTAGTTCTTATGTGTTCATTAATCTTGACTATACTTGAGACGCAGATGTCTCAAGTAGACACCTGGAAATGCAAATGCGCTACGCTAAATGCTAAATGTACTCGTTAAAACTCAAACCTTGATCAAAATTCACAAGCAGGGTATTGAATTAAAGCTACACTCGTTGTGAACCTAGCCAACAAGTCAGATTTTTAAAATGCTTTTCGGCGAAAGCATGAGAAGCTATTATCTGATAGCATGCACCACCTGAAAATGCCTGAATGCGACGTAAACAAAGACTCTGCTTATCCGACGCAGCACAAAACGCAGAAATAAAATATAAAACATTCATTACCTTTGACGAGCTTCTTTCTTGGCACTCCTATATGCCCCATAAACATCACTATTGGGTCTTTTTTTCGTTTAAATCGGTCCATATATACCCAAAATAGCTTTCTATAGAAGCTGTGTCATTCAGAAAAAAACATTGTTTTTAAACGCTGCGTAATTTTTTAAAATTAAAAAAGTCGACGATAAACTTTCACAAAACACTTCGAAATCCTTTTGTAATCCAACTTTAGGTATTAGTAAACGTTTATAATCTATCAAAATGATTACAGGGCGATGTATATTCAATAGCTCCTCGTGTGCAAATCAATGCCTGCCCATGTCCACATTAACAACATCCGGGTGGAGACTGGAAGAAACGGAAGCCAGATAGATGGATTTTCCAACAATAAATTCAATTGAAAATGACGACAATGGCGACATCGTGTGGAATTTGTATGAATTGCATGCAGGTCAATATTAAATTTTGTCCTCTTTTAACAACTCATGGAAGTGACTTATGGAAATTATTTTTAGCTTTCAGAGAGCAGTTTTTCTTGCGTTTTTCAATGAAACACACGATCTGTTATAGTCACGGCCGTGATTTAACCAGTTTTAGAAACTTCAGAGTGTTTTCTATCCACACATACTAATCATATGCATATACTATATTCCTGGCATGAGTAGCAGGACGCTGAAAAGTTGCGCGATTTTTAACAGAATGTTCGAAAAAGGAGGGGGTAGAAGTAAGAGGTTCCAATTCTATTTAAAATACCCTGTCTGTTTCTAAGAATTTGTAAGATCCTTATTTGCATAAAATGGACAGAGACCAGTCAACCGAAATTAGCCAATAGCATTTATTCTCGAGAGCGCTGCTCATAATACCATGTACATTGGTTTATATACCTCACATTTCATCATAGCGTCTTGAAGGCTCCTCCTTCTCTCCGACAAGGACAAAGCTACTTCTAAAGTCCATTCCAACCCACTAGCGCACATACATGACACACTATATCTGGATTATCTCCTGAAGTCTCATCACAGTTTATTACCACTTACGTAGCTGACAGTTCCAGTCCCCCCCAGATACGGAAAACCTGGAGGGGCTCATGCTGTCTTATTTTATCGCCACAGAGTTATAGCCGGGTAGGTTCAAACATTGCTTACTTTAGACACACACATACATTCCTTCTTCCATAATGGTTATCATGTCCAGTTACCCCTTGTCCATGCTACATAACCTCTTTCTTATGAACTAACATTATTAATCAGATATAATAAAACAGGGTAAAATTCAATTAGTTATAGTTAAATGCATACATTGTTTAGTCATTATTCATAAAATTCACAGCATTGATCTATTATAATCAGATCGCCAGGTGACGTTATGCGGTGGGAGAAAATGACATTTTACCAGAACAGGGAACAATTCCAGGCGTCTTTTTCTTTTCAAACAACTTTTACTCAAAAAGGCCACTGTCATCATTTCATAGTTTTAGAGTTTTATTTCAACCTCATATGTGGAAATATCATTAAATACTATAAATGAACTGTACTGCCCCTTTAAATAATTCTCAAAATATTCTCGAAGACCACACTTTCCATGTTTGTTTTTCACAGAGTTCTCTCTTCACTGGTATTATTTCTGTTTGTGACAGTGTTAGGTTTTCCCCTTTTCTGTAAGCCCGGCTGGTACAGTATGTAACATTGTGCTGTGTTTGTTTCTATTTCTGACAGGGTTAGGTTTTAGCCCTGTCGGTTCTGTCAGAATGGGCAACAGCACCCAGTAGCAGCAGCCAGTTTATGACGGATGTTTTATAATCCAGAGAAATAACCATATTGCAGTAGAGTGAGTGGTCTGAAGACAGAAATGAAAATGAGATCGCTTTCCTGACAGACTACCTAGAGAGGCCTTTTCCACAATAATGAACTGTCTATAGCCTACAGGTACAATAAAATAGAGCTCACGAGACTGACATTGCTGGGTTCACACACAACGTGAAACAGGTAGACAGACACAGAATCCATTCAGATACACCAGAGAGAAATAAGACAACCCAGCAGAGAGTGTAAATCGTTGGTGATTGAGCATTCCCCTCAAATGAATAGAATTGAAAAAGTTATTGTACATTATTAATGTACTATATCAGCTTCATTGGCTTTACACAGTTAGACAAAAAAACAACATATCCCAGCCACTCTACCCATTTCAGATCAAAGCCACGTTTGAAAGTGGTACAGCAGAATGGATGAATTATTCCTGTGTAACAGCTCTTCTGGGCTATTACAGGCTTTAGTCTGCAGTCTGAGGCAAGCATTTGAAATGACTTCAGTTGTTGTGCTGTCATAAAACATGTCCAGGGATTTTCTCTCCATTGGCTGTATGTAGCCTACAGGTGTTGAGCTTGTTATCTTTTGTTGTCAACTATTTTAATGGCCTGGTATCATTTGAACCACACTGTAAAACGTTTCCCTGTAACTTTACAGCATTATACTGGCACCTCTGTTGTCAGTTTAATACTGTAATTTTGTTTCACAGCAGTGATGCTGTAATATAGTTTACAGTATGATTTTCCTTACTGTAAAACATAGTACAGCATCCCTGCTGCAAATTTATAGGGAAATACCTACAGTAATATACAATAATTTTACAGTACTAGGCAGGATTGCAGGTTGTCTTTAGAAGATAGCTCCCTGAAATGCAATATTGTAAGGAAAACAATGTGTGTAAATATATATATATAAATATATATATATATATATATATATATATATATATATATATATATATATATATTCAAATTCATTAGCTGCATTTTTCATGAATTGCACTTTAACCACAAAGAACAACATTTGAAAAGAGCAACATTGCAACTCCAGATAGTAGGGGAGAGAAAGAGAGAGAGATATAGTGATAAGAACATTGACAAATACTGGCCAATAATGTACTTCATCATACACAAACCAAGACATCAGAATAGGTCATTCTTGAAAATACAGGATTATTTAAGAAAAAAATGAAATCTAAACAGATTAATGAAAAATAGGAAAACAACAGTTAAACAGGGAGAAATGTTTACAAAAAACTATAAGAAGAATTGCTTGCCTGCCTGTCTTTGAGAGAGAAACAAGAGAGAGATCGAGAGAGAAAGGGGCTGAGAGAGAAGGATGGATAGAGAGGAGTGAGCAGGGCTAGATTGGAGCCAGAGAAGCAGGCTACCTCAAGCCAAAACAGGCTCCGGGATGGCGCAAGCAGATCATTTGCTCAACCAACCCGTATGGCAGGATTTCTGAGAGAATGAAAGATGCAAACAAGTCTAGAATAAATCTCAATGGCTTGCAGATTATCACCCCAATCTTTGAAACTCTGATCCTCCTTAGCTCTGATATGTCAACTAGGACAAACATGGACATAGAAAGAATAGAAAGAGATTACTTGCTGTGTAGAAAGGCAGATGACAACTGACAAATAAAGTTTGTGTTCATTAGGTGTGTGTTTTTGTACTTACATGTTGGAGTTTTTCCACTCGAACTCCTTCAGGTCTACCAAAAAACGTGTAACGTGTGGGTTAATTGGCAATGGCTTCCTCTGAACGACCTTTCCGGTCTTGCGGCTCACTCTTGCTTTTGCTGTGCGTTTGGTTCCTTCAGGGTTTATTCAAACCAGGAACCTGCACAACCCAACATATAATATATTAAATCAGTTTAGGCATTGAAAAAAAAAAAACGTTTATTTATTTATTTATTTTTCATTTCACCTTTATTTAGCCAGTTAGGCTAGTTGAGAACAAGTTCTCATTTGCAACTCCGACCTGGCCAAGATAAAGCATAGCAATTCGACACATACAACAACACAGAGTTAGACATGGAATAAACAAAACATACAGTCAATAATACAGTAGAAAAAACAAAAACAAAAGTATATATACAGTGAGTGCAAATGAGGTAAGATAAGGGAGTTAAGGCAATAAATAGGCCATGGTGGCGAAGTAATTACAAAATAGCAATTAAACACTGAAATGGTAGATGTGCAGAAGATGAATGTGCAAGTAGAGATACTGGGCTGCAAAGGAGCAAGATAAATAAGTAAATACAGTATGGGGATGAGGTAGATAGATGGGCTGTTTACAGATGGGCTATGTACAGGTGCAGTGATCTGTATGCTGCTCTGACAGCTGGTGCTTAAAGCTAGTGAGGGAGATGTGAGTCTCCAGTTTCAGTGATTTTTGCAGTTCGTTCCAGTCATTAGCAGCAGAGAACTGGAAGGAAAGGTGACCAAAGGAGGAATTGGCTTTGGGGGTGACCAGTGAGATATACCTGCTGGAGCGAATACTACGAATGGGTGCTGCTATGATGACCAGTGAGCTGAGATAAGGCGGTGCTTTATCTAGCAGAGACTTGTAGATTACCTGTAGCCAATGGGTTTGGCGACGAGTATGAAGCGAGGGCCAACCAACGAGAGAGTACAGGTGGCAGTGGTGGGTAGTGTATGGGGCTTTGGTGAGAAAACGGATGGCACTGTGAAAGACTGCATCCAATTTGTTGAGTAGGGTGTTGGAGGCTGTTTTATAGATGACATCGCCGAAGTTGAGGATCGGTAGGATGGTCAGTTTTACGAGGGTAGGTTTGGCAGCATAAGTGAAGGATGCTTTGTTGTGATATAGGAAGCCGATTCTAGATTACATTTTGGATTGGAGATGCTTAATGTGAGTCTGGAAGGAGAGTTTACAGTCTAAGCAGACACCTAGGTATTTGTAGGTGTCCACGTATTCTAAGTCAGAGCCGTCCAGAGTAGTGATGCTGGACGGGCGGGCAGGTGCGGGCAGTGATCGATTGAATAGCATGCATTTAGTTTTACTTGTATTTAAGAGCAGTTGGAGGCCACGGAAGGAGAGTTGTATGGCATTGAAGCTCGTCTGGAGGTTAGTTAACACAGTGTCCAAAGAGGGGCCAGATGTATACAGAATGGTATCGTCTGCGTAGAGGTGGATCAGAGAATCACCAGCAGCAAGAGAGACATCATTGATGTATACAGAGAAGAGTCGGCATGAGAATTGAACCCTGTGGCACCCCCATAGAGACTGCCAGAGGTCCGCACAACAGGCCCTCCGATTTGACGCACTCTATCAGAGAAGTAGTTGGTGAACCAGGCGAGGCAATCATTTGAGAAACCAAGGCTGTCGAGTCTGTCAATAAGAATGTTGTGATTGACAGAGTCGAAAGCCTTGGCCAGGTCGATGAATACGGCTGCACAGTAAAGTCTCTTATCGATGGTGGTTATGATGTCGTTTAGGACCTTGAGCGTGGCTGAGGCGCACCCATGACCAGCTCTGAAACCAGATTGCATAGCAGAGAAGGTACGGTGGGATTCGAAATGGTCGGTAATCTGTTTGTTAACTTGGCTTTCAAAGACCTTAGAAAGACAGGGTAGGATAGATATAGGTCTGTACAACAATAAGAAATATCATTGCAATGTAACTAACAAATGCTAAATGTAAGTGTCGGATCAGTGAATGTTCAATGCTTACCTCTGTATCAGCTCCAAGGTTGCAGAGGCCGACCCCTGTTAAGCTAAGTTAAAAACATAGAGCGTGCTGAAGAACACAGAGGGCAGCAGCAAAGTTAGACTCACTGTCCAAAACACAGACCACTCTCCCCTCGATTGATACCATTCATTTTGAGGAATATAATAGAGTATTTCCTGAAATACACAAAAGTAAGGGTGTTAGTGCATTCCTACTAGATATTTCTAGATAGGTACCACAATACAATATATTTATGTTCCTCCTTAAATCAAATAAATGCATTACTAAGCATTATCAGCCTTGGTGTGTCTGGCAAAGGAATTTACGCCTCTACATCAACCCGAGTTGCAGTGACCTAAAATCACAAAGCATACATATAAAAAATATTCAAATCATATGTAATAGTACAGTATAAACACCATTAATCATATAAACGTTCTAAGTATAAAAACACTATTCATTACATCTGCCAAGAGGAACAGAGATTTGTCCTTCTCTTTGAAGTGGGTCATCAACAAAAGAATGGCAGCAGTGGCTGTTAGATCGTCCCTGCCTTTGATGTAACTGTCGATTTCATTCAGCAGGCACTGGATCTCTCTCCGCAACTTGGTCTTTTTTTAAAAGTTGACAATTCTCTTACCTTTATTCAGGAGAGCTTGAGTCAGGCGACTGTCAATTACGATGCCAGTGAGGGTTTTGAAGTGGTCGCATAGTCATAACTTGGTGAAAAGGAAAGGCCACTGTTCCTGAAGGTCACTGATGCTTGGAGGAGAACAAGTGTCCTATCCATTGTTACAGATCCTATCCATTTTTTATTTTCTTAAAATACATTTTTTTTTAACTGTTTGGCTGTGCTCCATACCAGCACAAGAGGACAAACAAACGATTTACAGATACATAAAAGTACAAAAATATACAAATGTATTTTTGTCATTACTGTCCCTTTTATTGCATATACCTCAGTCCCTCATAGAATAAACCATTTATTTTGAGGGCAAACAAATAAACTATTTACATAACCTTTTTAACCTTGTGTGTGTACACTTTTAGAAAAAAGGGTTCCGAAAGGGTTCTTTGGCTGTCCCCATAGGGGAACCCTTCTTGGTTCCAGGTAGAACATCCTGGGGTCCATGTAGAACCCTCTGTGGAAAGGGTTATACATGGAACCCAGAAGAGTTCTACCTGGAACCAAAAGGGTTATACATATACCTGGAATCAATAAGGGATCTTCAAAGGGTTCTCCTTTGGGGACAGCCAAATAACCATTTTAGGTTCTAGATAACACCTTTTTTCATAACAATGACATAAATATGTTACATTTATCACTCCAGATCTCACCTCTTTGCTTGAAGGACTGAAGCAATTCCCGGCACTGTATCGGTGTCAAATGGTCTTTTATGTCCTCTGGCTGAACATATTCAAGGTCTTTAATATTCTCCACTCCAACATTTGCCCTCAGATTCTTCCGACAAAAATCTCACCGTCTCGGCCTCCAACTCGGGCAATTGGTGTTTAATTGCATCTTGAAGACCCTCCATGCCTACACTGGTTAGAGTAAAATACTACTTGAGTAAAAGTCTAAAAGTATTTGGTTTAAACACACTTACGTATCAAAAGTAAATGTAATTGCTAAAATATACTTAAATACAAAAAATGCAAGTAAAAGTACAAATCCTTTCAAATTCCTTATATTAAGCAAACCAGATAGGGACATTTTTTTTAATGGAAAGCCAGGGCACACTCCAACACTCAGACATAATTTAGAAACAAAGCATGTTTGTTTAGTGAGTCTGCCAGATCAGAGGCAGAAGGGATGACCAGGGATGTTCTCTTGATAAGCACGTGAATTGGACTCTTTTCCTGTCTTGCTAAGCATTCAAAATGTAACGAGTACTTTTCGGTGTCAGGGAAAATGAAGGGATTAAACATTACATTATTTTCTTTAGGAATGTAGTGAAGTAGAAGTACAAGTTGTCAAGAATATTAATAGTAAAGTAAAGTACAGATACCCCAAAAGACGACCTAAGTAGTACTTTAAAGTATTTTTACTTAAGTACTTTACACCACCGACAATAGGGAGTAATGAGAAACATGACATGTTTATGAAGAGTGACACCTATGTCACATACACTGTAATCTAGAACAACTCAAGTCAGTGAGTAGCCAATGGTACACGATATCTTGAGGCTTGTAGAGAGACACACAAAGACATACAAGGCTTAAATGACAGACCCTCACAAACAGTTTACAGTGATCTTTAGACGGTTCTTTGTTCTTTTGACATTTCCCTCAGTGTCTCACGAATGCAGAGCCTTTTTCTGAGCCTCCAAGCAAATCAAGATCTCCAGCCGGTGCAGCAGGGGAGCCTCTGTGGCCTCTTTAAAGATGGTGGTTCAGTAGGAGTGTAAGAGCGGACATGCTCCTGAACGTTAATTATGGTGATTGGTAGAGATTAATAATGCATGACCCTGGAGCTGCAGACCCCGCCGTCAATGCTACGCTAGCTGTGTGCTGGCTAAATGTAGTGTGATCTCTTATAGTCCTACAGCAGCATATTGTACTGTACACACTATAGACGTAGAATACACACATATGGACAAGCTCACGCACATATGCCTGTTAGACACCCAGTGAGTTGACAGGCAGAAGGAGACTGTTATTGTCATCAACCACCTAAACAGCAAGAAGTGGTAAAAATACAAGTACAGGCCTATGACATAATGTTTCGGAACATGATTCATGATCTGCTGCTTCCTGTGTGATCAATAGGCTAATTATTCAGTCAATTAATCCTCCACCTTATTGGCTCACTCTATCTGCTGCTGATGCTCCCCACTGGGCACAGAAGTCAGTTCAATGACTAGTTTTGATTTACATTTGGTTGAGTTGTCAACTAATGTGAATTCAAATGTGAAATCAACACCAATGTCACCATTTTAGATTACATTTTTCCCCAATTGTTAAAACCTCTTGACGCACCCATCCCTTTAGTGGGATCATTTTCATCAAAAATGAATTGCAGAGCGCCAAATTCAAATTAAATGATAATTTTCATGAAATCACAAGTGCAATATAGCAAAACACAGTTTAGCTTGTTGTTAATCCACCTGGCTCGTCAGATTTCAATAAAGCTTTTCGGCGAAAGTTATCCAAGCGTTTATGTAAGAACATCTCTCTCAGTAGACAAATATTACAAACAGCTAGCAGCCAAGTAGATTGGTCACGAAAGTCAGAAAAGCAATAAATTAAATCGCTTACCTTTGATGATCTTCGGATATTTGCACTCACGAGACTCCAAGTTACACAATAAATGTTCCTTTTGTTCCATAAAGATAATTTTTATATCCAAAATACCTCCATTTGTTTGGCACGTTATGTTCAGAAATCCACAGGCTCAAGCGGTCACGCTCGCAGACGAACATTCCAAGTAGTATCCGTAAAGTGCGTAGAAAGATGTCACATTTTTTTATAATCAATCCTCAGGTTGTTTTTACAATATATAATCGATAATATGTCAACCGGAATGTAGCTTCTTCCATAGGTGAGAGAGAGAAAATGGCTGTTGCGCATGAAAAACTCCCCAGGCACCCAGCCATCCACTGACGCGATGGATTCTTTCTCGCTAATTTTTCAAAATAAAAGCCTGAAACTATGTCTGAAGACTGTCACAGCTTGAGGAAGCCATAGGAAAAGGAATCTGGTTGATATCCGTTTAAATGGAGGCAAGGCATTCAATGGAACAGAGAGCTTTCAGGAAAAACAGCACTTCCTTGTTGGATTTTCCTCAGGTTTTTGGCTGCAACATCAGTTCTGTTATACTCACAGACAATATTTAGAAAATGTTTTCCATCCTAATCTGACAATTATATGCATATTCTAGTTTCTGGGCGTGAGAAATAGGCGGTTTCAAATGGGTACGTTTTTTTTGGCCAAAAACGAAAATCCTGCCCCCTACACTCAAGAAGTTAAAAGATTCAGCCATCTACTCAAACCTTGGCCCTCTCGTTTATCGAGGTAAGCTGGTCTGCAACCTTTGTCCTCTCGTAATTGAGGGATACATGGTCTGTTGAGAAATTCTCAAAGTGGGATTTTTATTCGGAACATCGAAAAGGGCTGTCTCATGATGCCTGGTCCTGTCTGTACCCCTGGAGGTGTGCCAAGGACTTTTTAGGGAATTGGAGTTTCCTTCATTAAACAGTCCAAAATCACATTACACAGTTTTACAAACAGTATCATCCTCACTCATTCATTTTATACAACAATTAGATGTAAACCTAATATCTCATATCCGAGGCTATTATATAAACAGCGTTATGGTATGGTATTGTAATGTATTGTATTGTCTCCCAGGAGTTCACCAAATTGTACCAAACGGACTAGTTCGTAGCTGGATTCTTCACCGATCTTTTATACCTTCTCCAGAACATAAATGTTGTTCGGACCTCAAGTTCTGTGAGGTGGAAGGAATTCCTTTGTTCTCCATGAAAATTCACTCTGTCTCTATACTGTAGCCATGAGGAGATCTTCTCCTCCAGGAATTTACGACCTCTCTCTGACCACAGCAGCCTGTGTGTAGGAGACAGGGAGAGGGGAGGTGGGGCTTGCCAAAGCACGTCATGACAAAGCACACACAAAATAACTGTCACGACTTCTGCTGAAGTCGGCTCCTCTCCTTGTTCGGGCGGTGTTCAGCGGTCGACTTACCGGTCTTCTAGCCATCGTCGATCCATTTTTCTTGTTCCATTTTTTTTGTCTGATAGTCACACTCACCTGGTTTCAATTCCCTAATTACATGTTGTAAATGTTCCCTCTGTTTCCACCATGTCCTTGTAGGGAATTGTTCATTGTAAGTAAGCGTGCCTTTTGTGACTGGTGCGAGATGGGTTTTGTGCCCATGTGTTTTTTGTGATTTTTGTAAGCCGGGAGTTATGTGCGTGAAACGGCTCTGGCCATTTACCAAGTTCTGCTCTACTGCTTTTGACTTCCATGCCACCAGTCACAAAAGGCACACATACTTACAATGAACAATTCCCGACAAGGACATGGGGGACAAATAGAAATGGGCAGATAATCGAGAATTTCAGCCTCAAACGAATTAGCATAACGCAGCGGACAGAAATACCCCTTGAAACTTCTCCTATTCATGAAATATATTCAAACACAAGCTTAGCCTTTTGTTAACAACACTGTCATCTCGATGTTCAAAATATGTGTTACAGCCAACGCTAGACAAGCATTTGTGTAAGTTTATCATGGCATAATGCTATGCTAGGCTCTGCTGGCAGCAGGCAACATTTTCACCAAAATAAGAAAAGCAACCAAATTAAATCATTTACCTTTGAAGAACTTTGGATGCTTTCACTCAGGAGACTCCCAGTTAGATAGCAAATGTTCCTTTTTTCCAAAAATATTATTTTTGTAGGCGAAATAGCTCCCGTTTGTTCATCATGCTTGGCTGAGAAATCGACCGGAAAATGCTACCACTACAACGGCAAACTTTTTTCAAAATTAGCTACATAATATCGACAGAAACACGGCAAACGTTGTTTAGGATCCATCCTCAAGGTGTTTTTAACATATATATTCGATAATATATCCGTAGAGGCAATTGGTTTCTCATAAGAAGCGATTGGAAAAATGGCTACCTCAGTATTTTACGTTTTAAGATTTTCTGCGGTAGACATCATGTGACCACTTGCTAAATATGCTCCCTTGCAGCTATTCTTCAATGGAAATGCGTAAAAATACGTCACAATGCTGTAGACACCTTGGGGAATACGTGGAAAACGTAAGCTCATTCGTAGCTCATTCACAGCCATATAAAGAGTCATTGGCATGAGGCGGTTTCAAAAAATGCGGCACTTCCTGGTTGGATTTTTATCTGGGTTTCGCTTGTAACATCAGTTCTGTGGCACTCACAGACGTTATCTTTGCAGTTTTGGAAACGTCAGAGTGTTTTCTTTCCAAAGCTGTAAATTATATGCATAGTCGAGCATCTTTTTGTGACAAAATATCTTGTTTAAAACGGGAACGTTTTTCACCCAAAAATGTTAATAGCGCCCCCTAATGCTTAACTGGTTTTAACAAACCTCCAAATGACAACACTCCTTCCGTGGCCTCCAACTGCTCTTAAATGCAAGTAAAACTAAATGCATGCTCTTCAACCGATCGCTACCCGCACCCGCCAGCCGGTCTAGCATCACTACTCTGGACGGTTCTGACTTAGAATATGTGGACAACTACAAATACCTAGGTGTCTGGTTAGACTGTAAACTCTCCTTCCAGACTCACATTAAGCATCTCCAATCCAAAATTAAATCAAGAATTGGCTTCCTATTTCGCAACAAAGCATCCTTCACTCATGCTGTCAAACACACCCTCGTAAAATTGACTCTCCTACCGATCCTTGACTTCGGCAATTTGTCATGTCATTTACTAAATAGCCTTCAACACTCTACTCAGCAAATTGGATGTAGTCTACCACATCTACCACCCATCTGTTTTGTCACCAAAGCCTCATATACTAACCACCACTGCGACCTGTATGCTCTCGTTGGCTGGCCCTCGCTTCATATTCATCGCCAAACCCACTGGCTCCAGGTCATCTATAAGTCTTTGCTAGGTAAATCCCCACCTTATCTCAGCTCACTGGTCACCATAGCAGCACCCACCCGTAGCAGCGCTCCAGCAGGTATATTTCACTGGTCATCCCTAAAAACAACTCCTCCTTTGGCCACCTTTTCTTACAGGTCTCTGCTGCCAATGACTGGAACGAATTGCAAAATCCCTGAAGCTGGAGTCTTATATCTCCCTCACTAACTTTAACCATCAGCTCTCAGAGCAGCTTACCGATCATTGCACCTGTACACAGCCCATCTGTAAATAGCCCACCCAACTACCTCATCCCCATATTGTTATTTATTTTGTTGCTTTTTTGCACCACAGTATCTCTACTTGCACATTCATCTTCTGCACATCTATCACTCCTGTGTTAATGCTAAATTCTAATTATTTCGCCACTATGGCCTTTTTATTGCCTTACCTCCTTAATCTTACTACATTTGCACACGCTGTATATACACTGCTCAAAAAAATAAATGTAACACTAAAATAACACATCCTAGATCTGAATGAATGAAATATTCTTATTAAATATTTTTTCTTTACATAGTTGAATGTGCTGACAACAAAATCACACAAAAATTATCAATGGAAATCAAATGTATCAACCCATGGAGGTCTGGATTTGGAGTGACACTCAAAATTAAAGTGGAAAACCAGACTACAGGCTGATTCAACTTTGATGTAATGTCCTTAAAACAAGTAAAAATGAGGCTCAGTAGTGTGTGTGGCCTCCACATGCCTGTATGACCTCCCTACAATGCCTGGGCATGCTCCTGATGGGGTGGCGGATGGTCTCCTGAGGCCAACTCCTGGACAGTCTGTGGTGCAACGTGGCGTTGGTGGATGGAGCGAGACATGATGTCCCAGATGTGCTCAATTGGATTCAGGTCTGGGGAACGGGCGGTCCATAGCATCAATGCCTTCCTCTTGCAGGAACTGCTGACACACTCCAGTCACATGAGGTCTAGCATTGTCTTGCATTAGGAGGAACCCATGCCCAAACGCACCAGCATATGGTCTCACAAGGGGTCTGAGGATCTCATCTTGGTACCTAATGGCAGTCAGGCTACCTTTGGCGAGCACATGGAGGGCTGTGTGGCCTCCAAAGAAATGCCACCCCACACCATGACTGACCCACCGCCAAACCGGTCATGCTGGAGGATGTTGCAGGCAGCAGAACGTTCTCCACGGCGTCTCCAGACTCTGTCATGTCTGTCACATGTGCTCAGTGTGAACCTGCTTTCATCTGTGAAGGGCACAGGGCGCCAGTGGCGAATTTGCCAATCTTGGTGTTCTCTGGCAAATGCCAAACGTCCTGCACGGTGTTGGGCTGTAAGCACAACCCCCACCTGTGGACGTCGGGCCCTCATACCACCCTCATGGAGTCTGTTTCTGACCGTTTGAGCAGACACATGCACATTTGTGGCCTGCTGGAGGTCATTTTGCAGGGCTCTGGCAGTGTTCCTCCTGCTCCTCCTTGCACAAAGGCGGAGGTAGCGGTCCTGCTGCTGGGTTGTTGCCCTCCTACGGCCTCCTCCACATCTCTTGAAGTACTGGCCCATCTCCTGTTAGCGCCTCCATGCTCTGGACACTACGCTGACAGACACAGCAAACCTTCTTGCCACAACTCGCATTGATGTGCCATCCTGGATGTAGACTCTGTCTCATGCTATCACTAGAGTGAAAGCATCGCCAGCATTCAAAAGTGACCAAAACATCAGCCAGGAAGCATAGGAACTGAGAAGTGGTCTGTGGTTGCCACCTGCAGAACCACTCCTTTATTGGGGGTGTCTTGCTAATTGCCTATAATTTCCAACTGTTGTCTATTCCATTTGCAGAACAGCATGTAAAATTTGTCAATCAGTGTTGCTTCCTAAGTGGACAGTTTGATTTCACAGAAGTGTGATTGACTTGGAGTTACATTGTGTTGTTTAAGTGTTCCCTTTATTTTTATGAGATTTTTCTATTTTGTTATTGACTACGTTTGTTTATCCCATGTGTAACTCTGTGTTGTTTGTGTCACATTGCTTTTTTATCTTGGCCAGGTCGCAGTTTTAAATGAGAACTTGTTCTCAACTGGCCTACCTGGTTAAATTAAGGTGAAATAAAAAAATGTTTTAGTAAGTGGTGTCAGGTGTGGTTACGGGACATTTCCAAGTGTCCCTATACATCTCCAAAGTGGTATATTTCTGTAAATTAGATCATTTCAGTGCTATTACATATTTGCAATCCCTAAATGCTATTTGTTCAGTATAAAAACACAATTTCTAACATATCAACCTCACTCAAACGTGGTGATGTTACAGGGTATCCAGGGTACATTCAAGTTTCCTTTCAACCTCTCCAAAGTGTCAGAACGTGGTAATTGCACTGGTTTTGCACACGGGATGTGCCTATTGTTCACTATAAAAACTACATTTCTACAACACCAACCTCTCTCAAACATTGTGGTGGTGTCGGGGACATACAGGGGATATGGATGCCTACAGCGCGTAAGGAGGCAACATCATATTTTTAATGCGCAAAGATCACCCGTAGACATTCGATGTTGCCATTAAGTCATACATCATCAGATAACATTGGCAATAGGCTAGAATTTGTTCCTACCAACCTAAGGATTAATTTCATACTCGCCATGTAGCTATAGCTCAAACACAGACCGAATCGAAGTTTACCTTGTAAGATGTTTCCTGTTTGGTGAAAACCTTTGGTGAAAAAATAAAATAAATATTTTGACTGTTGGAGCTGGTGATCAATAACGGTTGATCACAGGCAGACAAATAAGATATCCTCATGATGTGTGGACTCCCGGGTTTTGGTGTGTATCAATGTATTCCGTGTTTAATTAGTTTATTCTTCACAACGCTAACCGAAATGTAGGTAGCAGCCATCTTGAAAGGAGATCATCAGCCTGACCTGCCATTATGAATTCGTATGCCCATGTATAAGTCATACCAAAGATTTGAAGGCCCCAATCAATAGCCAATACTCAGTTTCCCGCAGACACCCTGCTTTTACAGATAGGGGCTACCGTTCTCATACCAGGCTGAATTTAATAACATTTTAAAAAGAGGGTGCCCAAATATGGGGACTTTACATTTAAGAGGCTCGCTTGCTAGCTAAGATTTTGAAAGTATGATGTTGATATGATCAGTCCAATTAAAGCTACGGTATAACGTGATTTATCTGTGATTTTGCAGTGACATAGTGTCCCCATGAGTGACAGAACATTGAGCCAATCACAGAGTAACTAGAGAACGTTACCCACCCCTACGCCCTGTATTTTCTGCTGGCTGCCCCACCAACACAGAAATCACTGAGCTAGGCTGGAACACCTGCATTTGGAGCTGCATTTTTAAAAGCAGCATTTTTAAAATAACATGCGAAACAGGCAACAACAACTAAAAAACAAAAACAATTTTGCTAAACAGGTGGGGCTCAGAGCTTCACCTGGCCTGAATGATGGGTTGCCACTGTTTGTACAGTTTGTACTGTTTGTACTGTATGTTAAACCAATTGTACTGAATAAAAAAAAGAAACTGTCAAAATACAGTAAAATCTAAATCATAAGTCAAGAATCAAATGCTCCATTGCGAAAACAGGACTCTGCTGGAATGTCACCTCAGGCCTCCGCCATTACCTGGAGAAGGGCCATACGTTCATGGGGTTTGCGATCATACATCTTCCACTGCCATGCTGAAAATATCTTGAGAAATGGGGAATATGGTGGGAGATGGATAATTGTTAACCTGTCATGGTCATGGAACCAGTTGCAGACCTGAGCAGCACAATGGAAACTAACGTCCCAAATTGGAACATACATTTTCTGCTCAGGATCACCTGGCCCTCTCTGCTCTGGCTGAAAAACATTGTCATGTAAGATGTTCAGGGAATTAAGGAGATGGGCAGTGTTGTATGGTTTTAGGGTGGCATGGGGGTGGCTCATAGCTGGGCATATGGTGACATTTCTACCACGCTGACTAGGTACTTCAATGATGGCACGTTGACCAATGATGTTCCTTCCTCTCCTCCTCTTCGCTAAATTGAATCCAGCCTTATCTATGAATATGAGTTCCTGGGGGATGGGACTTGCATCCAACTCCATGATTCTCTGAAATGACACTAAATACTGTAATTGCTTTATAATAAAGTTCACTGGCAACATCAATGAGTCTCTAATGTTTCAAGATTGTAATACTAGTACATTTACTTACTTGCACATATTCATATTGTTTATCCTTCACTCTTTGGAAATTCCTTTCAAAAGGGGCTCTGTAGATGTGCTTCATCCAGAGATGGTGTTTCTTAAGGATGCGGGCTGGGTTTGATAAGCTCACTCTGATGTTATTAAAGATGGCAGGGTTTTCAATAATTTGTTGTATGATTTCCCACAGTCTTATGGCATTATTTTCAACTACCATTTGCACAATGGCAGCCTCCTTTTAGTCTGTAAATAGACGCGTTCTACCAACGTGGTGGTCGTCTTTCAGTTCTATAAAAACAAAATAGGATACAGTACAGTACACACTACAGTAATGCAGTATACAAGATAAACATGTTACAAAGTAGTATTGCTCCCAATTTCATACATACAGTAATACATGAAACATTTACTTTGTTTCCCCTTAGTGTGTATTGGAATCGACAGTCTTCACTGTGCTTTATGTTGTACTACTGTCAAGTAGTAAAAATAGTAGAGCCAATGTCTGCAGTACATACTGTACCTATTCTCATTTTGGTACTTCCGGATGATGGATGCTACGGTGAAGCGGCTCAGATTGGGCTCTCTGCCCAGCCTCTCTCATGGTCAAACCATGGTTCAGATTGGGCTGAACTCTCTGCCCAGCCTCTCTCAAGGTCAAACCATGGTTCAGATTGTGTTGCACTCTCTGCCCAGCCTCTCTCAAGGTCAAACCATGGTTCTGATTGGGCTGCACTCTCTGCCCAGCTTCTCTCAAGGTCAAACCATGGTTCAGATTGGGCTGCACTCTCTGCCCAGCCTCTCTCAAGGTCAAACCATGGTTCAGATTGGGCTGCACTCTCTGCCCAGCCTCTCTCAAGGTCAAACCATGGTTGACCACATGGACCACATGGTCCACCACAGTCACCCAATTTCATCAGAGATTAGTCTTCTTGTTCTTGGTCTTCCTCCACCTCCACCTCTCTTTGCCTAGTTTGCCTCCATTGTTTTCCAAACACAGGAGTACTCACCTGTGACCTTTTTATCCATACCAAAGATCTGATCTGAACATTTACGCAATTAGTGTTTGCAAAGTGAAAGGGATCAATTTGTAATTGAACTTAGCTTGTTGAACAGTGTTGCTTTTCATTTGCACACAAGAGATTTTAGTTGTGAAGGTTGTGCCAACGGTAGAGAATTGTGTGGTGTTTTGTCAAATGTTTGTTATAGAATTGCAATCTGAGTGTAAAGCAAAATATGTGCCAGTAGTATTGCAGATTTTATGTATGTTTCTGCTAAATTAGTTACAGGTTTGCGTCATTGTGCCTCATGGGCCAATTTTAGTGTGGAAACAATTGGCAAAAACTGTAAAAGAAAGAAGACGAAATTCCCTTACGTTGATTACTTTTTGCAAATCCAATCAGTTTTCATGTTGATTCAATGACATCGCACTGATTACTTTAGTTGAAATTACGTGGAAACAATGTTGATTTGACCAGTTTTTGCCCAGTGGGTTGTGATATTTCGAGGACAATTGTGAGGGTGCCTGGACTGATCTCTGTCTCGAATACGTCACTGAATTTCACAGGACAGGAGCGCTCTTTATGCGGATGAATTGAATGGCAGCAAGGGATCGACCATAAACAAACAGAGAGGAATTGATTTTGTCTATGAGGAATGTCAGGCTATGTCTGTTCGCTTGAAAATGCACTGTGACAAGCCAGGGGACTGATGTGGTTTTAATCACATTTATATACCTCAAAAGTTATGTTTATAACTTAAATCACAATCGGTTGGTGTCAATACGTAAGAATTTTCTTTCTGTGTCCACAGTGCAGTATATGTGAATGTAAGATATGTATTTTAATCTGTACTGTAGCATCATCACCTAACCAACCATTTAGATCATCCTTTAGCTGTGTTCAATCAGATTAAAGGCCCAGTGCAGTCAAACATGTGATTTCCTGTGTTTTATACATATTTCCACACTATGAGGTTTGAATAATACTGTGAAATTGAGGAAAATTACCATAATGCCCTTTTAGTGTAAGAGCTGTTTGAAAAGACCACCTGAAATTCCTGCCTGTTTTGATGGGATGGATATTTGGCGTCCTATGGTGATATCACGAGACTGCCAAAGTGATAAATTAGTTAATAGACCAATAAGAAAGCGAGTTCCAAACCTAGTTTTCAGTTTTCCCCTCCCCACTCAGACCACTCCCAGACAGTCCTAGCAAAATTCTTGCTTGAGAAATCTCTGCTAACATGCAATTTTTTGGGTTGAAAATCTTTATTTAAAACAATCACAGTAAGGCACTTAATTGGTACCCAGAAATTATTTGATATTGAGATAAAAACAAAACAGCTGCATTGGAACTTTAAGTATTTAAGGCTGCCATTTTACGTCCCTCTCCTCCCATGATGTTGTATGTTAGCTGTTTGGTTTCATTGTACTGAGGGAGACAGTGAGAGAGTGGTGGACAGAGAGAAAACAAGAGAGAAAGCAAAAGAAAGAGAGAGATAAAGAGAGAGAGAGAGAAGGAGAGCAATCACAGGCAGTAACAGAATACATTTACATATCAAGGGAGATGGGAATGGTTGAGAACACCCTCCTTCCATCTTCAATTTAGCACAGATGGGGAGGTTGCTGAAACCGGCAGTGCGGTTTATTCTCTCTCCCTCTTTCTCCCTCCCTCTCTCTCTCTCTCTCTTTGTGCCATCATCTCTCTGTCCCCGACACTCCCCCCTCCCTGCCTCTCTCTCTGTCTCTCTGCAGTATCTCTCTTCCAGTACAGAGGATCAGCTTGGGTTCACAGTGCTCTGTGGGCATGTCCATTAAAAAGTAGTGGTGCCATTAGCGATGCGGTTCATTTACTATGGCAGGGCTGTAAATCAGCCGTCACAGATGCCAGAGTCTATACAGAGTTTCAGTTCCGGCCATTAGACCAAGTCCTAGAGCCCATCCCTCCCCTGCTTTACTGTATGCCTCTCTCTATTGCTCTCTGTCCCCCCCCCCCCCCCTCTCGCTCTCTGTCTAGGGCACTGAGATTTACCTAGCGTTATGATCCGTTTCCTCCCTTCTTTGCTCTGCTGAAGCCTGATTACTATGCCAGTACACCGGGTGGCGCTGTAATTCTTGTATTGTGTTACCCCTGAATCCCTCCAGTGAACAGATCTAATGGTGTCTACGTGTGGTAATGACTCGCTCTCATCATACTTCAATAGACCTTTATTGAGACAAACGAAAATATGTCACCCCCTGTGATGCAATCACTGTAGCATCAGTAAATTAGTCATTTGACCTTGAGAATCTCAAAACAAGACTGAGGACAGAGCCGGTGAACTGGCTACATCCGAATGGCACTTTCTAGTTGAATTTGCCAGTGAAGGCATTGGACGAAGAGAGGAAGAGTGAAGGAGAATACACAAAGAAGAATAGTGTATGTATTCGCCTGGCAATTTTCCTGTTCGCTGCAGACATAATTATTTGATTTCTGAGTAACAATAAAGGATTAATGTATACAGAGGGAGTCGGTGTTCTGGAGCCGCTGAAGGTTACCGCTGGAGTGTCTGCTTGATTTACAGCGTGGTTTGGCAAAGAGCTGTTCCTTGGCACTGCCAGCCCACCTCTCCATATGCACAACCTTCTCCCTCTCTCGTTCTAAGCCCAGGGACTGGCTGCTCAGCTCTGTTCCTCACCACTCACTTCATTATAATTTTGCTCAGCGGTCGATGCGGCAGTAAAGCAGTTGTGAATATATGGAGTACAGCTATGACCGGAAGTGACTTTTCGTAGCAGGTAGGGTAGCCTTTTAACTAACCCTAATCTCTTTCATAACCTTATCCTAATTTCCCTGACCTGCCACATTAATTCCCCTAACCTGCTGCTTCAGTTCTCCTAACCTGCTACAAAAAGTCACTTCCAGTCATAGCTGTATACCACGTAGTCAAAACCAAGTGGGGCGAGGCACGTTGGAAAGGTGAAGCACGTTGAAGAAGACGAGCTGCAGACTGATGGCTCTGTGATCAGGTGCTCTGACCTCACTGGTTAGAAGCCCCTGCCAAAGCAGATGCCATTGCCATGAATCACACTCATTTGGGATGGTTGGCCCCACTCTCTGTGGTTACGTGATTAAATCAGAGCCCCGCAACAGCTTGTTTGAAACTTAGGCCCATTGGAGAGGCAGGCAGGTATCTGGCTCACAAGTTTGTACACACAGGTATGAACAGATGCCTTGACTTCACATGTGTTTGTTTTGGCATAGGGGTCCTCCAATATCAAAAGCTGTTAGATTGAATGGCTGCCCTGATGGTGATGCCTGCCATCTATCACCTTATCCCTTAGCTGGTCAGTGATGCTCTTTGGCGAAATAAACACAGATGGTACACTCAAACAATGAAGCATTGCAAGGGGCATGGCATAAGAACGTGTTCAAACCACCCCACCTGTTACATAGGACCAATCAGTATCAGTCTTATTAAAATACTTTTTTACACTGATCCTAACTTTTTTTTTACATAATGTCTCCACCTATGAACGAAAGCAGCTTATGGAGATCGGAACAGTGATCACGATTTGGATAACAATTTCAACTTCAATGAGTCGGCAACTCTAGACCTTCTGCTTACTCCGGACCAGGCCCTAAGCGACGGCGCAGAAAAGGCGATACAGAGGGTAGTGTGTACAGCCCAGTACATCACTAGGGCCAAGCTTCCTGCCATCTAGGACCTATACACTAGGGTGTCAGAGGAAAGCCCAAAAAACTGTCAAAGACTCCAGTCATCCAAGTCATAGACTGTACACGGCATGTGGAACCAGAGCGCCAAGTCTAGGTCCAAAAGGCTCCTTATTAACAGCTCCTGCCCCCAAGCCATACGACTGCTGAACAATTCATCAAATGGCCATATGGACTATTTGCATTGACACCTCCACCCTTTGTTTTACACTGCTGCTGCTCGCTGTTTATTATCTATGCATAGTCATTTCACCCCAACCTACATGTAAAAATTACCTCGACTAACCTATACCTATACACATGGACTCTGTACCGGTACCCCCTGTACGGTCCCAGAGATAGATTGCCTCATTGTTTTTTATTTTATTGTGTTACTTTTGAAAAATATTTTTGAGACAATCTTATCAACCGGACCTGAAGAACTGTATTATGCTGTACTTCACGGAGTTGTGGCTGAACAAGGACATGGATAATATACATCTCGCTGGCTCGGCCATGCATCGTCAGCAGCTTCGGGTAAGATAAGAGGGGAGGGGTCAAATCAAATCAAATGTATTTGTCACGTACACATGGTTAGCAGATGTTAATGCAAGTGTAGCGAAATGCTTGTGCTTCTAGTTCCGACCATGCAGTAATATCTAACAAGTAATCGTACAATTTCACAACAACTACCTTATATACACAAGTGTAAAGGAATAAATAAGAATATGTACATATAAATATATGAATGAGCGATGGCCGAACGGCATAGGCAAGATGCAGTAGATAGTGTAGAGTACAGTATATACATATGAGATGAGTAATGTAGGGTATGAAAACATATAAAGAGGCATTGTTTAAAGTGGCTAGTGATACATTACATCAAAATGTCAAGATGCAGTAGATGGTATAGAGTACAGTATATACATATGAGATGAGTAATGTGGGGTATGAAAAACATTATATGAAGTGGCATTGTTTAAAGTGGCTAGTGATACATTACATAAAGATGGCAAGATGCAGTAGATGGTGTAGCGTACAGTATATACATATGAGATGAGTAATGTAGGGTATGTAAACATTATATAATATGAAGTGGCTAGTGATAAATTGATTACATCAATTGTTTCATTATTAAAGTGGCTGGAGTTGAGTCAGTATTTGGCAGCATCCACTCAATGTTAGTGATGGCTGTTTAACAGTCTGATGGCCTTGAGATAGAAGCTGTTTTTCAGTCTCTCGGTCCCAGCTTTGATGCACCTGTACTGACCTCGCCTTCTGGATGATAACGGGGTAAACAGGCAGTGGCTCGGGTGGTTGTTGTCCTTGATGATCTTTTTGGCCTTCCTGTGACATCGGGTCATGTAGGTGTCCTGGAGGGGAGGTAATTTGCACCCGGTGATGTGTTGTGCAGACCTCACTACCCTCTGGAGAGCCTTCCGGTTGTGGGCGGAGCAGCTGCCGTACCAGGCAGTGATACAGCCCGACAGGATGCTCTCGATTGTGCATCTGTGAAAGTTGTGTGAGTGCTTTTGGTGACAAGCCGAATTTCTTCAGCCTCCTGAGATTGAAGAGGCGCTGCTGCTCCTTCTTCACCACGCTGTCTGTGTGGATGGACCATTTCAGTTTGTCCGTGATGTGTACGCCATGGAACTTAAAACTTACCACCCTCTCCACTACTGTCCGTTCAATGTAGATAGGGGGCTGCTCCCTCTGCTGTTTCCTGAAGTCCACGATCATCTTCTTTGTTTTGTTGACATTGAGTGTGAGGTTATTTTCCTGACACCACACTCCGAGGGCCCTCACCTCCTCCCTGTAGGCCGTCTTGTCGTTGTTGGTAATCAAGCCTACCACTGTAGTATCGTCTGCAACTTGGTGATTGAGTTGGAGGCGTGCATGGCCATGCAGTCGTGGTTGAACAGGGAGTACAGGAGAGGGCTGAAAACACACCCTTGTGGGGACCCAGTGTTGAGGATCAGCGGGGTGGAAATGTTGAGATCAGCATATTCGTCAATGTTGTTTTTCGCCACAATGCGTCACATATCCCAGTACACGTGATCGAAGCAATCTTGAAGCGTGGAATTCGATTGGTCGTACCAGCGTTGAACAGACCTGAGTGCAGGTGCTTCCTGTTTTAGTTTCTGTCTATAGGCTGGAAGCAACAAAATGGAGTCGTGGTCAGCTTTTCCGAAGGGAAGGCGGGGGAGGGCCTTATGTGCGTGCAGTTCTTCAATTCTCTTGGTAGATAATGCGGTCGGCATTTGATTGTGAGGAATTCTAAGTCAGGTGAAAAAAAGGACTTGAGTTCCTGTATGTTGTTATGATCACACCACGTCTCGATAATCATAAGGCATACACCCATGCCCTTCTTCTTACCAGAGAGATGCTTGTTTCTGTCAGCGCTGGTGTTGTTAAGGAAGTCTCACGTTTTTGCTTGCCCGAGTTAGAGTACCTCATGATAAGCTGCAGACCATACTATTTACCAACAGTTTTCAACTATTCAACTATAATGTCAACATGTTTTTAGACATTTTTACAAATTCATTAAACATTTAAAGTTGAAATGATTTTAGTCAATAAGTATTCAACCCCTTTGTTATGGCAAGCCTAAATAAGTTCAGGAGTAAAAATATGCTTAATAGTTCACATAATAACTTGCATGAACTCGCTCTGTGTGCAATAATAGTGTTTTACATCTCTATACCCCATACATACAAGTATCTGTACGGTAGCAAATAACATTTGATTTGATTAGCAAAAAGTATTTGGGTGCCGGGTTCAAAAAGCACACGCTGAAATATTCTTTACGTTTCTATGGCTTTTTTTAGCAGTAGCAGTTGTCAGAGAAAATGGACGCGTTTTGGTGACAGCCTTCATCAGCATTTCATCCAAACGCTAATGAAGGCTGTCACCACAAATCACGTCCGTTTGCTACATTTAAAAAAATGCCATTTATTGGTGGTTACTTCCGTCTTAAAGGCTCTGCACGGTCAATCCAAGGTCTGAAGTAGCAGTACAGCATTTACTACAATGCAGCCTTCGCAGACTTCAGGGCTTTCATACTTGCACTTACAGTAGCATAGCAGAACAGAGCTATTGTGAAGTAAGTTGTCAATGAAGTTAGTTTGTGTTTATACAGGACGTACCGCACTCACCTACGGTCAACCAATCATGTGAATGTGGAGCTATACGGAGCCCTCCGCATTGTTATGAAATTTGAGAGGCACATGGCAATGCAGTACGGAGATTGATTGGGCCTCTACATGCCCCCGGAGGCTCCGAAATTGTGTCATACCCTCCATTTGAAGCCTCCGGCCACAGTTTTGTATCAAGCATAAATTGGGTTTATGACAGAGCTCTCCAACCCTGTCTTCTAGGTTTTTGCTCAAACACCAATCTAGCTCACCTGATTATAATAATTAGCTGGTTGATAAGATTAATCAGGTTAGTTACAGGGGTAGGAGCGAAAACCTAGCTTTCCAGGAACAGGGTTGATATTGTATAAATGTGATCTTGTTATGAATCACACTGCAATACTCATGAAATTGAATGACTGTTTTTTATAAAGGTGTTGTGAATGTCTTACTGTATGCTCAAGGACAGACAATTCCAGGAAGATGCTATTATATTATAATATATGCCATTAAGTATAAACTTTTATCCAAAGCGACTTACAGTCATGCGTGCATACATTTGACGTATGAGTGGCATTACAAGTACCATGGTCTACCAACTGCACTAAAAAAGGACCACAAAAGGACCACAAAGGACTCAATGTTAGCAGACAACAGGATGCATATTGATGTATAAAACATTTGTATAACAATAGAGCAGGAAATGCAGTGTTAAGGTCACAGGAAGTGTAGTCATGACGTATAGTCATGACTATTAAACAGGGCAAGGGGTCCCGGGGAGCACAAGCATATAGTTCAAAGGGTTTCCTGTTTGTTGCTCCTGTTGGATGTGTGTCTGCTTCATTATCAAACCCACTAATTATCCAAGAGAGACACCTCTTTGTCTCCCTGTGAACTGGAGCAGTAAGGACTGTTAGGGATGTGTGCACCCCTCCCTAATTAACAACAGACTGACTGACGGTTAACGCGCTCCTTTGTTGTTTGCAGACTCTCAGCTAATGCGTCTGTCTCGGCACTCAGCATTCATAGCTCATTATTATGCTCCGTTTGAAGAAAAAAACAATATCAGGGGTTCACAGCTAAGCTGTAAAACCTATTGTTATTCTTAGATTTTTTTTAACTTTCTAATTTGGCACATAGAAACTAGAGGCCATGAGTAACTTGGTTGAAAAGAATGGCACCGAAAAGTGGCAGTGTTATAAGCAGTCTCACTTAAACCCTCATATCTGCCGCCCAGTTTGGTGTAGGACCAAAAACATGATGAGCCATGTTAAGTTTGACATTGATATCTTAAAAAATGAGGAAACTACTAACAATTATACATTTTGACTATAACGCTAATGCTTACAATAATAATACAAAAATTATCATGGACAAAAATTCACTCCAAATTTGGTCTTTGGACTCATCACAATAGTCCCTAAAGAGTTTGAGAAAATAACATTGATGCATTCAGAGATGGCCACACTATTCCATATGCTAATATAATAAAATATGCTAAAAATACTTTGCTGCAGGAGCGGGACATGTGTTTTTGGAAGATGCTGGGTTATTGCAGTAGTTACCACCAACTTCAATGACAGTTATCTTAAAATTTAAAGACAAATCTAACATTCCCACATTTCAATAACATTGGTGCTGAGGAACAGTCTAGCTACAGTGTTTGAGTCATCTCAAATGTTTTCTTGTAAAACAGCTCAGCTAACTAGCGAAATGCTAATTCACAACGCTAGCTAGCTAATGTGTTAGCTAGAGTGCTTTTAGACTCTGGAGCCCATGGGGGCTTCAGGAGTCAGTTGGCTAGATGATTCCACCATGGGCAACAACAACGGCCTCTAGAACTGAACCGATGGACATGGGGCAATGACATTTGGTATGTTAACATTATGTATATGTCCTTAGAAGCTGTGTGAATAGAACGTCACTGAAACATTAACTGTTGCCCAATTATGTGGTCTGAACATAGTGAAAATAGGCACAACATTTTTTTATCTGTAAAATGAAAAACTGTAAGTCCTGCCGGCTGTGCAGTCAGTGTATTACAGATGTGAGAGTGTATTGAAGTATTTTGGAATTCTAATGTGGAGTGTACCAACTGAGATTGAAATCAACATGGTAATGCTTTCATTTATTTACATTTTTGCTGTTCCTGACTTTCTGGAACCCTGAAGTTTTGAACTAAAGATATAGAGATTTCTGAGCATGTGCAGGATCTTCTGCATGCCTCCCCCTCCGAGTCCTTTCAGCTGCTGCTGTTCTCACTCAATCTGTGACTCTGCTGCCTTTTGTTCAAACAAACTTAGTTCTTTGTCTGTTGTTGGAGTAATCAAAGCAAACATAAGCACGACACAACAGCCAGTCTAGCGATTTCATGTAATTTTTTTAGGAGGGGAGTTAGCCTACATGCAGATATGTAGGCAAGCCGCAAAAACTACGTATTGGTAGCCTAGGCCTTCACTGATTGCACATAAAGGAAGATAGTTCCTACATGATAGTGGTTGCTTTGTTATTCAACTGATCTTGAGTCCTTTCTGTCATCCTATGAACCCCGTTCACTGCTGCTCGCAGCTATATTTTGGGAGATGTTACTCTTTTCATGTCCAGGCTCTTTACTGATCTGTCCCATTGCAAGACATTGGGGGCTCGACTTCCCATCTTCAAATTTCCTTTAGAACAGATTCTGTTTGTGCTCCAATAATACTTTAGCATCTTATGTGATTGAAATTCTGCCTTTAATGCGGGTGATGTTGTCTGACCCAATGGTGGTGTAGAATTTGTTGTGCTTTCCGAGTTCATCATTAGCTGCCGCTCTGCCTGATATAAATCGCTCGACTCTGAGGCTCTCATTTGAAGCTGAGAGGCAGAAGAGGGATAATCCTGGGCTTAAAGTGAAGCTCCAGAACCTTTGTTCCAGTAGTTTTGAAAATCAGGGCCGGAATAATGCAGGAGTTTACAGGGCTGAGGCCCCTGGGCCCAGGCCCGTAGGGGACCCGAGAGGCAAAAAATAAATTAAACAAATAAATATATACTGTATACACTGAGTATACAAAACATTAGGAACACCAGCTCTTTCCATGACAGACTGACCAGGTGAATCCTGGTGAAAGCTGTGATACTTTATTGTTGTCATTTGTTAAATCCATTTCAATCAGTGTAGACTAACGGGAAAGTACAGGTTAAAGAAGGATTTTTAATCCTTGAGACCATTGAGATTTACTGTAGATTGTGTATGTGTGCCATTCAGAGGGTGAATGGACAAGACAGGATATTTAAGTGCCTTTGAACAGGGTATGGTATTAGGTACAAGGCGCACTGGTTTGAGTGTGTCAAGAACTGCAACGATGCTGGATTTTTCACGCTCAACAGTTTCCTGTGTGTATCAAAAATGATCCACCACCCAAAGAACATCCAGCCAACTTGTCACAACTATGGGAGGCATTGGAGTCAGCATGGGCCAGTATCCATGTGGAACGCTTTCGACAACTTATAGAGTCCAGCCCCAACAAATTGAAGCTGTTTTTAGGGCAAAAGTGGGTGCAACTGAATATTAGGAATGGTGTTATTAATGTTTTGTACACTCAGTGTATATTTCATGAATAGTACAAGTCATTCAAAATGCCTTGTGAACTTCCATTGATACATGGCAATAGATATGAAAATTAACCTTATTTTTTTCTTCTGAAAAGTGAATTTGTTTTAGATACAATGTTTTTCCAGGACGCCGACAATATGCCTGGTAAGTCATAAAATTCCATGTCAGACATTGTGGAAATCAATGTTTAGTCTGGTCAAATTAGAAGGACTGTGGCTGCTCTTCCATGCTATAGTTAAACAAAATAGCAATGTGATACACACGCACATCACAATGAAAATATTGTTTTTATTCTTGGGGAGCATGAAGTCATACATGCCTATCTAGTCACACTTGATCTGTTTAGTTTGCTGTCAGAAGTAACATTATTCCTTTTAGGGATACACAATGTAAGGTAAAGAGAGTATGAAGAGAGAGCTGAAAGTGGCTGGAATAGGCCATCACACTGGGACTCTTGCCATGGTGTGTGTGTATTTGTGTCTTTGTGTTTCTGCATTGTGTGCATGTGCGTACACATCTGCATGTGTGTAAAGCTCACTTTTTTTGTAGTGATTTGAGCCCAGTTGAATGTCACATCTCCAGTTATTAGTAGATATCAACTCTGACAGTGGCACATCATCCCTTAAAGGAGATGAGAGAAAGGGGTGAGCCATTAGGAGATAGGGGAACAGTGGCTGAGTAAGAGCTGGGACTATGGAGCCTTGCGTGCTACTCAATCCTGTTCTGAGGGGACCAACTGAGAGAGAAATCAATGTCTCTTTGTTCAAAACCCTGGATACTGTGCACACAGAGAACAAAGAAACAATGATGTACTTGACTTAGCTGCAGGTTCATAAATGTGCATTGTTGGAATTTGGGAAATGTACTTCCAAAAGAATCACCTAATTTTATTTTGGTTTGGTTTGATAATGTATTTCAGCTGCCTTCCCCAGAACAGAATGTGTTTTTTGAATGGCATAACTTTTGATAGATGAAAGTATACTGTACCTCACCCTCATCTCTATTCAATTAAATTACTAAAAAGTTTGTGGCCAACGTCTACTAGCACTGAATTCTCCCTCTCATTTCACACCTATGTGTCTGTCCTGATGGTGGAGGCCGGTTGGATGTACTGCTAAATTCTCTAAAACAACATTGTAGTCGGCTTAGGGTAGATAAATGAACATTCAATTGTCTGGCAACAGCTCTGGAGGACATTTCTGCAGTCAGCATGTCAATTGCATGCATCCTAAAAACTTGAGACATCTGTGGTTTTGTGTTGTGTGACAACGGAACATTTTAGAGTGACCTTTTATTGTCCCCAGCTCAAGGTGCACCTGTGTGGTATGCCACACATGCCAGGTGGATGGATTACCTTGGCAAAGGAGAAATTCTAACTAACAGGGATGTAAACAAATTTGTGCATTTAAACATTTAAAATAATAATATTTTTTTGCATATGGTACATTTCTGGGATCTTTTATTTCAGCTCATGAAACATGGGACCAACACTTTACATGTTGCATTTATATTCTTGTTCAGTGTATATACTGTATACATACATATGGGGAATAGTCAGGTGCAATCTACCAGCCGGATGTTGGTTTATCTGATTATGCGTGACCCTCAGCACAGTGTTATTACATTGGCTTATTACTCAGACCCTCTCGGGGGCAGGAGCAGGTGTTGCAGTTGGGGATGTAGGGAGTAAGAGCCAGGTACACATTTGGGCATGTGTGTGCGCGCCCCACCCACACGCACAAACACACACACGGTGGACATATTTTTTAGAACTTTTTGCCATACAAGGATTCACCAGTGGAGATCATAGCTAGCAAGAGAAGGAGAACATTACATTGAATCAATGATTACATCACACATACTGTACTAGTAGCTACACCGATAGAGTGGTGAGCCCGTATCACATAGAGAGTGTCCATCCTGACTAGTTTATAAAGGTAGAGGGAGGCAAACAGCCGTTAATGAAAAAAGGCAGCTGCCGTATCATCAATTACTACTGTGTTCTGCACCATCTCCCAGACAGAGGCGATAATAATATACATTAAGCCACCACACGTTTGGGAGTTTCCCAATTCACACTCGGCCCAATTGCCGCGCATTTGCATACTTGGGAGGGTCCCGTTCCACAAAGTGGCCCTGTGCAAAACAGATAAGGACATTAAAAAGCCAGAGAGCCAAGGTTGCTCTCCCTCTCCACACATGAATATTTCCAGGCCTTTTCATCTCCTGACTGGACCATGTGTCTGGGGATAGGGGTATTAAACTTATCTCCACAATTACCACTGAACCCCCCCGAATTGTATCATTTCTCAGAGTAATAGAGAGCAGGCGGAGGAAATCTCCAGAGTTTTTTTGTGTGCATATTCCTGCAGTGTAATACCTTGGGGTGCGGAAACACGAATGCATTAAAGCATATATCCTTATGAAGACATCTGTGCTTAACCCCAATACCTTCCAGCCTCTCCAGAACCACACAGGAGCACAGGATGGGTCGCTGAGGGGGAGCCAGGCCATGTATAGTGCCTTCAGAAAGTATTCACACCCCTTGACCTTTTTTCACCCCTTGACCCTCCTCATTTCGTTGTGTTGGATTAAAATGCATTTAAATTGTAATTTTTTTGTCAACGATTTACACAAAATATTATGTAATGTGGAAGTGGAAGAAGATGTTTAACATTTGTAAATAATTAATGAAAATTAAACACTTGTCACGCCCTGACCTTAGTTATCTTTGTTTTCTTTATTATTTTGGTTAGGTCAGGGTGTGACGAGGGTGGTCTGTGTGTTTTTGTCTCATCTAGGGTTTTTTGTAATTCTATGGGGTTTTGGTATGTCTAGGTATATGTAGGTCGATGGTGGCCTGAATTGGTTCCCAATCAGAGACAGCTGTTTAATGTTGTCTCTGATTGGGGATCCTATTTAGGTTGCCATTTTCCATTTTGATTTTGTGGGTTATTGTCTATGTGTAGTTGCCTGTCAGCACTTGTGTTATATAGCTTCACGGTCATTTTGTTTAGTGTTCTTCGTTTTAATAAAGAAGAATGTATTCACATCACGCTATGCCTTGGTCTCCTCATTACGATGAACGTGACAACACTAATATATCTTGATTAGATAAGTATTCAACTCTGAGTCAATACATGTTAGAATCACCTTTGGCAGGGATTACAGTTGTGAGTCTTTCTGGGTAAGTCTACACCCGGATTGTGCAACATTTGCCCATTACTCTCTTCAAAATGATTCAAGCCCTGTCGAATTGTTTGTTGATCATTGCTAGACAACCATTTTCAGTGCTTGCCATAGATTTTCAAGCAGATTTAAGTGAAAACTGTAACTCGGCCACTCAGGAACATTCCCTGTCTTCTTAGTAAGCAACTCCAGTGTAGATTTGGCCTTGTGTTTTAGGTTATTGACCTGCTGAAAGGTGACTACATTGTCCAGTGTCTGGTGGAAAGCAGACTGAACCAGGTTTTCCTGTAGGATTTTGCCTGTGCTTAGCTCCATTACTTTTATTTTTTATCCTGAAAAACTTCCCAGTCCTTAATGATTACAAGCATACCCATAACATGATAAAGCCACCACTATGCTTGAAAATATGGAGAGTTGTGCTTAGTAATGTGTTGTATTAGATTTGCCCCAAACATAACAATTTGTATTTTGGACAAAAAGTTAATTGCTTTGCCTCATTTTTTGCAGTTTTACTTTAGTGCCTTGTTGCAAACAGGATGCATGTTTTAGAATATTTGTATTCTGTACAGGCTTCCTTATTTTCACTTTGTCAATTAGGTTAATATTTTGGAGTAACTATAATGTTGTTCATCCATCTTCAGAGTTCTCCTATCACAGTCATTAAACTCTAACTATTTTAAAGTCACCATTGGCCTCATGGCGAAATCCCTGAGCTATTTTATTCATCTCTGGCAACTGAGTTGGGAAGGAAGCTTGTATCTTTGTAGTGACTATGTATATTGATACACCATCCAAAGTGTAATTAATAATTTCACCTGTTCACTAATTTCACCATGCTCAAAAGGATATTCAATGTGAGTCATTCAAACGTATTAACCCTTGCAAGACTGCTGTCCCGGACGGCATCCCTAGCCACGCCCTCAGAGCATGTGCAGACCAGATAGCTGATGTGTTTTCTGACATTTCTCTCTTGCTCAGGCCATTATCCCCACCTGCTTCAAGATGTCCACTATCATCCCCGTGCCCAAAAAAGGGAAAGTAACTGAACTGAACGACTGCCGACCGGTAGCACTTACTTCCATCATTGTGAAGCGCTTAAAGAAGCTAGTCAAAGACCACATCACCTCCTCCCTCCCCGATACACTATCCTATTCACCTTCCCCCTGACAGATCCACAGACAAGGCAATCGCACACTGCCGTCACCCACCTAGACAAAAGGAATGCATATGTTAGGATGCTGTTAATCTACTACAGTTCGGCCTTCAGTACCATAGTGCCTTATAAGCTCACCGCAATGCTCACGGCCCTGGGACTGAACTGCTCCCTATGCAACTGGGTCTTGGATTTCCTGACGGGCCACCCCCAGGTGGTGGAGGTAGGCAACATCACCTCCTTCACACTGGTCCTCAACACAGTGGCCCCACAAGGGTGTGTCCTCAGTCCCCACCTGTACTCAAATCAAAAATCAAATGAAATCAAATTTATTTATATAGCCCTTCGTACATCAGCTGATATCTCAAAGTGCTGTACAGAAACCCAGCCTAAAACCCCAAACAGTAAGCAATACAGGTGTAGAAGCACGGTGGCTAGGAAAAACGTCCTAGAAAGGCCATAACCTAGGAATAAACCTAGAGAGGAACCAAGCTATGTGGGGTGGCCAATCCTCTTCTGGCTGTGCCGGGTGGAAATTGTAACAGAACATGGCCAAGATGTTCAAATGTTCATAAATGACCAGCATGGGCAAATAATAATAATCACAGGCAGAACAGTTGAAACTGGAGCAGCAGCACGGCCAGGTGGACTGGGGACAGCAAGGAGTCATCATGTCAGGTAGTCCTGAGGCATGGTCCTAGGGCTCAGGTCCTCCGAGAGAGAGAAAGAAAGAGATAATTAGAGAGAGCATACTTAAATTCACACAGGACACCGGATAGGACAGGAGAAGTACTCCAGATATAACAAACTGACCCTAGCCCTCCGACACATAAATTACTCCCTGTATACCCACAACTGCGCAGCCTCACACACTTCCAAATACATCATCAAGTTCGCTGACGACATGACAGTAGTAGGTCTGGTTACCAACAACGATGAGATTGCCTACCTCCTCTCTGTAGGCTCTCTAACGGCATGGTGCCAGACGAACAACCTCTCCCTCAACTTCAGAAAAACAAAGGAGCTGATTGTGGACTTCAGGAGGAACTAGGCTCAGCACGCCCCCATCCTCATCAACGAGGCCACGTGGAGACAATCAAAACGTCAAGTACTTTGGTGTACACATCTCAGAGCAGCTGAACTGGTCAAACCACACAGACACCGTAGTGAAGAAGGCACAACAGGGACTCTTCAACCTAATGACGATAATCAAGAGTTTTCTGTCGGGCTGTATTACAGAGGGTGGTATGCTCAGCAGAACAGACAATTGGGTGCACATTGCATGCCCTCCAGGACACCTACAACACCAGGTGTTGCAGGAAGGCCAAGAAAATCATCAGGGACCTCAGCCACCCAAGCCACGGCCTGTTCTCTCCGCTTCAATCACTCAGACGCAGGCAGTATAGGAGCATCATTGCAAAAACTGACAGACTGGCCAATAGCTTCTAGCCACAGACCATCAGGTTGCTGAGTAGCCACCACTAGTCAGCTACCCGCTCCCCTCCCTGAAGTCAACAATCAACTCCTTTGTTTTGTTGATGTTGAGGGAGAGGTTGTTGTCATGACACCACAATGCCAGTTCACTTACCTCCTCTATATAGGCTGACTCGTCGTTGTTGGTTATCAGGCCTACAACTGTGGTGTCATCAGCAAACTTGATGGAGTTGGTGTCGTGCAAAGCCACGCAGACATGGGTAAACATGTTAAGTAGAGCAGCACAGGGGAACCCAAGAGCAGACTCAGACGAGAAGACAGATGAATGAAACAATGTATTTATTGTAACACAGGGAGATATGGAGTGCAGATCCGGGGAAGCTTGGATGAGTTGTAGGAAACAGATGTGGAGGCTGAAGTTGGAGTGTGCTGGGTTGGGACAGGGTAAACGGGTCTGAAGGGGAATCCAAGGGTGTGGTGGTGTGGTGTATCCAGAACAGGGCAGCAGGGTGGTGAGATGTGGAACAGGAGACAGGAGCCAGAGTCAGGGCGGCAAAACTGCATTGAAAGGATAAACTGCGTCACTCAGGGAAACAGGTACAGCAGGGTAACAGGATCTTGAATAATAATAATGACTAAAAGCATAAACTGACTGAGCAGAGATTACGATCTGGCCGAGTGGAAGTCGCAGAACTGAGTATTTGCAGAGGTCTTGATAGTGGAAAGAGTTACAGATGGTAGGGATCTGCTCTGACTCCAACACACCTCTCTCCAACCACACAATCACACACAAACAGAAAGGGAGGGGAAGAGAGAGAGAGAGAGAGGGTGTACTGGGGGAATGGCTGCAGGTCAAGCACACACTGGATGACCACTAGGGGGTGTGGCAGGAGCAGATGTGACAAAACAGGGAGTGCAGCAGAGGACTAAGGAAACACCCCAGGGGGGCTCTGTGTTAAGATTCAGTGTGGAGGCGGTGTTGTTGCCAATCCTCACAGCCTGTGGCCTGCCCTGTCAGGAAGTCCAGGATCCAGTTGCAGAGGGTGGTATTGAGCCTGGAGGAAACAATAGTGTTGAATGCTGAACTGTAGTCAATGAACAGCTTTCTCACATACTGTAGGTGTTTATTTTGTCCAGATGTGTTACGGTCATGTGAATAGTGATGGAATGGCATCTTCCGTGGATCTGCTGGAGTGGTATGCAAATTGGCATGGGTCTAGTGTGCTTGGCATGCTGGCCTTGATGTGGTCCATGACCAGCTTCTCGACACACTTCATAATGACAGAGGGGAGCGCAATGGGGCGATGGTGGTCTTCTTAAAGCAGGTGGGGACTACAGCCTAAGACGGGGACAGGTTGAAGATGTCCCTTTCTGGGGGTATTGTCGGAAGGCACCACAGTGTCTCCCGACCCTTCCTGTCTCAGCCTCCAGTATTTATGCTGCAATAGTTTGTGTCTGGGGCTAGGGTCAGTCTGTTATATCTGGAGTATTTCTCCTGTCTTATCCAGTGTCCTGTGTGAATTTAAGTATGCCCTCTCTAATTCTCTCTCTCTCTCTCTCTCTCTCTCTCTCTCTTTCTCTCTCTCTGAGGACCTGAGCCCTAGGACCATGCCTCAGGACTACCTGGCCTGATGACTCCTTGCTGTCCCTAGTCCACCTGGTCGTGCTGCTGCTCCAGTTTCAACTGTTCTGCCTATGGCTATGGAACCCTGACCTGTTCACCGGACATGCTACCTTAACTCTCTAGAGACAGCAGGAGGGGTAGAGATATTCTGAATAAACGGCTATGAAAAGTCAACTGATATTTACTCCTGAGGTGCTGACCTGTTGCACCCTCTACAACCACTGGAATTATTATTATTTGACCCTGCTGGTCATCTATGAACATTTGAACATCTTGACCTTGTTCTGTTATAACCTGCCTACGAACGCTAGCGGAACCCATCGCCAACAGCCAATTAAATTGCAAGGCGCCAAATACAAAGCAACAGAAGTCTCACAAATCTAATTTCTCAAACTTACAAGTATTAGGCACCATTTTAAAGATACAATTCTTGTTAATCCAGCTACAGTGTCTGATTTCAAAAATGCTTTACAGCGAAAGCAAACGATTATGTTAGGTCACAACCAAGTCACAGAAAAACCCAGCCATTTTTCCAGCCAAAGAGAGGAGTCACAAAAGGCACAAATAGAGATAAAATTAATCACTAACCTTTGATGATCTTAATCAGATGACACTCATAGGACTTCATGTTACACAATACATGTATGTTTTGTTCGATAAAGTGCATATTTATATCCACAAATCTCCTTTACATTGGCGTGTTATGTTCAGTAGTTCCAAAACATGCAGTGATTTTGCAGAGAGCCACATCAATTTACAGAAATACTCATTATAAATGTTGATAAAAATACAAGTGTTATGCATGGAACTTTAGATACACTTCGCCTTAAATTCACACAGGACACCGGATAAGATAAAGAAAAAAATGAGCAAACACATTTGGTGTTCGCCAAAAGGCATGTGGGAGACTCTCAAAACATATGGAAGAAGGTACTCTGGTCAGATGAGACAAAAATGGGGCTTTCTGGCCATCAAGGAAAACGGTATGTCTGGCGCAAACCCAACACCTCTCATCACCCTGAGAATACCATCCCCAAAGTGAAGCATGGTGGTGGCAGCATCATGCTGTGGGATGTTTTTCATCGGCAGGGACTGGGAAACTGGTCAGAATTGAAGGAATGATGGGTGGAGCTAAATACAGGGAGATTTGCGACTGGGACGAAGGTTCACAGCAGGACAATTACCCTAAGCATACTGGTAAAGCAACACTCGAGTGGTTAAGGGGAAACATTTAAATGTCTTGGAATGGCCGAGTCAAAGCCCAGACCTCAATCCAATTGAGAATCTGTGGTATGACTTAAAGATTGCTGTACACCAGTGAAATCCATCCAACTTGAAGGAGCTGGAGCAGTTTTGCCTTGAAAAATGGGCAAAAAATCCCAGTGGCTACATGTGCCAAGCTTATAGAAACATACCCTAAGAGACTTGCAGATGTAATTGCTGCAAAAAGTGGCAATTCAAAGTATTGAATAGTTATGCACACTCAAGTTTTCTGTGCTTTTGTCTTATTTCTTGTTTGTTTCACAATAAAACATATTTTGCATCTTCAAAGCATGTTGTGTAAATCAATCGATACAACCCCCCCCAAAAAATAAATTTTAATTCTAGGTTGTAAGGTAGCAAAATTGGAAAAAAGCCAAGGGGGGTGAATACTTCCGCAAGTCACTGTATGTTACATGAAGCCTTTATAAGTTGTGGTTCATGGGACCCCCCTACAGCAGCGGTACTTCAATTTGAGAAAATAAATGCTTATCTGGTTGCACATTTATTCATTTATTTCCTATGTTTTTATTTTCAGACAATGAGGTAGTATTTTTGTATTCACTATAGGCAAAAAAATAAGAACTTTAATATCAGTTGAATGGCATGTCATTTTTAAAAGCATTAATATCATATTAAGTACTGTATGTACAGTATATGGTCAGTGAAAACTCTAAGTTTATACTTGTGAAAAGTTTGCACAGGTATGCTATTTCCAGAGGGGAATGGCAGCCTAAAACAAAGATGAACCTATCTATTTTTAGCTTTGTTTGAAGGTCTTTTCCTCCTTTCATCTGTACTTCACCTTTGTCCGCTTCTTTTCATTTGAATTCCTTCAGGATATTAAGTGCTGCGAACTTCAGTGGTATTTTATAAATCAGGCCCTATGTGCACCATAGCTGTCATGGATCCCTCCGGAACTGTGTCATTACGCACACCTGGTCCCCATTTCCCTGATTGTAATTGTATAAATGTGCCCTTTGGTTCACCATTGGGCTGTCGATTATTGTTCCCATGTCCGTTGGTTGTGTGAGTACTTATGTGTTGTCCCAGTCTGTGCTGCCTGTTTTGTGCATTGTATATTACTGGTCTCGTCCCGTCCCGTGTCGTTCTGCGAGGTTTACCCTCGCTCTTTTGTTTGGGTACATCTCAGTGTTTTGTAGGCGTGTTTGTTTGGGTGTATTAAAAACCCAGATGATGAATTCCAGCGCCTGTATCACGATCCTTTATACCAACGTGACAGAATAATCAACCAATGGCCCATCCAACAACACTGTGACTGGTCCATCCGGCGCCGCCGCAGCTTCAGCAGTATTAGACGTGTATTAAAAAGCCCAGATGTATTCTTGCGCCTGTCTCCAAATCCTTTATACCAGCGTGACAATAGCAAGCCTATCAGAATGATGGTGAATCACTGTACCTTTCTGTGTTTCTGCGATGCCTGACAATGTGAATCTGCTATGCTAAAGTAATCACAAGGCAATTTTGTGCCTATGTCTTGATGCCTTTGTCGATAACATAAAATGAAGTAATGAGAGACATGGGATCTGTGCAACGTACAATATTTGCAGCACTACGATGTCCTCAGTCAATACGATTCTGCGATAACTTCACAAGGTCAGCAACAAGGTCAAGGGAAGCAACTATGTATCTTATTCAATCTCAGTCTATTGATTTGTGTCTATCCTGTTGTAATGGGGACCATTTTAGTCACAAGACCAGGAGAATTCCAGCTGAAATGGAAGCTATGAAACAGTAAAAAAAAAAACATAAATACTTTCCATTGAATACCCCATATTGTACTGTAACTCTTAAGCTGTTATCTACTTAACAAATCCTCACCTGGACACAATTCAACTAGATGTAATTTGTATATTAACAAAGTATTCAAATGTATTTTAGTTGACTCCATAAAATTATAAGCAATGTGAAAGCTAATGTTAGGCTATAGGCTATAGTTGACTAACGTTGTGTTCCTCTGTAGCTCAATTGGTAGAGCATGGTGCTTGCACTGCCAGGGTTGAAGATTTGATTCATGGGCCACCCATACGTAAAATGTATTTACGCATGACTGTAAGTCGCTTTGGATAAAAGCCTGCTAAATGGCATTATACAGTGCGTTCGGAAAGAATACATTCCCCTTGACTTTTTCAACATTTTGTTACGTTACAGCCTTATCCTAAAAATAGATTAAACATCTTCGTCCTTATCAATATACACACAATACCCCATAATGACAAAGTGAAAACAGGTTGTTTGATAAAAAAATAAACATACAATATTTACATAAGTATTGAGACCCTTTGCTATGAGACTCGAAATTGAGCTCAGGTGCATCCATTTTCCATTGATCATCATTGAGATGTTTCTACAACTTGATTGGAGTCCACCTGTGGTACATTCAATTGATTGGACATGATCTGGAAAGGCACACACCTGTCTATATAATGTCCCACAGTTGACAGTGCATGTCAGATCAAAAACCAAGCCATGAGGTCGAAAGGAATTGTCCGTAGAACTCCGAGACAGGATTGCATCGAGGCACAGATCTAGGGAAGGGTACAAAAAGGATCTGCAGCATTGAATGTCCCCAATAACACAGTGGCCTCCATCATTCTTAAATGGAAGAAGTTTGAAACCACCAAGACTCTTCCTAGAGCTGGCTTCCCGGCCAAACTGAACAATCGGGAGAGAAGGGCCTTGGTCAGGGAGGTGACGAACACTTAATGGTCACTCTGACAGAGCTTAAGAGTTCCTCTGTGGATATGGAACAACTTTCCAGAAGAACAACCATCTCTGCAGCACTACACCAATCAGGCCTTTATGGTAGAGTGGCTGAGTACTGAGGAAAGGGTCTGAATACTTATGTAAATGTAATCTTTCAGTTTATTTTTTTATACATTTGCTAAAGTTTCTTAAGACCTGTTGTTTTGTCATTATGGGGTATTGTGTGTAGATTGATGAGTGATTTAAAAAACATCTATTTTAGAATAAGGCTGTAACGTAACAAAATGTGGAAACAGTCAAGGGGTCTGAATACTTTCCTGAATGCACTGTACAGTGGGGCAAAAAAGTATTTAGTCAGCCACCAATTGTGCAAGTTCTCCCAATTAAAAAGATGAGAGAGGCCTGTAATTTTCATCATAGGTACAATTCAACTATGACAGACAAAATGAGAAAATCACATTGTAGGATTTTTCATTAAATTATTTGCAAATTATGGTGGAAAATAAGTATTTGGTCAATAACAAAAGTTTATCTCAATACTTTGTTATACACCCTTTGTTGGCAATGACAAAAGGTCAAACGTTTTCTGTAAGTCTTCATAAGGTTTTCACACACTGTTGCTGGTATTTTGTCCCATTCCTCCATGCAGATCTCCTCTAGAGCAGTGATGTTTTGGGGCTGTTGCTGGGCAACACAGACTTTCAACTCCCTCCAAAGATGTTCTATGGGGTTGAGATCTGGAGACTGGCTAGGCCACTCCAGGAACTTGAAATGCTTCTTACGAAGCCACTCCTTCGTTGCCTGGGCGGTGTGTTTGGGATCATTGTCATGCTGAAAGACCCAGCCACATTTCATCTTCAATGCCCTTGCTGATGGAAGGAGGTTTTCACTCAAAATCTCACGATACATGGCCCCATTCATTCTTTCCTTTACACGGATCAGTCGTCCTGGTCCCTTTGCAGAAAAACAGCCCCAAAGGATGATGTTTCCACCCCCATGCTTCACAGTAGGTATGGTGTTCTTTGAATGCAACTCAGCATTCTTTGTCCTCCAAACACGGCGAGTTGAGTTTTTACCAAAAAGTTATATTTTGGTTTCATCTGACCATATGACATTCTCCCAATCTTCTTCTGGATCATCCAAATGCTCTCTAGCAAACTTCAGACGGGCCTGGACACGTACTGGCTTAAGCAGGGGGACACGTCTGGCACTGCAGGATTTGAGTCCCTGGCGGCGTAGTGTGTTACTGATGGTAGGCTTTGTTACTTTGGTCCCAGCTCTCTGCAGGTCATTCACTAGGCCCCCCCATGTGGTTCTTGGATTTTTGCTCACCGTTCTTGTGATAATTTTGACCCAATGGGGTGAGATCTTGCGTGGAGCCCCAGATTGAGGGAGATTATAAGTGGTCTTGTATGACTTCCATTTCCTAATAATTGCTCCCACAGTTGATTTCTTCAAACCAAGCTGCTTACCTATTGCAGATTCAGTCTTCCCAGCCTGGTGCAGGTCTACAATTTTGTTTCTGGTGTCCTTTGACAACTCTTTGGTCTTGGCCATAGTGGAGTTTGGAGTGTGACTGTTTGAGGTTGTGGACAGGTGTCTTTTATACTGATAATGAGTTCAAACAGGTGCCATTAATACAGGTAACGAGTGGAGGACAGAGGAGCCTCTTAAAGAAGAAGTTACAGGTCTGTGAGAGCCAGAAATCTTGCTTGTTTGTAGGTGACCAAATACTTATTTTCCACCATAATTTGCAAAATAATTCATAAAAAATCCTACAATGTGATTTTCTGGATTGTTCTTCTCTCATTTTGTCTGTCATAGTTGAAGTGTACCTATGATGAAAATTACAGGCCTCTCTCATCTTTTTAAGTGGGATAACTTGCACAATTGGTGGCTGACTAAATACTTTTTTGCCCCACTGTATAAACACAGTACCAGTCAAAATCTCTTAAAGTTCTTACAAATTCATATTTACAAGGGCAGCCTACTCCTCCATCCCTGTCATGGAATTGAACCTCAGTCTCCTGCCCATAAAACACAGGGAATCTTTAGCTAAGTAGCCCAGTACTGTACTGCGGACCGTCACGTTGTACAGCGCCATATTTTCTGTTCCATCCTAACAGAAAGCAAGAGGGTTTTTTGTTTTTCATGGAATAGAAACACCATAATATTAATCTAATTAATTAAGCAAGTACCAGTCAAAAGTTTGGACACACCTACTTCCAGTGTTTTTCTTTATTTTTACTATTTTCTACAATGTGGAATAATAGTGAAGACATCACAACTATGAAATAACACATATGGAATCAGTTTAAGAACAAATTCTTACTTACAAGGACAGCCTAATTGAACCCTGCGGTCTCCCGCGTGCCTGCAATATGGAAGACTATCAAATGCTTATCAAAGCTGCCCTCTGATGGTCATACTAGCACTAACTTGCATTAATAAAAAAAATGGCTGACAATTAGATAACGTGCTACAGAATGCTGCAGCAGCCCTCAAGGTGTGCTACAGTATGACACAACATTATGAATACCTGCTCTTTCCATGACATAGACTGACCAGGTGAATCCCTTATTGATGTCACTTGTTAAATGCACTCCAGTCAGTGTAGACGAAGGGTATGAGACAGGTTAAAGATTTTTGAGACATGGATTTTGTATGATTTTGTTTGTATGTGTGCCAGTCAGAGGGTGAATAGTGTCTTGACTAGCAAGAATGGGTCTGAGTTGAATAAAAAACGCAAATATTAACATTGTAAAAGGCATTAATTCCAATATAGGCAAAAGCATAATGTTACAAGGCAAGGCATGAAGCATTAAATATATGGTGATAGCATGAAGCTTTAAATATAGGGTGAAACAGGGTGCTTGTCTATCATCATGAATAAAGACAAGGAGAGGCATACTGTGGCCAGTGGCCGAGTAGCCTAGAAGAGAAGAGTTTATCATACAACCTTTCTGACAGTTTATATAAACTGAGACTCAAAAAAGAGGTGACCAACCACAAACCGATCCAACCAAGACATCCATTCAGATCAAATCAAGCAGCTTCTTCTGGGAGTGATAGCCAGAGATGGTGATCTGAGGAGGTTGCCTGAGTACAATACACTCTGAACAAATACAAATTAACACAGAGATATATTACATCCAGCGGTGAAAGTAGATTTAGTTTCTTACTGATACGGGACCATTTTTCATAGAATTACATATACTGTAGAATCCCAAGTCATTTACATAGGATGTCTGTGGGCCTAATAGTAAAGATCTTTACCTTTTAATGTAGCTTGTGGCATAAACTTAAACATTTGATTGTCAAACAACCACTTCAAAGGTCGCAAAATGATTCCAGCATTCAAACAGTGCACTGCGCACCAGCAAGTTGATGAATGGAAAAAAAAAACATCTGTTACGAAAACACCAAAAAGTGTAATGACATTCAGCGATTGTCATTAGGCATGCGTAGCCTGAATTGATGCGTCCACTGCTGTCCGCCGCGTTTTGGTCTCGGTCACGCATCTTTGCCTTATTCTTGTGGAATCACATTGCATTTTGGAATGTATACCACCCGTAATACCAAGCCCAGTCTCGAACTTTTCATGCACCTGACATTTTATTTATACCTTATTTTACCAGAGAGAACACATTCTCATTCACAGCAAGTATTCTGCTGACATGTGGTAATGATAAATACAGTTTTCTTGGCAATTTTGTATTTATTATTGTTTTGGCTGATGTATGGCATACGCACACTATTTATTTTGCTGGTACGCCGTACCGGACAGTGCCAGCTTAATTTCACCCCTGATTACATCCATATAGATGACATCAAATATCTCCTCAGTGAACAAGGATGGATGCAATATAATTATTCTAACACACATTCATGTTGGAAGTTACTGTAAGTGAGTTCAAGAGACCACTTATTTTCTGTTTGGCCATTTGCCATTTAGCCCCAGATCAAAAGAGCACATACTGTAGGTGGGGGCAGGGCCTACACCTCTGTCTGATTCCCTCTTCTACAAGCAACCACTTTATGACAATCACTCTGAAACTATCCCTATGTGAACATCAGTGTACTAATTAAAGATTAACTCAGGGTAAAAAAAAACATACCAGCATCAGCAGTAGACAAAGAGGTATTGGTTTTGAGCCCATATTGTTTACCCGTAGATCTCATTGCCTCAGATTCTTCCTAGATCGTCCCCTAGAAAGAAACAGGGCTGTTAATTAAGACTTAAAGATGCATACCGGGATCTTAAGCACATCAGATTCACAACATACCATATCAATTGCAAGAAAAAAGAATGGATGACGTAGTACACAATTGGATATCGTGGTACACAAAATACAGGGACCCGTTTTGGCTCATGAGCACTACTTTTAAACAAGGCTGGATTAACATATCATAGACCCAGGGGCTTTTGTTTTCTAAATTGAGATGTTTGCCACCGGCATACCCATAATGTCAGTGGAAGTATGTTTTGCAAAATGTTTACAACTTAATTAAAAATGAAAAGCTGAATTCTCTTGAGTCAATAACTATTTAACCCTTTTGTTATGGCAAGCTTAAATGAGTTATTGAGTAAATATTTGCTTAACAAGTCACATAATACGTTGATGGACTCACTCTGTGTGCAATAATAGTGTTTAACATGATTTTTGAATGACTGCCTCATCTGTGTACCCCGCACATACAATTAGCTGTAAGGTCCCTCCAGTTGAACAGTGAATTTCAAACACAGATTCAACCACAAAGACCAGGGAGGTTTTCCAATGCCTCGCATAGAAGGGTACTTATTGGTAGATGGGTAAAACAAAAACATGGTGACATTATTAATTACACTTTGGATAGTGTATTAATACACCCAGTCACTACTCTGTCTGGTGCAGATACAAACACTCAACAGAAAACAATCACCCACAACTCAAGGGTGAAAACAGGCTGCCTAAGTATGATTCTCAATCAGGGACAACGATTGACAGCTGCCTCTGATTGAGAACCATACCAGGCCAAACACAGAAATACTAAATCATAGAAAAAGGAACATAGACAACCCACCCAAATCATGCCCTGACCATGCTAAAACAAAGACATAACAAAAGAACTAAGGTCAGAACGTGACAGCTAAGCACAGGAAAAATGCTAGAGGAAAACATGGTTCAGTCTGCTTTCTACCAGCCACTGCGCGATCAATTCACCTTTCAGCAGGAAAATAACCTAAAACATAAAGCCAAATCCACACTGGAGTTGCGTACTAAGAAGACAGTGAATGTTGAGTGGCCGAGTTAGTTTTGCTTGAAAATCTATGGAAAGACCTGAAAATGGTTGCCTAGCAATGCTCAATAACCAATTTGACAGAGCTTGAAGATTTTAGAAAATAATAGCAGGGAAATGTCGCACAATCAGGTGTGGATAGCTCTTAGAAAAATACCCAGAAAGACTCACAACAAATCGCTGCCAAAGGTGTTTCTACAAAGTCTTGACTCGGTGGTGTGAATACTTATGTAAATTAGATATTTCATTATGTCAAAAAAACTATTTTCACATTTTCATTATGAGGTATTATGTGAAGATGGGTGAGAATTATTTTTTTAATCCATTTTGAATTCAGTCTGTAACACAACAAAATGTGGAAAAAAAATCAAGAGTTATGAGACTTTAAGAAGGCACTGGTAATTTAACTACATTTTGCAGTAGCTTGGTGGTAGTTGAACTAAATTCAAATCTAGGTAGTGTTTTCAGTCGTTCACTTTTTTGCCCTGTAGCTAACAATTGGAACTACACACCATACTTTTTAATATAAAAATGAAATATGGTTGACCAAGGAAAATCTTGTCCTTTCTTTTTCTCAGTGTCAGACCTGCCTAATTCTCACCTGAAGCATTTTTGTGTTTGATAGACTAAATTGCACAGTCTGTTTAAATACGACCACAAAGTGATCTGTTTTTGCAATTTGTAGTCATTGACATTGCAGATTTACATACAACGCATTCAGAGAGAATTTAGACCCCTTGACTTTTTCCACATTTTGTTATGTTACAGCCTTATTCTAATATCAAATAAATTTTCTCCCTGTTTACAATCTACACACAATGCCCCATAATGACAAAACAAAAACAGGTTTTAGACATTTTTGCAAATTTATAATAAAAAAACAGATATCACATTTACATAAGTATTCAGACCCTTTACTAAGTACTTTGTTGAAGCACCTTTGGTAGCGATTACAGCCTTGAGTCTTCTTGGGTAAGATGCTACAAGCTTGGAACACTTGTATTTGGGTAGTTTCTCCCATCCCTCTGTGTAGATCCTCTCAAGCGCTGTCAGGTTGATTGGGGAGCGTTGCTGCATAGCTATTGTCAGGTCTCTCCAGAGATGTTGCTGGGCAAGAGACTTGTACCGAAGCCATTCCTGCGTTGTCTTGGCTGTGTGCTTAGGGTTGTTGTCCTGTTGGAAGGTGAACCTTCGCCCCCAGTCTGAGGTCCTGAGAGCTCTGGAGCAGGGTTTCATCAAGGATCACTCTGTACTTTGCTCCGTTCATCAACTCCCTCAACCTTTGACTAGAATCCCAGTCCCTGCCACTGAAAAACATCCGCACAGCATGATGCTGCCACCACTATGCTTCACCTTAGGATTCCTCCAGAAGTGACACTTGGCATTCAAGCCAAATAGTTAAATATTGTTTCTTATGGTCTGAGAGTCCTTTAAGTGCCATTTAGTAAAATCCAAGTGGGCTGTCATGTGCCTTTTACTGAGGAGTGGCTTCCGTCTGGCCTCTCTGCGATAAAGGCCTGATTGGTGGAGTGCTGCAGGGATGGTTGTCCTTCTGGAAGGTTCTCCCATCGCCATAGTGGAACTCTGGAGATCTGTCATTGGGTTCTTGGTCACCTCCCTGACCAAGGCCCTTCTCCCCAGATTGCTCAGTTTGACCAGACGGCAAACTATAGGAAGAGTCTTGGTGCTTCCAAACTTCTTCCATTTTAGAATGATGGAGGCTAGTGTGTTCTTGGGGACCTTCAATGCTGCAGAAATGTTTTGGTACCCTTCCCTAGATATGTGCCTCGACACTTATAAAGACAGGTGTGTGCCTTTCCAAATCATGTCCAATCAATTGAATTTACCACAGGTGGACTCCAATCAAGTTGTAGAAACATCTCAAGGATGATCAATGGAAACAGGATGCACCTGAGCTCAATTTCGAGTCTCATAGCAAAGGGTCTGAATGCTTATGTAAATAAGGTATTTCTGTTTTTGTTTTGTCATTTTGGGGTATTATGTGTAGATTGACGAGATTATTATTTTAAATCCATTTTTGAATAAGGCTGTTTTACAATAAGTAGTTTGAATGAAGTGAACTACTTTTGTCAATTAAACAGTTTTTTTAGGGGTAGCTTTAATGTAGCTTAACCTATTCCATTGTGAAGTAATTGGTAGCTTTGCAAACTTTACTGAACAAAAAGATAAATGCAACATGCAACAGTTTAAAAGATTTTACTGAGTTACAGTTCATAGATGGAAATCATTCAATTGAAATAAATTAATTAGGCCCTAATCTATGGATTTCACATGACTGGGCAGGGCGCAGCCATATGCCTGGAAGGGAATAGGCCCACCCCCTTGGGAGCCATGCCTATCCACTGGGGAGCCAGGTCCATCCAATCACAATTATATTTTTACCCCACCTAAGAGCTTTATTACAGACAGAAATACTCCTCAGACGACCCCGCAGGTGAAAGGTGGCCGTGTGGAGGTCCTGGGCTTGTGTGGTTACACGTGGCCTGCGGTTGTGAGGCCAGTAGGATGTACTGCCAAATTCATTAAATTGTCGTTGGAGGCAGCTGGTATAGAAATGAATGGCTCTGGTGGACATTACTGCAGTCAGCACGACAATTTCACTCTCCCTCAAAACTTTTGTGGCATTTTGTTGTGTGACAAAACTGCACATTTTAGAGTGGCCTTTTATTGTCCCCAGCACAAGATGCACCTGTGTTTATTTTTACCTTTATTTAACCAGGCAAGTCAGTTAAGAACAAACTCTTATTTTCAATGATGGCCTAGGAACAGTGGGTTAACTGCCTGTTCAGGGGCAGAACGACAGATTTGTACCTTGTCAGCTCGGGGGTTTGAACTTGCAACGGTTGCAACAGTTACTAGTCCAACACTTTAACCACTAGGCTACCCTGCCGCCCCTGTGTATTGATCATGCTGTTTAATCAGCTTCTTGATATGACACACCTGGCAGGTAGATGGATTATCTTGGCAAAGGAGAAATGCCGGCCACCGCCCGGTACTTTGCCCAGCACTTTAGACACTGACACTAGCACCTTGAAGACTGCTGCCCCATGTATATACAGACATTAAACACTGGTTACTTTAACATTGTTTACATACTGTTTTACCCACTTTATATGTATATACAGTATTCTAGTCATGGCTCGTCCTATATAACTACTGCTGTACACACCTTTTCGATTAAAATACTCTCTATACACACCATTTGTTTATATATACAACGGGCCAAAAAAGTATTTAGTCAGCCACCAATTGTGCAATTTCTCCCACTTAAAAAGATGAGAGAGGCCTGTAATTTTCATCATAGGTACACTTCAACGATGACAGACAAAATGAGAAAAAAGATCCAGAAAATCACATTGTAGGGTTTTTAATGAATTTATTTGCAAATTATTGTGCAAAATAAGTATTTGGTCACCTACAAACAAGCAAGATTTCTGTCTCTCACAGACCTGTAACTTCTTCTTTAAGAGGCTCCTCTGTCCTCCACTCGTTACCTGTATTAATGGCACCTGTTTGAACTTGTTATCAGTATAAAAGACACCTGTCCACAACCTCAAACAGTCACACTCCAAACTCCACTATGGCCAAGACCAAAGACCTGTCAAAGGACACCATAAACAAAATTGTAGACCTGCACCAGGCTGGGAAGACTGAATCTGCAATAGGTAAGCAGCTTGGTTTGAAGAAATCAACTGTGGGAGCAATTATTAGGAAATGGAAGACATACAAGACCACTGATAATCTCCCTCGATCTTGGGCTCCACGCAAGATCTCACCCCGTGGGGTCAAAATGATCACAAGTTGAAGTGTACCTATGATGAAAATACAGGCCTCTCTCATCTGTTAAGTTCTGATATTTCTTAATTTCTTGTTTTTTACTATTTGAATTATGTGTTTATTGTTACTGTATTGCTAGATTTTTCTGCACTGTTGGAGCTAGTAACATAATGATATCTCGGCACCTGCCATAACATCTGCAAATCTGTGTACGTGACCATTAAACTTTGATTAGATTTTGTTTTGAAATAGCAATTGTCTGCAATTCTATTACAAGAACTGGATGGACCCTTTCATTGATTTCACCACTCGGTCAACATTAGAGGAGCAAATCTATAGACCTGATAAAAGAGCTGATAAAGACCTAATGGTGAAATCATTATACTTTCTTTGTTTAGTCCGTTGCAAATCTATGGTCTTACTTGAAAACTCTTGGCATCTATCAAATGCATCATCATGATTAGAGGCTGTAGTGAACTGTTGCTCTCAGGGTAGCACACTGTATTCATATTATGTTCACACAATCAGTGGCCTTAAAATCTATTTTCAAGAGGTACTAATGTTTTTGGGGAAATAAATGTCCCAAGGAAGAACACAATGAACTTTGTCCAATTTTACAAATACAAAAACTTTTTTTAATTTTTTAAATTTTTTTAATTTTTTAAACTAGCCAAGTCAGTTATGAACAAATTCTTATTTACAATGACAGTCTACCAGGGAACAGCGGGTTAACTGCCTTGTTCAGTGGCAGAATGACAGATTCATACCTTGTCAGCTCATGGATTCCATCCAGCAACCTTTAAGGTTACTGGCCCAACGCTCTAACCTCTAGGCTACCTGCCGCTCCCATGACTCAATTACGTGGTTGAATTGGAATTTCTTAGCAAAACACAAATTCTGTGACATCCATGCAATGCAACAATAATTGTTGCAGTTTTCTGATGTAATAATGCAGCCAGATGATTCATTATTCAGTCAAGAAATGATGCCTTCCTAACACATTTTGGAATAAATGACATGGCCAGTATAAGAAACGATACAGTGCCATTTGACCACAGTGCCAATCTTTTTGCAGCGTCAAAGTATCTCTAAATATGTGCTGAGCTGCTCCTAAAACATCCATTCAAATCAGAAGCCAACACTGCTTTTCATCTTCAGAAACACTAATTAATTTGTATCTGTATGAATCTGTGGCAGACTATGTGACGGTTTGTTTTGGATGGCTTGGTCTCTTCTCGTCTGCAGAGTGTGGGGCTTTACTTGATCAGCATTCCTGCTGCTATCTCATTAACTCTAGAGCTGCAGGGGCTGCTGATCCACCCCACAGGACCATGGGTAACAGCAGGCCTGCAGAAGTGATTTCCATCTCCCTGCCCTGCTCTGTTCCTGCTGGCCAAGGCTCTGCTGCTGCATGTGGCTTCTGCTCAGGCTCCAACCCAACGTGTGGCTACATTAACCCTCAGGCAATGAGCCTCGCCACATGTTAACATTGGCATATGTAATGTGTAGGATTATATGGGCAGTTGTATTTTTTATTCAGGGTTTAGTTCCTTACAATGTAGGTTTGAGCATGTCCACCACACCATTATGAGTACATTAGTCATGGCTGAATAGAGAGCCGACAGCTAGAAAATATCCACAGAAAAATACAATTTATGGGCGTATGTAATTTTGTTTTCCCTGTTTGTCACATTCTGTGCTTCATTTCCAATGTTATGTTATTGGACAAGTTGACATAGTACCACCCCTAATTTCAGCCCGTTTGCCTCTTTTTTTGTCTGGGGAATACAACCCTGTCCCTGGGATTTCATGCAGTAATCCCCACGCTTGCTGTGATAGGTGGATTAACTTTTCAGTCACAGTGGTATCCTAGCTACAGCCTACAGAGCCTCATCAACCATACCTCCGACCAACTATGTTTGGTTGCACCAGCACCTCATTGTTTGACTCTGCACTTGGTTTCTTTCTTTGCCCAATTGATCCAATCTATAGCTAGCTAACAAAAATATTCATGCTAGTTTTACTTGCCGAGCTAGAGGGCTAGTTAGCTAACATTAGCTAGCTAGATTGATGCAATCATGCAGGCAGCAGCTAACATTAATAATTTAGACTCACTGAATAAATGTGTTTGGCAGAGGATTAAGAAGAACAAACGGCCTGCTGCTGCTACTCAAGGCCAACGGACACTGAAGTTCCTGAAAAGGTTAGTCAGTCAGTTTGTTAGTCCAGTAATGTCGGTATATTATTTTATTTCCACTGCTAGTGATTATTTACAAATATTTTTGGCGCAAATGTCAATGTCTTAAAAGTAAACCTACAAATCCCACCACAAAGCAGTCTACACAGACAATATGAACACATTTGTCCAACCATAACAGATGGATGGCTAATGCAGAAAGAGAATTGATGGCAACAACATGCGTTTAAGAAATGTAAGAATCTAGCACCACCATACATTTTTATAAATGCAGAGACAGGCAGCCATCATGGCGTCAGTCTTTTTCGACTAGCTAGTATTGCATAGTGACACCTACTGATATGAGCTGGTTATGCAGTTTTGGTTAGAATTAGGTGCAATGGAATGACTGACATTCAATCAAATCTACTTCATGCAATGGGGGATATTATTTTCAGTTAAAATGTTGAAAGTACACTGAACAAGAATATAAATGCAATATGTAAAGTGTTGGTACCATGTTTCATGAGCTGAAATGAAAGATCCCAGCAATGTTCTATATGCACGGTAAGCTTATTTCTCTCAGATTTTAGTAAGCATTTCTTCTTTGCTAAGATAACCCATCCGCCTGACAGTTGTGGCATACCAAGAAGCTGATTAAACAGTATGATCATTACACAGGTGCACCTTGTACTGGAGACAGTAAAAAGCCACTATAGAATGTGAAGTTTTGTCACACAACACAAGCCACAGATGTTTCAAGTTTTGAGGGAGCCTGCAATTGGCATGCTGATGTCAAGAATATCCACCAGAGCTGTTGCTAGAGAATTGAATGTTAATTTCTCTAATTTCTCCGGCTCCAACATCATTTTAGAGAATTTGGTAGTACGTCCAACCTGCCTCACAACCACAGACCACGTGTATGAAGTTGTGTGGGCGAGTGGTGTGCTGATGTTAACGTTGTGAACAGAGTGCCCCATGGTGGCGTTGGGGTTATGGTATGGGCAGGCATAAGCTACAGACAATGAACACGATTGCATTTTTCGATGGCAATTTGCATGCACAGAGATACCATGATGAGATCATGAGGCCCATTGTCGCACCATTCATCCGCCAGCATCACCTCATGTTTCAGCATGATAATGCACAGCCCCATGTCGCAAGGATCTGTACACAATTTTTGGAAGCTGAAAATGTCCCAGTTCTTCTATAGCTTGCATACTCATCAGACATATCGCCTATTAAACTTGTTAGGAATGCTCTGGATCAACGTGTACGACATCGTGTTCCAGTTCCCGCCAATATCCAACAACTTCGCACAGGAGAGGAGTGGGGCAACATTTCACAGGCCACACTCAACAGCCTGATCAACTCTTTGTGAAGGAGATGTTTCGCACTGCATGAGGCAGATGGTGGTCACACCAGATACTGACTGGTTTTCTGATCCACACCCCTACCTTTTTCTTGAGGTACACTATACTGTATATATAAAAGTATGTGGACACCCCTTCAAATCAGTGGACTCAGCTATTTCAGCCTCAATCATTGCTGACAGGTGTATAAAATCGAGCACAAAGCCATGCAATCTCCATAGACAAACATTGGCAGTAGAACAGCCTTACTGAAGAGCTCAGTGACTTTAAACGTGGCACCATCATAGAATACCACTTTTTCAACAAGTCAGTTCTTAATATTTCTGCCATGCTAGAGCTTCCCCCGGTCAAATGTAAGTGCTGTTATTGTGACGTGGAAACGTCTAGGAGCAACAACGGTTAAGCTGCAAAGTAGTAGGCCACTTTGGTAGGCTGCTTAGTGCATAAAAATCATCTGTCCTCAGTTGCAACGCTCACTACCGAGTTCAAAACTGCATCTGGAAGCAACTGTTCATTGCGAGCTTCATGAAATCAGTTTCCATAAACGAGTTGCGGCACACAAGCCTAAGTGCACCATGCTCAATGCCAAACGTCGACTAGTTAAAGCTCGCCGCCATTGGTCTCTGGAGCAGTGGAAACTCGTTCTCTGAAGTGATGAATCACGCTTTACCATCTGGCAGTCTCAGGTTGTTTTTCATGGTTCCGTGTAGGCCCCTTAGTTCCAGTGAAGGGAAATCTTAATGCTACAACATACAAAGACATTCTAGAAAATTCTGTGCTTCCAACTTTGTGGCAACAGTGTGTGGAAGGCCGTTTTCTGTTTCAGCATGACAATGCCCCGTGAACAAAGCGAGGTCCATAAAGAAATGGTTTGTCGAGATCAGTGTGGAAGAACTTGACTGGCCTGCACAGAGCCATGACCTCAACCTAATCGAACACTTTTGAATTGGAACGCTGACTGCGAGCCAAGCCTAATAGCCCAACATCAGTGCCTGACCTCACTAATGCTTGTGTGGCTGAATGGAAGTCCCCACAGCAATGTTCCAACATCTAGTGGAAAACCTTCCCAGAAGAGTAGAGGCTTTTATAGCAGCAAAGGGGGGGCCAACTCCATATTAGGCCTGTGATTTTGGAATGAGATGTTCGACGAGCAGGTGTCCACATACTATTGGTCATCCAGTGTATCTGTGACCAACAGATGCATATCTGTATTCCCAATCATGTGAAATTCATAGATTAGGGAGAAATTATTTCCTAATATGAACTGTAACTCAGTAAAATCTTTGAAATTGTTGCATGTCGCGTTTATATTTTGGTTCAGGATAGTTAATTTAATGATTGAATATATGGATTTGACAGAAAATCAGTTACAACAGTGAGTGCCAGGAAACCAACCTGTAGAGGGCCAGATGAAGACCAGGACAACTACACATGGTTAGTGGTTTTATGACTTACACATAAAAAAAAACATTATAAAGTCTACTCTGTATAGTGTTAAATGTAACCCTGTTTTGTTATAAAGTCTACTCTGTATAGTGTTAAATGAAACCCTGCCTTGTTACAAACTCAAATCAAATGAAATTTTATTTGTCAGATGCGCCGAATACAAAAGGTGTGGACCTTACCATGAAATGATAACTTACAAGCCCTTAATCAAACATGCAGTTCAAGAAATAGAGTTAAGGAAATATTTACTAAGTAAACTAAAGTAAAAAATAAAATTAAAAGGTAAATAGTCCAGGTGGCCAACTTTGAAAATTTCTTCAATTGCAGTTGCAAAAACCATCAAGCGCTATGATGAAACTGGCTCTCATGAGGACCGCCACAGGAAAGGAAGACCCAGAGTTACCTCTGCTGCAGAGGATAAGTTCATTAGAATAACCTCAGATTGCAGCCCAAATAAATGCTTCACAGAGTTCAAGAAACAGACACATCTCAACATCAACTGTTCAGAGGAACATTGCGTGTTTGTATCTTTGCATAACGCTCAGCCCTGCTATAGCACTTCCCTAAACTACAGAGTATGTTGTCCTATGAAGTTGTTGTCTCTGACTCTTTTGGTATCACATTCAGAATGAAAAATAACAAGGTTTGTGGTGGTTTGATCCACCTTAGGCTAGGAGTCTTTCCAATTCACATGACCCGACAATAAAAAAAACAGACCTGTAGTCATGACACAGAAGAAAAGGGAAGCTATCTATAGTAATAATATTTTGTCATTGCCTATGAATAGGACAAGATATTTACCTGACCAGGCCATGAGATCAGGAAAAACTCCAGGCCTTACACATTTTGACAAACCACTTTTGAACCTGTGGTGCCACCTGTGGTGTGTGAGTGTGTGCAGACCTGTGTCTGAGTAGGCACAACCTTCAAGTTAAACAGATTGCCCTGTCTTATAAAACCCTTTCCAGGTCATTACAGCTGATATTTAGGAGGGGGACAAAGCCCATATGTGGTCATTACTGTAATATCCTCCAGATCAAGCCTGTATATTTCTTTAACCACCACCTAGCAGCAGGGCAACGCGAGGGAGCTGGCAGGGGGCCACTCTCACAGAGAGTGAGTCCAGCAAACTTATTATGTGACTTGTTAAGCACATTTACACTCCTGAACTTATTTACCTTATTACCGATGTGTGTCCAAGATGGCGTAGCAGTAGGACGTATTGTCGTGTAGTGTCCCTTGTATATATCGTTTGTTTTCGTTTTTTTCTTCACATATCTTTAAAACTTTTTGCTGAACCTCAACTTCTTCTAAATACTCTCCTGCAACCCGCCTCACCCAACGTAGCTATTTTTCCTAAAGTATTTATATTTACTTCGGACCTGGAACCCCTCAACTGAAGCTAGCCAACGAACTACCAGCTTCAGCAAAACATTGCTAGCGGTCTTCAGCTAACCGGTCATCAGCTAACCTTTAGCTCGGAAAGCTCTCGCCAGTTCGAACAACGCGACTCTAACCAGAGCATAACGGACCTATTTATTATTTTATTTTATTTTTCATCCCCGGATTCCCATCGCAAACGGAACATTTTGAGCTCCTGGGCTACAATATCCAGACCCACGACCGGTCCATCGATGTCACTGCATGAAGAGGAATAAACAGATACCCCCATCGCGACGTCCCCAAAGGCTAATTCTCTAGCCCTTGCTATCTCCTTGCTTGCAAATTCGGCCTGCTAACTGCTAGCTTGTTTAGCCCGGTCCGCTAACTGCTACCGTGTTTAGCACCGTCTACTAACTGTTAGCTTGTTAGCACAGGCCTGCTAACCGTCTGAATCGCCGCGTCCCAAACACTCACTGAACCCATATTTACTTTCTATCCCTTTTCGATTTTTAATTTGTTTATACCTTCCGGTAACCTGCCTCACCCAATGTGATACGGAACCGCTATTATCTTTACATTTTTAGAACACACTCAAGAACCTCCAGAAGCTAACCAGCTAACTGGCTACAAGCTATTTGGTCATTGTTAGTTTTCTAACCTGGATAACACTCGCCAGTCCAGCTTCCCTGCCCCATCCACCGCTGCCCCTTGGACACTGATCACTTGACTACATAGCTGATGCATGCTGGACTGTCCATTAATCACGGTAATCCATTCTGCTTGTTTATGTTTTATCTGTCGGCCCCAGCCGCACTTAGGCTCTGTGTGTAGTTAATCCGACCCTCTCTGCCTAATCAATCGCCATTCTACCTGCTGTTGTTGTGCTAGCTGATTAGCTGTTGTCTCACCTACTGTTTTAGCTAGCTCTCCCAATTCAACACCTGTGATTACTGTATGCCTCGCTGTATGTCTCTCTCATATGTCAATATGCCTTGTATACTGTTGTGCAGGTTAGTTATCATTGTTTTAGTTTACAATGGAGCCCCTAGTTCCACTCTTTATACCCCTGTTACCTCCTTTGTCCCACCCCCCACACATGCGGTGACCTCACCCATTACAACCAGCATGTCCAGAGATACAACCTCTCTCATCATCACCCAGTGCCTGGGCTTACCTCCGCTGTACCCGCACCCCACCATACCCCTGTTTGCGCATTATGCCCTGAATATATTCTACCATGCCCAGAAACCTGCTCCTCTTATTCTCTGTCCCCAACGCCCTAGGCGACCAGTTTTGATAGCCTTCAGCCGCACCCTCATACTACTCCTTCTCTGTTCCGCGGGTGATGTGGAGGTAAACCCAGGCCCTGCATGTCCCCAGGCACCCTCATTTGTTGACTTCTGTGATCGAAAAAGCCTTGGTTTCATGCATGTCAACATCAGAAGCCTCCTCCCTAAGTTTGTCTTACTCACTGCTCTAGCACACTCTGCTAACCCTGATGTCCTTGCCGTGTCTGAATCCTGGCTCAGGAAGGCCACCAAAAATTCTGAGATTTCCATACCCAACTATAACATCTTCCGTCAAGATAGAACTGCCAAAGGAGGAGGAGTTGCAGTCTACTGCAGAGAGAGCCTGCAAAGTAATGTCATACTTTCCAGGTCCATACCCAAACAGTTCGAACTACTAATTTTGAAAATTACTCTCTCCAGAAATAAGTCTCTCACTGTTGCCGCCTGCTACCGACCCCCCTCAGCTCCCAGCTGTGCCCTGGACACCATTTGTGAATTGATCGCCCCCCATCTAGCTTCAGAGTTTGTTCTGTTAGGTGACCTAAACTGGGATATGCTTAACACCCCGGCAGTCCTACAATCTAAGCTAGATGCCCTCAATCTCACTCAAATCATCAAGGAACCCACCAGGTACAACCCTAACTCTGTAAACAAGGGCACCCTCATTGACGTCATCCTGACCAACTGGCCCTCCAAATACACCTCCGCTGTCTTCAACCAGGATCTCAGCGATCACTGCCTCATTGCCTGTATCCGCTACGGAGCCGCAGTCAAACGACCACCCCTCATCACTGTCAAACGCTCCCTAAAACACTTCTGTGAGCAGGCCTTTCTAATCGACCTGGCCCGGGTATCCTGGAAGGACATTGACCTCATCCCGTCAGTTGAGGATGCCTGGTCTTTCTTTAAAAGTAACTTCCTCACCATTTTAGATAAGCATGCTCCGTTCAAAAAATGCAGAACTAAGAACAGATATAGCCCCTGGTTCACTCCAGACCTGACTGCCCTCGACCAGCACAAAAACATCCTGTGGCGGACTGCACTAACATCGAACAGTCCCCGCGATATGCAACTGTTCAGGGAAGTCAGGAACCAATACACACAGTCAGTCAGGAAAGCTAAAGCCAACTTCTTCAGGCAGAAGTTTGCATCCTGTAGCTCCAACTCCAAAAAGTTCTGGGACACTGTGAAGTCCATGGAGAACAAGAGCACCTCCTCCCAGCTGCCCACTGCACTGAGGCTAGGTAACACGGTCACCACCGATAAATCCATGATTATCGAAAACTTCAACAAGCATTTCTCAACGGCTGGCCATGCCTTCCGCCTGGCTACTCCAACCTCGTCCAACAGCTCCCCCCCCCCCGCAGCTACTCGCCCAAGCCTCTCCAGGTTCTCCTTTACCCAAATCCAGATAGCAGATGTTCTGAAAGAGCTGCAAAACCTGGACCCGTACAAATCAGCTGGGCTTGACAATCTGGACCCTCTATTCCTGAAACTATCCGCCGCCATTGTCGCAACCCCTATTACCAGCCTGTTCAACCTCTCTTTCATATCGTCTGAGATCCCCAAGGATTGGAAAGCTGCCGCAGTCATCCCCCTCTTCAAAGGGGGCGACACCCTGGACCCAAACTGTTACAGACCAATATCCATCCTGCCCTGCCTATCTAAGGTCTTCGAAAGCCAAGTCAACAAACAGATCACTGACCATCTTGAATCCCACCGTACCTTCTCCGCTGTGCAATCTGGTTTCCGAGCTGGTCACGGGTGTACCTCAGCCACGCTCAAGGTGCTAAACGATATCATAACCGCCATCGATAAAAGACAGTACTGTGCAGCCGTCTTCATAGACCTTGCCAAGGCTTTCGACTCTGTCAATCACCGTATTCTTATTGGCAGACTCAGTAGCCTCGGTTTTTCGGATGACTGCCTTGCCTGGTTCACCAATTACTTTGCAGACAGAGTTCAGTGTGTCAAATCGGAGGGCATGCTGTCCGGTCCTCTGGCAGTCTCTATGGGGGTGCCACAGGGTTCAATTCTCGGGCCGACTCTTTTCTCTGTATATATCAATGATGTTTCTCATGCTGCGGGCGATTCCCTGATCCACCTCTACGCAGACGACACCATTCTATATACTTCCGGCCCGTCCTTGGACACTGTGCTATCTAACCTCCAAACGAGCTTCAATGCCATACAGCACTCCTTCCGTGGCCTCCAACTGCTCTTAAACGCTAGTAAAACCAAATGCATGCTTTTCAACCGTTCGCTGCCTGCACCCGCACGCCTGACCAGCATCACCACCCTGGATGGTTCCGACCTTGAATATGTGGACATCTATAAGTACCTAGGTGTCTGGCTAGACTCTAAACTCTCCTTCCAGACCCATATCAAACATCTCCAATCGAAAATCAAATCAAGAGTCGGCTTTCTATTCCGCAACAAAGCCTCCTTCACTCACGCCGCCAAACTTACCCTAGTAAAACTGACTATCCTACCGATCCTCGACTTCGGCGATGTCATCTACAAAATTGCTTCCAACACTCTACTCAGCAAACTGGATGCAGTTTATCACAGTGCCATCCGTTTTGTCACTAAAGCACCTTATACCACCCACCACTGCGACTTGTATGCTCTAATCGGCTGGCCCTCGCTACATATTCGTCGCCAGACCCACTGGCTCCAGCTCATCTACAAGTCCATGCTAGGTAAAGCTCCGCCTTATCTCAGTTCACTGGTTACGATGGCAACACCCATCCGTAGCACGCGCTCCAGCAGGTGTATCTCACTGATCATCCCTAAAGCCAACACCTCATTTGGCCGCCTTTCGTTCCAGTTCTCTGCTGCCTGTGATTGGAACGAATTGCAAAAATCACTGAAGTTGGAGACTTTTATCTCCCTCACCAACTTCAAACATCTGCTATCTGAGCAGCTAACCGATCGCTGCAGCTGTACATAGTCTATTGGTAAATAGCCCACCCATTTTCACCTACCTCATCCCCATACTGTTTTTATTTATTTATTTTTCTGCTCTTTTGCACACCAATATCTCTACCTTTACATAACCATCTGATCATTTATCACTCCAGTGTTAATCTGCATAATTGTAATTATTTGCCTACCTTCTCATGCCTTTTGCACACAATGTATATATAGACTCCCCTTTTTTCTACTGTGTTATTGACTTGTTAATTGTTTACTCCATGTGTAACTCTGTGTTGTCTGTTCACACTGCTATGCCTTATCTTGGCCAGGTCGCAGTTGCAAATGAGAACTTGTTCTCAACTAGCCTACCTGGTTAAATAAAGGTGAAATAAAATAAAAATAAAAAATACCATAACAAAGGGGTTGAATTCTTACAGTATTGACTCAGAACATTTCAGCTTTTGAATACATTTTTTAAATGTTGAAAAACACAATTCCACTTTGACGTTATGGAGTATTGCGTGTAGGCCAGTGACAAAAAATCTCAATGTAATCCATTTTCAATTCACACAATGTGGAAACACAATGTGGAAAAAGTCAAGGGGTATGAATACTTTCTGTTGGCACTGTAGATTAATAACCTTATTTATTTGTCCTTTTTTTAAAATCTTCTAACACTGTATATGTTAAAACCTCTTGCTGCTCAGATTCTTTTAGCGGGATCATTTTCGTCAACATCCGGTGAATTGCAGAGCGCCAAATTCAAGTTAAATTACTAAAAATATTACATTTTCATGAAATCACAAGTGCAATACACCAAAACACAGCTTAACTTGTTGTTAATCCAGCCGGCATGTCAGATTTCAAAAAGGCTTTACGGTGAAAGCAAACCATGCGATTATCTGAGGACAACTCTCAGCAGACAAAACATTACAAACAGCTAGCAGCAAAGTAGATTGGTCGCGAAAGTCAGAAAAGCAATAAAATGAATCACTTACCTTTGATGATCTTCGTATGTTTGCACTCACGAGACTTCCAGTTACACAATAAATGTTTGTTTTGTTCTATAAAGATTCTCTTTATATCCAAAAACCTCCATTTGGTTGGCGCTGAAGTTTTTCATCCAAACATCAAAATACTGCCCCCTAGCCTAAAGAGGTTTTAAGGTACATGTATATTGTTATATTCAATCACTCATTTTTCAGAGACCTTTTACTGTCATTGGGGATGGTATACTCTTGGGAGTTTGTTAAGCTAGTGGAAGGTAGAGTGAAATCACTGAAGAAAACATACATCACTAATGAGTATGTTCTTGAAAGTTGATCAATTTTTATTTACCTTTATTTAGCCAGGCAAGTCAGTTAAGAACAAATTCTTATTTTCAATGACGGCCTGGGAACAGTGGGTTAACTGCCTGTTCAGGGGCAGAACGACAGATTTGTACCTTGCCAGCTCGGGGGTTTGAACTCGCAACCTTCCGGTTACTAGTCCAACGCTCTAACCACTAGGCTACCCTGCCGCCCCAATTCCCATGTTTGAGATTTTCTTTTAGTGTACATACTGTATATGTTCCATTCTTCAATAACTAGACTTTCAGTTTCCAGCTTCCCTCTCCCTTTTTATCACATTGTGTCACGCCCTGACCTTATATCTCTGTTTTTCTATATATTTTGGTTAGGTCAGGGTGTGACTAGGGTGGGTACTCTAGTTGTTGTATGTCTAGGGTTTTTGTATGTCTAGGGGGTTTTGTATGTCTATGTTGGCCTGATATGGTTCCCAATCAGAGACAGTTGTTTATCGTTGTCTCTGATTGGAGATCATATTTAGGTAGCCATTTCCCTCATTTGTGTTGTGGGATCTTGACTATGTTTAGTTGCCTGTCTGCACTAATTTGTATAGCTTCACGGTTCGTGTGTTGGTTTTGTTGTTTTGTTAAGTGTTTCATTCCTTAAAAGGAGAATGTACACATACCACGCTGTGCCTTGGTCTCACTCATACGACGATCGTGACACATTGCCACTTTTCTTCTCCCACCCACCCACCCACCCACCCACCCACCCACCCACCCCTCTCTCTCTCGCGCTCTCCACCTTCCATTGAGAAAGTGCTGTAATTAATTTATCTTCCTACATCAAAATGGTTTAGAATTAGAGTGCTCATCCCTGAAGATCCCAGAGGTGCTGCCACAAAGTCATGAACCCCATCATAGGGTCGTCACTAGTTCCCAACAGCCACAAAGTCATAAACCCCATCAGAGGGTCGTCACTAGTTTCCACAGCCACAAAGTCATAAACCCCATCAGAGGGTCGTCACTAATTCCCACAGCCACAAAGTCATAACCCCCACCTATTTCTACAATTGATCTTCTTAAAATGTGACCTAACCTTAACCATGCTGCTAACCTCAAGTACATTTTTGTTTTCATGAATTTGTACTATGTTTTGCCAATTTTGACTTTGTGGCCCTGCTATCTAGTGGAAACCGGGTCAGAGGAGATGAAAAAAAGAAAAAAAAGAATTGCACACACAATCTCTCTATCACAGTTGTAAGTCAACAGAAGATTATGTAACTTGTTTATTGACATAGAAAGTGTAGTTACTGTACTTCCTATTTCAAACATCTTGGAAGAGAATGGTGGTTAGTTTCTAATGAGGCTGTTGTTCATAAACAATATTTTCTGGGTCACGTGAGACGCTGCAAGTAGAAGAATCTCATACTTTGTAAATGTAGTCAATATGCAATGATGAACTTCATACATGGAAAGTAACTGTTTGTAGTCAGTGTTGTCAGATGCAGCGTTATATACATCACATGTAAATGTAATAAATAATGAAGAATGAGTAACTATTAAATATGTATTTTTCATGACAACACGCCTGGGAAAGAGGTCATCATTTAGTTGTTATCTGTTTAAAGCAACGGCAGATCACAACATTGTAAAGACATTTTCTATATTTATTAACAGCATAGTAAATTGGCAGCTCTCACTGATGTCAACACACAGTATTTAATGCTTAACCTGTCAACGGGTCATTTTAAAAAGGTATCCCCCCACAGACTTACTGTGAGCACCCAGAGAGGCAGCTCTGTACTTTGCATGACAATTACAACATATTATTTATCGTCTGGGGAACATGCAGGGGTAAAGAGGATGTACTCTATATTGCATTTCCAACGTTCTATGAGAGCAGCATACGTATTGTCAGGACCTGATATACCAGGCGTGCAGAAGAGATGTAACCGGAGATTTAATGAAACCATTCGTTTTGAACCGAAGGATAAATATTAATATACCCTAATGTGAAATAGTGCATCTCACCTTCCACCGACTGCAATTCTCAGAAAGCAAAAGGTACTATAATAATAATGTATAAAACATGTTATATTGACTGTGCTTATGAAAACATTCAAACCAAGAAAGCACATGAAGTGGCAGTTCTGTAAGGGGGCTAGGTGCAGCTACTTACTGTAGTGTGCTTTCTGCTAGAGAGTGTGAAACACTGGGATGCTGCTACAGTAGCATCATAAAAAAAGAGTCAACGGTGCAGGTCAACCTATAATACCTTCCTCTATGCACAAATGTAACTGTTCTATATATTGTTTTTTATGACTTTATGACACAGTATTACATTAAGCGTTTGAATATGTTTTCAGAAAAATAGTTTGTATCTTTGCTGACTCTCACGTCCCACCCTCAAGAAACTAAGAGGATTAAGTAAGTAAGGCGATAAATGGTTCCAGTTTCAGATAGTAATGACATCACACAGACTCCCTGGTCTGACCCTCATCTCTCCAAATACCTAAATGGTCCGACTTCCAAAGCAGGCAGGCAAACGTTGTGGGGAAAGGTCTGACACAAGTCGGTCACAGATTAAGAGGAGTTATTTCACTTCCTGGCTCACAGGAGGAAGGAAGGCTGACTCTACAGGCTAGAGGTTATCTCTAAGTCCAGTAACTTTGAGGCAGATGACGACTGGAAAAGACACAATGTCCCTTTTATGCCTATTACACAGCCTGATGCTGTCCCATCCACTCCTCTCTGACAGAGAAACCTATCACCCAGAGAATCACCTAGAGAATCATCTAGAGAATCACTTAGAGAGGTGTGTATTTCCTCTCCACTTACTAACCCATATCGTAAGGGAACATAACCTGCCTAGCTGGTGGCAACAGCTGTTGGGCATAGAGTAGTGACAGTAGCAAGATTGCCAAAATTGCCTATTAGTTGTCCAGAAATCAGGCCTGAAATTGGAATGATGTAGAAATTGACTTAATACTTGATGTGATTTCACACACATGCCATCAGGGAAAGTAGCCATCCAGCAAGTGTGTGTTTTGCCTGTCTTCAAGGTGAATTTGTTATTTTCGGTTATGGTCAAGATTAGCTATTTGATGTAGCCTACTGTTCAGTGCTTGTAACACTAATGTGTGTGCAATTGGGCCATAATATTGGTCAAGTGAATTTGAACACCAAGGCTTGTAATCTTCCCATATTCACTAATGCTGTTTTTTATAAAACGTGCTTCTGAGCTTTCGTTTTAGTGCACATATAGGATGTAAGGATGAACATATATCTGAATCTCTAATGTTAATAGCAAAGTCCTAATGGTCACCAAGCCATTCAGATGACCATTAACAAACTCATGGTGAGAGATATCATCATGAAAAGAGGGGAGAGAGAAATAGCGGGAGTTTTCAGTGCTGATTAACTTGATGATAGCCTCATTAATTCTCTGGTCCATTCACACACCAGCCCATTCCAAGTCTGCGGGGGGATGATTGTTGAAGCATTTTCATTTGGCTCAGTCAAAACCATGCCTATGCCCTGGAGAGAGAGTCAACCCAGCGCTGACCCCGTTTAGCACAGCGGGGGAGTGCAGTGACAGGATGGATGTTATATGCCACCCCCCCACTCCCCCAACCCCCCAGCAATGCATGGAGCTGGCTGAAACAGTCAGCTACCACCCTTCTCCCGATCAACAATGTGTTAACATCATATGTCACTTTATAGGGACAGTGGGTGGGTCCTTGTCGGGCATCGCTTCTTGTGCCTGTGTCATATTTGAATGGGAGTGGCGACCCTGTCAAAGTTCAAAGGCCGTCTAGAGCTGGTCCATTGTGTCAAAGTATGTATTCCACATTTCCCATCTGTTTATCTGTTTGTGATAACATAATGATGATCAGAAACAGTTACCTTGAACTTTGCTTCAGAATATGTGATGACCTCTGTCATATTCATTCATGATCACTGTATGTCAAATGTAATTTCCATATAGCATGTACAAGCTCTATGACATGGTTGGAGGAGTTCTAGATCCTAGCGTGTGTACAGGAACATCAAGTACACAGTTATTTCAACACCACCCAGCGACATCATTTCAGTGATAAGGTTGTAAATAGAACATCTAAATCTCTTCAACATTCGTATTCAGGTATCTCATCACCATCGCAAAGGGGAAGAGGGGTTGGAAGTCAGACATGAGCATTTGGGCCCTATGTTGATTATTATTTGTCCATTCGGGATTTAGTGTACAGCTTGTGACACGCTTCTCATTTGTGTGTGTGTGTGTCTTTGTGTCTATGTGTGTACAATTGACAACTCCTGGGAGGAATTCTCAACTGTCACTCAACCACTATCAACCTCTCTGATGGGTGACAAAATGACAAGTGTTTGGAAGAAGAGGAGGGTGGATGGGGGGGGGGGGGCAGAGGATGTTGTAGGAGAGCACAGATGAACCATCAGCTGGAACAGGAGACTTGTCACTTAGCCCTGTGTAGGCAACACCTACTAAGGCACGTTATGTTGGTGTTTCCTTTATTTTGGTAGTTACATGTAGACCTATACATGTATACTGTCCACCTTGCCAACATTAGAATGAATCATTCATCAGAATCTAAAGGATATTCACACATCAATGTCACAATTCAGAGTACAGTTGTACTATTGTGGTCTAAAGCAAAACGTCATATGTGATTAATAGAATAGTTACAAATGAAGTTTTATTGCTTTGACCACCGAGGAAGCTAACTCCATGTCCACAACAAGTCTTGGTTTCCTGCGTGCACTGTTCAATAATATACTTTAACAATAGCATATATATTTTGTCTCTTCCAGGGAATACAATATAAAATAGGTTCTGCTTCTATATTCACTTTGATATGTAAAATAATTTGTTCTAAGTTACAGTTGTACACTTGACACTTGTTGAGTAAGCAAGCAAACAAACATTTTAAATTCAACCTAGCTCTTTCAGTTCCTGCAGCGTAATCTTCTCTATGCACAAAGACTAACCTGTCCTCATTGTAGGAAGTGCACCGAACATTCTTGTCCTTATTCAAGAAGTTTGCTCTTATTTACGTCTGAGCGTTGATGCTTTTATTTATTTCAAGGAGTATAATAATATATCCTACATACTCCTTTCATAATAGTTGCTGTGATTGTTGCAATCACCTTTCCTTTCCTCACACACTGCAAGGTAGATGGGCTTCTCTGCAAATATGCCACCTACACAGTAGTCTTGAATCTATCCACATTGTGCAGGTATTCTGCCCTAATTGTAAGGTGAACAGAATGTGACACAGGATTCACAGTGCGTTATGTCTTGTGAAGTACAGTATATTATCTCTGTGTGTGATTTGTGAAACTGTCTCTATGATTTGTGTGCTTTTCGTGTGGTTCCCTGGGTCTTCCCTCAGCCTTATCAAATTGATATGCGTAAATGTTTTCCTACCCTTGTGGAGACGCATTGGTCCCTCCGGGGAGCCCTCGTGTGTCCGTGAAAGTCCGTGAAAGAGAGAGACAGAGAGAGTTCCAAGCTCTCCAATCACTGCTCTGTATGTGCCCGTGTGTGCCCGTGTGTGTGTGTGTGTGTGTGTGTGTGTGTGTGTGTGTGTGTGTGTGTGTGTGTGTGTGTGTGTGTGTGTGTGTGTGTGTGTACGTGTGTGTTGTGAAGGGGGCTGACGTACTCTCTTCTCCCTGAGGGACAGCAGCAGCAGCAGTGATGCGTAAAGAGGTCACGCGTGTCCAGGGCTTTGCCCCTCCTCGCTCTCCTTCTGGCAGACGTCCCAGGAAGCTGGCACTCAACCCACGTCACAGCTGGACTCACAAAGAGCAATGGGGGACGGGGTCCCATGACCTTTGACCCTACATAATGCTGTCCAAATCCAAAAGATGACAGAACACATACAGGCCTCCAGGAGACAGAGGATCACTGGCTTTAATCCACATGCAGCAGTTCCTGTTATTATGGCGTCAGGATCACTGCACTTGTTTGTTTTTCATCTCTTTTTATATAATCACAACATTATACGTAAGCAAAACAATATGATTAGTGAATTGGGAATCATACGAAGAAGTTTTGGAAACCGCTGTACTGACATTGAGGACATGAGGCCATAAAGAATTTATGCATTTTATCAAGTAAAATAGTGCCATTGTCATTTCCATGGTATACTGTAACTGCCAAGCATTAGAAACCTGGATGAGTACTGTTAACATCTTGCTCATGTTAACAGAGGGTGTACAGTATACAACAACCCCCATGAAGTTGTGACATTTTAGCAGAATTCCTGTGGAATATGTTCCATCTGTCTGCCATCTGTTTTTAATCTGGTAATTGTTACTTTTAGGATGGCCTGTATTACAAATGTTCTCATGTAATGGCAGGAGACTATTAAGAACCACTGAGAAAGGTTGGTGTGGCAGTATGAAAGCTCTAGCACATTCCAAGTTCAGAACTGTCGCGGGAGTTCAAGTGTTAGTTATAATTATAGTATAGATGTAAGATCTTAATATGAGCCAGTTTGATACAGCAGGAACTTAATCCTGCAGCAACAACAAATGTGAAATATTATGTAGGGTTTGATACTTAACTTTACTTAATTATTTTAACTTCAGAAGCCGTTTTAATACCTCAAATACACGACACTTATAAAATGTCCTGCATTTCAGTAAAGTTCTCCTGCAACAAGGTGATCAAATTAAGATCCTACATATGTACTCCTTTCTATGACGTCAACTGCTGATGTTCAACACCAGGGTCCTCGCAAACATATCTGAACATGGTGTAGGTTATGCATATTGTGGTTCTGGGCATTCATTTAGGAATGGAAGGCCACATACTGTATTTTTATTTATTATCGATCCCTATTAATTCCTGCCAAGGCAGCAGCTAATCTTCGTGGGGTCCAGCCAATATTAAGGCAGTTCTATACAAATCAAAACAGTACATTACACAACAGATTTCACAACACATTATGTGTGTGTCCTCAGGCCCCTACTCTACTACTACATATCTTTAACTCAAAAATAACAACAAAAAAAATGTGTGTGTGTGTATAGTGCGTATGTTATCATCACTGTGTGTGTCTGTGCCTGTGTCTTTTCACAGTTCCCGCTGTTCCATGAGGTGTATTTTTATCTGGTTTTTTTTACTGATTTTACTGCTATCATGAGTTACTTGATGTCAGTGGTGGAAAAAGTACACAATTGTCATACTTGAGTAAAAGTAAGATACCTTAATAGAAAATGACTCAATAAAAGTGAAACTCACCCAGTAAAATAGTGCTTGTCTAAAAGTATTTGGTTTTAAATATACTTAATTAAGTATCAAATTAAATATAATTGCTAAAATATACTTCAGTATCAAAAGTAAAGGTCTAAATAATTTCAAAGTCCTTATATTAAGAAAACCAGACAGCACAATTTGTTTTATTTTATTTACAGACAGCCAGGGGCACACCCAAACATAATTTCTCACATAATTTACAAACAAAGCATTTGTGTTTAGTGAGTCCGCCAGATCAGAGGCAGTAGAGATGACCAGGCATGTTCTCTTGATAAGTGTGTGAATTGGACCATTTTCTTGTCCTGCTAAGCATAAAAAACAAGTACTTTTGGGTGTCAGGGAAAATGTCTGTAGTAAAAAGTGCATTATTTTATTCAGGAATGTAGTGAAGTAAACATTTTCTAAAATATATAGTAATGTAGTAACCAAAAAAAGTGATAAACAAATCTAAATATATTTCATATTTGAGATTCTTCAAAGTAGCCACCCTTTGCCTTGATGACAGTAGCCACCCTTTGCCTTGATGACAGCTTTGCACACCCTCAGCATAGAAAACACTCAAAACTGTTAAAATAGTGTCTATGAGTATAGCAGAACCAGCACACTCTTGGCATTATCTCAACCTGGAATGCATTTCAATTAACGTGTCACAGAGAGCAATCCCGAGAGAGTGCATTTCTTGTTTACTTTTATTTGTGCAATTTCCACCTGAAGACATACCCAAATCTAACAGCCTGTAGCATCAGGCACAGTTATAAATCTCTATTTCTGAGTTTTGTAATGCTTCTGCTTGGCTGGTTACTGTTTGTAATAATTTGTCAATATGCATAAGGTATGCTTTCGCCGTAAAGCATTTTAAAAATCTGACACCGTTGTTTTCACAAGAAGTTCATCTTTAAACCTATGTAAAAACACTCTGAAGTTTGGTTTAGATAAAACAATGGAAAAAAACATACTTTTTTAATTTTTATTTTTGTATCATCATTTTTAAAATGAACAAGATAAAAACAAACATTCAGATAGGATGATGGGAACAATTTCAGTGAAAACTATAAGAGGGCAACAGTACTTGTGCAAAGTTTCAGAATGATAACTTCTAAAATGAGTGTGCTACATGACATTTATTATGAAGTCACCCAGATGTCCCACACAAGTAGCGCAAATGTACCCAAGTGACCAAATTGGTGAAGGTATACATTTTGAAACAAATAACTATATACAAAATACCCAAATGTTATTCTAACACATCTCCCCCCCCCAAAATAAATGAAAAAACATTTTTAGGATTTTTTAAAATTATTGATAAAATAAATATATGAAGAAAAAAAATATATACATTTACAAAATAACATGGGTAACTATTTACACACTTTCAATATTTGGAAGACCCTCAGTCCTCTATCAAATCAAATCTATTTATATAGCCCCAGCCTAAAACCTAAAAACAGCAAGCAATGCAGGTGTAGAAGCACGGTGGCTAGGGAAAAACTCCCTAGAAAGGCAAAAACCTAGGAAGAAACCTAGAGAGGAGCCAGGCTATGAGGGGTGGCCAGTCCTCTTCTGGCTGTGCCGGGTGGAGATCACAGTGGACTGGGGACAGCAAGGAGTCATCATGGCAGGTAGTCCTGAAGTATGGTCCAAGGGCTCAGGTCCTCCGAGAGAAAGAGGGAGAGAAAGAGAGAGCAGACTTAAATTCACACAAGACACCGGATAAGACAGGAAAAGTACTCCAGATATAACATACTGACCCTAGCCCACACCCACTTTGCCATATAACCCCACCAACTTTCTGATGTAAAGCAGAGGGTCACTGAGCATGTGGTGTATGTGATGGAAGACTTCATCTTGCAAACAACACAGCAACGCCTCCATGCTGTGCCCTTAGGCACATCCATGCCTGCACAAATATATTTGGGCAGATGAACACTTGTGGCAGGAGCAGAAGGGACAGGGCTTGGTGTAGTGGTGCTGTAGCCAGCAAGCTCCTTGATGCTCCCTCTAATGTAGATTGATTGGAGGAAGCATGCTGGATGTGTTGAGATGTATGGGTTTGCATTCTACACATTCTACACCATACCATTTATATATATATATCTATATACATACAGTGGGGCAAAAAAAGTATTTAGTCAGCCACCAATTGTGCAAGTTCTCCCACTTAAAAAGATGAGAGAGGCCTGTAATTTTCATCATAGGTACACTTCAACTATGATAGACAAAATTAGGGGTAAAAATTCAGAAAATCACATTGTAGGATTTTTAATGAATTTATTTGCAAATTATGGTGGAAAATAAGTATTTGGTCACCTACAAGCAAATTAATTACTTAAAATCATACAATGTGATTTTCTGGATTTTTGTTTTAGATTCCGTCTCTCACAGTTGAAGTGTACCTATGATAAAAATTACAGACCTCTACATGCTCTGTAAGTAGGAAAATCGGCAAAATCGGCAGTGTATCAAATACTTGTTCTCCCCACTGTAAGTTAATATTTATAATGTTATTTCTGACTAATGTGGACTCCACAATATGGCGGATATCTTTTTGGCTTGTTTGGGCTCTGAGCGCCGTACTCAGATTATTGCATGGTTTGCTTTCTCCGTAAAGCTTTTTTGAAATCAGACACAGCGGTTGAATTAAGGAGAAGTGTATCTAAAGTTCCATGTATAACACTTGTATTTTCATCAACTTTTATGATGAGTATTTCTGTAAATTGATGTGGCTCTCTGCAAAATCACTGGATGCATTTGGAACTACTGAACATAACGCGCCAATGTATACTGAGATTTTTTTTAAATATAAATATCAACTTTATCGATCAAAACATACATGTATTGTGTAACATGAAGTCCTATGAGTGTCAACTGATGAAGATCATCAAAGGTTAGTGATTCATTCTATCTCTATTTCAAATTTTTGTGACTCCTCTCTTTGGCTGGAAAAATGGCTGTGTTTTTCTGAGACTTGGCTCTGACCTAACTTAATCGTTTGTGGTGCTTTCGCCGTAAAGCCTATTTGAAATCTGACACTGTGGTGGGATTAACAAGAAGTGTATCTTTAAAATGGTGTGAAATACTGTACTTGTATGTTTGAGGAATTTTAATTATGGGATTTCTGTTGTTTTGAATTTGGCGCCCTGCACATTCACTGGCTGTTGTCATATCGATCCCGTTAGCGGGATCTCAGCCCTAAGAAATTCTTAACAAATCAAAATATATTATATATTTTAGATTCTTCAAAGTATGCTGAGCACTTGTTGGCCGATTTTCCTTCGCTCTGCGGTCCAACTCATCCCAAACCATCTCAATTGGGTTGAGGTCGGGTGATTGTGGAGGCCAAGTCATCTGATGCAGCACTCAATCCTTCTCATTGGCCAAATAGCCCTTACCCAGACTGGTGGTGTGTTTTGGGTCATTGTCCTGTTGAAAAACAAATGATAGTCCCACTAAACATTAACCAGATGAAATGGCGTATTGCTGCAGAATGCTGTGGTAGTCATGCTGATTAAGTGTGCCTTGAATTCTAAATAAATCACTGACACTGTAACCAGCAAAGCACCTCCACACCATCCCACCTCCTCCCCCATGCTTCACGGTGGGAACCAACATGTCCGTTCACCTACTCTGCGTCTCACAAAAACACAACGGTTGGAACCAAAAATCTCACATTTGGACTCATCAGACCAAAGGACAGATTTGTCGATTGCTCCTGTTTCTTGGCCCAAGCAAGTCTCTTCTTGTTATTGGTGTCCTTTAGTAGTGGTTTCTTTGGAGCAATTCGACCACGAAGGCCTGATTCACACAGTCTCCTCTGAACAGTTGATGTTGAGATGTCTCTTGATTTCTGTGAAGCATTTATTTGGACTGCAATCTGAGGTGCAGTAAACTCTAATGAACTTTGGATATTCCTTTCGTGTGGCGGTCCTCTTGAGATCCAGTTCCATCACAGCACTTGAGGGTTTTTGCGACTGCACTTGAAGAAACTCCATATTGATATGCATATGCTCCATATTGATTGACCTTTTTGTGTTAAAGTAATGATGGACTGTCATTTCTCTTCGCCTATTTGAGCTGTGTTTGCCATAATATGGACTTGGTCTTTTACTGAATAGGGCTATCTTCTGTATACCACCCATACCTTGTCACAACACAACTTATTGGCTCAAACGATTAAGAAGGACAGAAATTCCACAAATTAACTTTTAACAAGGCACACCTGTTAAGTACGTTAAACCACTGCTTGATGTGGAATAGAGTTCCATGTAGACATGGCTCTATGTAGTACTGTGCACCTACCATAGTCTGTTCTGGACTTCAGGACTGTGAAGAAACCTCTGGTGGCATGTCTTGTGGGGTATGCATGGGTGTCTGAGCTGTGTGCTAGTAGTTTAAACAGATAGCTTGGTGTATTCTCACAAATAAAAGTAGTGATGAAGTCAATCCCCCCTCTACTATGAGGCAGGAGAGATTGACATGCATATTATTAATGTTAGCTCTCCATGTACATTTAAGGCCAGCCGAGCTGCCCTGTTCTGGGCCAATTGTAATTTTCTTAAGTCCCTCTTTGTGGCACCTGACCACACGAGTGAACAGTAATCCAGGGTTACTGCAAGCAGTTTAGTCTCTTTATTTTGTTCAAGTTGCACATTATTCATTACAATATTTAGTTTAGGTTTAGGGTTTACTGAAAGACTTGTCTCAAATACAATGCTTTTTCGTTTTTTTAAATATTTAGACTAACTTATTTCTTGCCATCCATTCTAAAACTGACTGCAGCTCTTTGTTAAGTATTGCAGTGATTTCACTTTCTGTGGTATCTGACCGTGACACACAGGCTTTAGTCGGAGCCAGTGGCAGTTCATTAGTAAAGATTGAAAAACTAAGGGGCTTTGAGAGCTGCCCTGGGGAATGCCTGACTCTACTTGGATTATGTTGGAGTCTTCCATTAAAGAATACCCTCTGTGTTCTGTTTGACAAGTAACTCTCGATCCCCAATATAGCAAGGAATGTTTTAGTAATAAGGCACGAGGGGGTGTGGTGTATGGTCAATATACCACAGCTAAGGGCTGTTCTTAAGCGTGATGCAACCTGGAGTGCCTGGATACAGCCCTTAGCCGTGGTATATTGGCCATATACCACAAACCCGAGGTGCCTTATTGCTATTATAAACTGGTTACCCATGTAATTAGTTAAAATACATGTTTTGTCATAAGCGTGGTATAGGGTCTTATATACCACGGCTTTCAACCAATCAGCATTCAGATCTCAAACCACCTAGTTTATACAAAGCCATAACATATACATTTTTTCAGCAGAATATTGTGATCAATAATGTCAAAAGCTGCAAAAGAGGTCCCACAATCTTTTTATTATACATTTCTCTCAGCCAATTAATTATCAGTAATTTGTGTAAGTGGCGTATATGTTGAATGCCCCTCCCTATAAGCTTGCTGAAAATCTGTTGCTAATTTGTTTACTTTGAAAATGTATTGCATTTGGTCAAACACCATTTTTTTTACAAAAGTTTACTAAGGGTTGGTAACAGGTTGATTGGTTGGCTGTTTGAGCCAGTAAGGGTGCTTGCTATTCTTGGGCAGCGGAATGTCTTTTCCTTCCCTCCAGGCTTAAGGGCACACACTTTCCTGTAGGCTTAGATTGAAGAGATGGCAAATAGGAGTAGTAATATCGTCTGCTATCATCCTCAGTAATGTTTCATCCAAGTTGTCAGACGCTGGTGACTTGTCATTGTTGTTAGACAACAATCATTTTTTCACCTTCCACACTCACTTTACAGAATTCAAAATGACAATGCTTGTCTTTCATAATTTGGTCAGTTATGCATGGATGTGTAGGTTCATAATTTGTTGTTGACATGTCATGCCCAAATTTGCTAATCTTACCAATGAAAAAAGCATTAAAGTAGCTGGCAATATCAGTGGGTTTTTTGATGAATGAGCCATCTGATTCAATGAACGATGGAGCCGGGTATGCCTTTTTGCCTAAAATTTCATTTAAGGTGCTCCAAAATTCTTTACTATCATCTTTTATATCATATATCTTTGATATATTGGACAGTTTATTATTATTTTTTATTCAGTTTAGTCACATGATTTCTAAATGTACAGTATGGTTGCCAATCGGTTGTGCAGCCAGACTTAATTGCCATTCCTTTGGCCTCATCCCTCTCAACCATACATTTTTTTCAATTCCTCATTAATCCACAAGGATAAACCGTTTTTACAGTAATATTCTTAATGGATAAATTCTTAGTAATATCTGGAGTAAGCTATTTCATAAATGTGTCAAGCACAGCGTCTGGTTGCTAGTCATTACACAACACAGACCAGCAAACTTAGGAATCAATATGACATGTATTGTATGACTTCTTATACACTGTATTAAGCCCAGCTTTAGGAACTTTGGTTTTCCTAGATATGGCTACTTTATTATGATCACTACATCCGATGGATTTGGATACTACTTTAGAGCAGATTTCTGCAGCATTAATAAGATGTGATCAATACACGTGGATGACTTCATTCCTGTGCTGTTTGTAAGTAGTATCAAGCGTTTTATTGAGTGGGCCGCTTGATGAAAGCCAGTCAATATTTTTCAAACATTTTATTTAACATTTATTTAACTAGGCAAGTCAGTTAAGAATATATTCTTATTTACAATGACAGCCAAAACCTAACCCAGACGATGCTGGGCCATTTGTGCGCCACCCTATGGGACTCTCAATCACAGCCGGTTGAAATACAGCCTGGAATCGTACCAGGGTCTGTAGTGACGCCTCTAGCACGGAGATGAAGTGCCTTAGACCACTGCGCCACTCGGGAGCCCAAATTTAGGTCACCCAGAAAATATACCTCTCTGTTGATATCATATACATTATCAAGTATTTCACACATATTTTCCAGATACTGACTGTTAGCACTAGGTGGTCTACAGCAGCTTCCCACAAGAATGGGCTTTAGGTGAGGCAGGTGATCCTGTAGCCGTAATACTTCAACAGCATTTGACATGAGATCCTCTTTAAGCTTTACAAGAATTTGACTCAGAACATCAACTGCAACACCTCCAGTATTGTATTCCTGTCTCTTTTGAAGATGTTGAAACCACTGTATCATCAAAGGTATTATCCAAGTGAGTTTCAGAGATAGTAAGTATATGAATGTTGTGTTACTAGCAACTTATCGATGTCATGAACCTTGTTTCTTAGGCTGCATATGTTAATGTGTGCTATTTCTAGCACTTTTCTGGGATTCTTGATTGTATTTATTGCTTTACTTGGAAGCTTATCAGAGGTAGACATGACAGTGATGTTTATGTATCAGCTAATGGGATATTCTTAAGAAAATAAATGGCTTTAACTTATAAAGGAATGAGGAATGGGATATGATAACTGTAGTTGTATGGATTGTATCTGTAAATGTGAAGTGTCTTGATGTGCTTGGTATAGAGTTGTTATACAGTTCAGTTCGGTATAGGTGAATGTTAGTAAAAAAATGCTCCTGGGAATGATTCAAACTCTTTCAAAGTCCAAGGTGCTGGACTATACTCATTCACCCTGAAAGACCTGATCCTGTTGAATGTCTGTACAGACAGACCTCCCCACACTCATCTACAGCCATTCATTATTCATTCCACAAGGGGGCACACTTCAAAACAGCACAGTTAAACTGAATAATACATAAAACAAATTTGGAAAATATGATTCATAACGAATTCAGTATGAAGTTGTCTGATGTCTCTGATGAAGGCAGGTAAAAGACAAAGTATACCCAGATTCCAAATCTGGTGCCCTGTGGAGAGGCTGAATGGGCAGAGGGGGTCTGTGTCAATGGGGTGTAAGTGTGTTCATGGTTGGGAGTGGAGCCTGTTTCCTCGATGCATCTTCTGTACGGAGCTGAGCTAGACTGTATTCAGATGAGGTACTGAATGCAAAGCTAGTCAAATTGGATCAAAGATGCACCCCATAGACAACCCATCAATATTCTCATCACATCACCCCGTCTACCAAATTTCAGACTGCCAGCCAAAAGCTCCCCTGTGAACAACCATCAAGCTAAGGGTAAGGTCTCTCACTCTCCTTGCCTGACACGCACATATGCATGTTGATACACACACACACACATCCTGTTTTGTGGAGTTTAAAAGTGTTCCAGGAGGTGTGCCAACATGGTTAAATGAATTCATGATGTACATATCCTTAGTCACTGTTTAACTAGAGGCAAAAGGTACGTAACCAGGTTTGCTATACATATACAACCATGAATCAGTTGCCCCAAAACCACCCCCTGGGCTGTTATGGATTTTTTAAAGGAAATAAACAACAAAACATGTACCGCTTTGTAGCAGACCTTGGTTTAAATACTATATTTAGGGTATTTAAATTACTTTCAAAGTCATTTGGAAGTAAGTAGTCTAATATTTGAATGTATTTGGAAATAGACTTGGAAAGTACAGTATAGGCATATATTTGAAAATACTCAAATACATAGTATTTATACAATTACTTGAATACTCCCATGCATTTGGACCAGGTCTGTTTGATATTTGAAGTAATGTATTTGGAAAATACTCAAATATACAGAAAATACATATTTAAATAACAAATACACATGTATTTGAACCCAGATGTGGTGAACCCAGGTCTGCTTTGGTGCCATGTTGTGGATTGGTTTGAGAATATGATGTAATTTGTGTGTGCCAGAAGTTTTATTCTAACATACCGCACTCCCATGTTTTCTACATTTCAGTTCAGTCTTTCCTGTGGGTGGTCTTCTGAAGTCCTTCACCTGATGTTGGGAGCTGTGAGAAAGATGTAGTCCTCAGTGACTGCAGAGAAGACTGCCACAGCGATCACTAATGACTTTTGTATGCATACCTATGGGATAGTGTAGGCTCCATGTGGGAATGTTACAGAGAAATATTTCACCCAATAACCCCTGAGTTCAGAGTCAGACAGAACCTCAGGAAGGTGCCAACATGGAGCAAACTGGTGCAGATCTGTGTGTGACACACCACACACCAACATCGCTGTGGAGTTGGATCCATGCACACTGTTTACTGATCTGGCATGCCTTGACGCTAGAGTGGCTCCCATCTGTCTTTGAAATGCTAATTTCCCTTGACACTGATGCTATTGACCTGTATAGGGTTAGTCACTACTCAGTAGTTTCAATATAACAGGAAATGACTGTCATCTTGAATAGCATATAGTAATAATCTGTGGTCATTTCAGTTGTATTCAAAGGTTGGCAGTACACGTAAAAGGCTATATGTATGTCAATTGAAATGAGTCCTTTCAGAAGAGCAGGTGCTCTCCTATCCTCCTTAGCAACATTTGTTCTGTAAATGCTACATTAATCCCTACAACACCATATTTAGTGAACGAGCTCAACCCAGTATCACAGATAAAAGTGATTTTTTTTGTGTGCAGTACACAATTTTGTACACAGTGCCTTTCCATCACAGATCAAGACAGTGGGTTACTTAAGACAGAACCGATAGGAGGTTGGTCAGGGAGGATGGGTGTGTGTATAACATGAATGTCTAGCAACCAGAAAGTTGTGTGTTTTAATCTCATCATGGATAACTTTAGCTAATTAGCCACTTTGAAACTACTTACTACTTTTTGTCTACTTTGCATCTACTTAGCATGTTAGCTAACCATTCCCCTAACCCTAACCCTTTAAACTAACTCCTAAACCTAACCCTTTATCTATTTAGCTAGCATGTTAACTAGCCCTAATCTTAACCCCTAAACCTAACCTTAACCCCTAACCCTAACCTTAACACCTAGCCTAGCTAACGTTAGCCACCTAGCTAGCCTAGCTAATGTTAGCCACAACAAATTGGAATTTGTGTAATGTACACAAATGAGTTATGAAGAAAGAAAATTTAGTAATACACACAAAATGCTTTCTGATGAAAATCATGTAATACACATGGGCCTTTCACGAATTTCGAATAAGTAATTTGTGTCTATTTCACAATATGTTGTGATAGTGTGTTGTCTCAATGTCAACTTAAGACTCAACAAAAGACACATTTTCTTACTTAAAAATAAATATGACCGGATCTAGTTGTCCAATGTGTGCATAGGCCTGAGGAAGAGTATATAGATATATATATATATATATATATATATATATATATATATATATACAAAATGGCTAATAGCCCGAGGACACACAGCAGAGGGGTCAACATTAAAGTATCCATGGGAGGAAAGCCCCCTCAGCCATTCCCTGCATAGCTTTTGAACATAGTGTATGTCTGTAAATCAACCAGGATACCTATCATTAAGCTTCAGAGAATTGAGAAGCTAACACTGTATTCCATAGACAGTGCCTTCAGAAAGTATTCATACCCCTTAATGTATTCAATTTTTTTTGTTACAGCCTGATTTCAAAATGGATTCAATTTTTTTTAAATGCTCACCCATCTACACTCAGTACCCCATAATGAAAAGGTGAAACATGTTTTTAGAAATCTTTGCAAATATATTGAAAATATAAATATCTAATTTACATATGTATTCATACCCCTGAGTCAATACATGTTAGAGTCAGCTTTGTTAGAATCAATCTTTTTGGGAAAGTCTAAGAGCTTTGCACACCTGGATTGTACAATATTTGCACAGTAGTTTTGACTTAAATCACCTTGGAGCCTTCAAATTCTTCAAGCTCTGTCAAGTTGGTTGTTGATCATTGCTACATAGCCATTTTCAAGTCTTGCTATAGATTTTCAAGTCGATTTAAGTCAAAACACCTGTATAACTATGCCACTCGGGAACATTCAATGCCATCTTGGTAAGAAACTCCAGTGTATATTTGACCTTGTGTTATTGTCCTGCTGACAGGGGAATTTGTCTCTCAGTGTCTGTTAGAAATCAGACTGAAGCTGGTTTTTCTATAGAATATTGCCTGTGCTTAGCTCTAGTCTTTGCCGATAACATTGCTTGACAACCATTTCCAGGTCTTGCCATAGATTTTCAAGCAGATTTAAGTCAAAACTGTAACTCGGCCACTCAGGAACATTTACTGTTAACATCCATCACTGTCATTTTGTGTGTACGTGTATACTTGTTTCATGTACAATACCATTTTTACCCAAATTGTTTTTCAATGGCAATGTAATGTATATTGACTGTTTATGAGTGTTAAAGGGATAGTTTGGGATTTTGGCAATGAGTCCCTTTATCTACTTCCCCAGAATCAAATTAACTTGTGGATACAATTTTTTATGTCTCTGCATTCAGTTTGAAAGGAAATTGCTAATTTGCGTTAGTGCAATTGCAAACAACCCTTAGCGCAATGACTGGAAGTCTATGGCAACAGCTAGCATGCAAAATTATCTCTAACTTTCTTCATACTGGACGCAGATACATAAAAAGTGTATCAATGAGTTCATCTGGCTCTGGGGAAGTAGATGAAGATACAATACAGAACTATCCCTTTAATGAATGTTTGAAGTTCACATACTATGAACACATTCTAAAGATGTGTTCATACCATGTAGACTAAAATGGAATAGTACTTTTTGTTGGATTTGCATCTGAGAATTGACAAGCAAGAAAAGGATAATAGAAAGAAGTGAAGAGAGGACACCAGTGGGAATACCAAATCTGTAAAACAATAAAAATAATAATATTCAAAAAGCAGTTGGGGACCATTCTGAACGTTTGTCCTTTTTTTGTTGTTGCTATCCTAAAGTAAAGGTGCAGAAAGACAACAAGAAAGGGCTGGCATGGAGGCTTACCATGACAACAAGAACAGCATAGACAATGTCAGCTAGAATAGCTTGTTATGTTTGTAATGCTCTGTTGATTTGAATGGGAAGCAGAGCTCTCGCAAAGCCATCAACAGAGAGCATTCTCTATTCTTTTGTGCTTGAAAAGGAGTTTCTTCGTGGTTTTTGAATAGCACTCAGCCGTATAGGCTAAGCTCCACTAGCTATAAGATAAGAAAAGAGGATCAATGCAGGTGAAATGGAAGGATAGAAAATGTTTTCTATTTCTTCAGATGCAAGACGTTGAGGCAATGATTTAAAGGCCTTAAGGACAACGGCTTTTATGAGGCCTTCCTATCATTGACTCAGCGTCTTGCATCCAAAGAAATAGAAAACATTTTATGAGAGCTGAATGGCACCTCGCGGAGGAGGGAACAATTGCCCATGACTTAGCCAAGACTGAAAACTCCTAAAGATATTCATCATCCAGAAAGAACAAATGCTGGTAAACAGTGTACTGCAGGCTACGATGGAGAGAGTGATGCAAACTCCACATATAAGTGTGCAGATTAGTCATGGATGGTATAAAATCCAAGGACATTGAACGCATTCAGAATGTATAACTTGAATGTCTATCTCTGTTTTCTTTATGGCCTGTTATTGTTGGCTAGAAGGGACATAAAGTGCTCTATTGTATGGTCATCAAATGTGAACGAGCCTAACTGTACACTTACTGTATACACTGTCTGAATGAACATAGGCTCAGAGAGAGGATCAGGGAGAGTTCAAGAACGTACAGACACACCTGGGACTACTCACATGCACCAGGAATTATTCTCGAGAGATACTCAATAGAATACTTGGTACTATACAATGGACATTCAGGATGTCCCTTTGGGTATGTAATGCTTTCATGTTGTCAAGGCAGCATATTTGAAGGCAGGTCTATGAAATAACAGCGCAGGGATCACGGAAGCGTACAGCTAACAACAGCATGACCAGCTTTATTTCCTACCTTTTCTTTCATTGTGGAAACTAGGCCCCACTCCTCTGTACCTGAATGTCCCTGCAAGGGCTCTGGAGAGGAGAGGCAATTTTTTGTCCCCATATTGCTGTGCTGCCCTGTGCCTGCTTGATTGACAGGTCAATGTGAGAGTGGCATATAGGCCCAGTCTCACCCCAGGACAAGCTGCCAATCAGAGCTGTGGAGCAAGAGAACCCGTCTGGTGTTGCTGAGCATTGAGCTGCCTGTTGTCTGCCCACACCACCAATACCGTATGCCTTGACTTTCCTCACTGGAGAAATACACACAGTACATGTCCAGCAGAAAAGCCTGCATTTGTTATTGTCTTATTCTGTCATTGATCTGTAGGGCTGACCGTGTAAGACAACACATTTCACTGCACCTATCTGTTGTATGTGACAATAAAACAATGGTATTCTTTATTCGTGAAGCATCCATGAAGGTGTTATAAAGACTTTAGGAAGATTTCCAAAAACCTTTCTAAGATATGTTCTATTTAATGTGTAACTGATGACTGCTAGTCCAAAACAGACAGTCCCTCATAACGGTAAAACAGTGAAGGAGAGCTGCAGTTAGTCAGGGTTGCCAGGTACACTCTTGAGTGGAATCTGAGATCTCAGTAATTACTGATGCTCAATTGCCTTATTGAAATCCATTACATCAGAAGGATGGCATGAAAGTTTTGAGAATTACAGTGATGGGACCTTTTCATCAGGACTCAGTGAATATCTGAAGGGCAGGTTTAGACAGTACACCTTGGAAATGGCTGCCCTCCCATTTCAGCCTGTCTAGACTGTCCCCTCACATTATTGCCAACATCTTTACAGAGGGCGCCAGAAAGGGAGCTGCATTGGCATTAAATATTAACAATGTTTTCAGGAATTGGTCAATGTGGCAGGGGGAGGTGGAGGGCAAAATTATTTGTCTTCCTTTTTTAAGTATGGGAAGTTTGAAAGTGGCTCTATTTATGTAAACTGCTATTCATATTTCTGGGGACTTTGTGCAGAATGATTTTCCTGCATTGTCAAGAGATTTCAAAGATCAACGTGGGTAAATGTGTTTGCTTATTAAATGTGTTTAGTAAGCAAAGCATACTGACTTCGGGTGCTTCAACATCATGGCTTGCTTTTTCACCACCCCAATCGAAATGTTATTGAATATTGTCAATATTGACAAACATTCCAGGATTTTTTTTCAGATAAAAAATGGGGTTTAAGGGATTGGTGTGCCAGTGGCGTGGCCATGGGTGTGGCCAGTGGCGTGGCCATGGGTGTGGCCAATGGTGTGGTCATTGATCTAGCAGAGGCCCCCCTGTTGGCCACGGTGTAGCTGTTTTAAAGCAAAATTCCTGTAATTCTACACATTTTGCCATGGCTTATGCTGTCCGAGCGACAGGCCAAGAATTTTTTATTCTTCCTGACTGTCTAGCTTTTATTTTGGTGATTGTTTGTTCTCAAATATGATCTTATTTCAAAATATATACGGTAGGTGTAACATCGGGTGAGTGATGAGAGAGGAGTCAAATGCAGAGAGCGAAGTGAACGGGAAAAACGCTTTAATGATCTTCAAAACGTAACAGTTCCTAACATGGGTGAATGACCTAAAACACTGGTTCTAAACAAAACCCAAAACTTAGTTACAAACACTGGACAGCGAAAACCCAAAACAAACACGATACATCACCAAACGTAACAAACCAACAAGCCCGCACAAACACCAGCGGGCAAAACAAACTTAAATAACACCCATCCCAAAACCCCAACAAGGAACAGGTGAAAACAATTAGACAAAAACAAACGAAAAGGAAAAAGGGATCGGTGGCAAATAGACCGCCGAGCGCCACCCGAGGAGGAAGGGGAGCCACCTTCGGTGGTATTCGTGACAGTAGGTCCATTATCTTTTGTACATACTTTTTTTATCTGGTTTCAGTAACTTTTTAGAAAGGAATAATGTGTGTGAACACATGTGCATACTTATGTGCTTGCTTGGGTGTATTTGTGTATACTTGTGGTACAGAAGTCCCTAACCCTACATGACTCCTTGCTAGGGTGGATTAGGTGAGCGCTTCCTGAATCTGACGACATGAACTTTCTGTACCATGGCTTATGGCCAAGTAGCATCTCTAAGAGGGAAAGGAAATGCTTCAAGGAATGGCATATCAGAATATGGAACTTTGACTCATTCAGATAAGAGTTAGTTCAATAAGTTTCAAAGATTCCCCCAACAAACTTGGACAAAAATAAAATAAGCCCTTATAGTAAGGTGTGAAGATATAGGACCCTGCTGCCTATTTAGTTGGTGTGGGGGAAAAAAACTGTTGAATTGTTGTTGTTGAATTTGTTGAATTGTGAATTTATTTAACAGTGCAAGTGATGATGAAGACTGGATCCAGAGTTTGTATTTACAACCTGAGAGAAGTTAAGCAAAATTATGAACTTGAAAAAAAAATGCTTACTTACTTCAACTAAATTCATATTATAAAGCCCTTTTTACATCAGCGGTTGTCACAAAGTGCTTTACAGATACCCAGCGTAAAACTCCAAAGAGCAAGTAGATGCAGAAGCACAGTGATTAGGACAAACTCAGTAGAACAGTGGTTCCCAAACTTTTATAGTCCCGTACCCCTTCAAACATTCAACCTCCATCTGCGTACCCCCTCTAGCACCAGGGTCAGCACACTCTCAAATGTTGTTTTTGCCATCATTGTAAGCCTGCCACACACACTATACAATATATTTATTAAACATAAGAATGAGTGTAAGTTTTTGTCACAACCCAGCTCGTGGGAAGTGACAAAGAGCTCTTATAGGACCAGGGCACAAATAATAATATAATAATCAATAATTTTGCTTTAAGCCATCTTACATATAAAACCTTATTTGTTCATCAAAAATTGTGAATAACTCACCACAGGTTAATGAGAAGGGTGTGCTTGAAAGGATTCACATAACTGCAATGTCTCAGTCTTAAATACTTTTCAAGACAGTCTGAGTTTAGTTTTAATGCTAGTGAGGGCTGATAATCCATTCTCACATACAGTAGGTATGTGGTTGCAAAGGGCATCAGTGTCTTAACAGCGCGATTTGCCAAGGCAAGAAACTCTGAGCACGGCCCTATCCAGAAATCTGGCTGTGGCTTCTGATTAAATAACATTTCCACAGAACTGTTTGTTGCAATTTCGATGAGGTTCTCTTGTTCAGATATTGGTAAGTGGACTGGAGGCAGGGCATGAAAGGGATAACGAATCCAGTTGTTTGTGTCATCCGTTTCGTGAAAGTACCTGCGTAATTGTGCACCCAACTCACTCAGGTGCTTCGCTATATCAAATTTGCCATTGTCATTGCCATCACATTTGCCATTTGCAATTTTGTCCTGCACATTGAATATAGTTACAGAGTCGCTGTAATACTAGATTCAGATCATTCAGGTGAGAAAAAACATCACCCAGATAGGCCAGTCGTGTGAGAAACTCATCATCATACAAGCGGTCAGACAAGTGAAAATCATGGTTAGTAAAGAAAACTTTAAGCTCGTCTCTCAATTTAAAAAAACGTGTCAATAATTTGCTCCTTGATAACCAGCGCACTTCTGTATGTTGTAAAAGCGTTACATGGTTGCTGCCCATATCATTGCATAATGCAGAAAATACATAAGAGTTCAGGTGCCTTGCTTTAACAAAGTTAATCATTTTCACTGTAGTGACCAAAACATACTTCAAGCTGTTAGGCATTCCCTTGGCAGCAAGAGCCTCTCGGTGGATGCTGCAGTGTACCCAAGTGGCGTCGGGAGCAACTGATTGCACGCGCATTACCACTCCACTATGTCTCCCTGTCATGGCTTTTGCGTCATCAGTACAGATACCAACACATCTTGACCACCAAAGTCCATTTAATGTCACAAAGATGTCCAGTACTTTGAAAATATACTCTCATGTTGTCCTGGTTTCCAGTGGTTTGCAGAAGAGTATGTCTTCCTTAATTGACCCCCATAAACGTAACGGACATATACCAGAAGCTGTGCCAGGATCGCCATGTCTGTTGACTCATCCAGCTGTAATGCTGTTATGCAGGAGGGAACGCAACACCCTGCTACTCTCAACTGTCCGTTGAGTGAAAGAGGTATGGGATTGCAGGTGCGGGTGAGGATGACAAAGGCAGAGAATTTTACCGTTAACAGGGAATTTATTAATTCACTCTGTAATTTTGGGAGAAAGGGGCTGGACGGAACCAAAGCAAAGAAAGTTCAAGTTAAAGAGCCTCCTCTCCTACCTACCCACTCACAACTTATTTAACTAGCACCGACTGGCGCACTAACCAAAATACAGGGGATGGTCCGCCCAGGTCTTACCGAGTGTGCACAGACAGAGTACATACTACGGTATATGTATGCCCGCAGGCCTCTTGCCTAAGCACTCCCAAGGTGCCTTCCCCTTCTCCCCCTGGGAACAAAAACAGAAGCCATTTCCTGAAATACATACACATACATACAAACCCACAACAACACAGAAACTGGGGAGCGTATCACGCCCACCCCAAAACCTGCAAACTCCCAGTTTGCAACAACAAAACCCAACACGCATCCTCAGTTACTAAACACATGGCAGCGCATCGGCGATCACATTCGTCGAACCCTTCACATAGTGAATCTGTACATTGTATCCTTGTACAAACAGAGCCCACTGCATAAGGCAGTGATTCTGATTGTACATTTGCTTCAAAAATACCAAAGGATTATGGTCCGTGAAGACCAGTACAGGCAAGGCACTGGAGCCCACATATACTTCAGAATAGAATAGAATTCACTGGCTTGTATGCGAAGCAGTAATTGTTTCAAAACATCTCCTGCCATGTC